>NC_052623.1:276813422-277116452 GCF_016161935.1 Mauremys reevesii | reverse complement strand
TAGCAAAGCCTTTCGTTAAGGTTGCCTGACACTTTACATTATAAGACTCTTTTTTCAGTTGCTAATAACTTTGCTAACTTTTAACTTTTTAGGCTGAAATTTTCCATGTTCAGTGTCTGCCTGATACTGATTTATTTTTAAATTTCTTGTAGTTTAGCAAAAATGGTTCAGCCATTTCAAAGAATGAGTTTGGGGACCAATACATTGTTTCCTCCCATCTTAAAAAATGTCTTACAAGCATTTCATTCAGATGCTCTAGTGCTTCCATGCTTTGGAGCAGTGATTTGAAATTTGGCAATTTCCATTTGGAAATTTTGCGATTCTATTGTCAAGGTGGAAAGTAGAGACTGCAGCTTTGCTTGGATTTGTTCTCAGCTCCCACTTTTGGAAGTATTCCTCCATTACTTTTATTAAAAATATGCATGACAACATCATGGCCTTACTTATAAATTGAAATCCACATTAACATCTTTTGTAAGCTAAATAGATAGAGCTCCTTGAGTCTATCACTACAAGCTGGGATTTCTAATCCTTTAATCATTCTTGTGGCTCTTTTCTGAATCTTCTCTCATTTATCAACATCCTTTTTGAAATGTGTGCACCAGAACAGGACACAGTATTCCAGCAGCAGCCGTACCAGTGCCAAACAGAGGTAAAATAATCGTTCCATTCCTATTCAAGGTTCCGTGATTATGCATCTGTGACGTTATTGATATAAATTGGGACCATATAGAACATGGGTTGCAACCAAGGTCCTGCAGTGGCACCAAATCTTAGATAAAGGGGGTCATCTAAGGTGTCTAAGACCAGATTATGGGTTGCTGATTATAATTATGCTGTCTATATGTCTGTATCATTTTGCCTCATCTCCATCTTGTCTTCAATCCTGCTTGTTTAAGCAATTGGTCCTGATTTGGCACTCGCATCCTAGGATTGCATTATCTCTTTTGGTTATAGTGTCACACTGGGAGCTCATCTTCAGCTGATTATCCACCATTACCCCAAAACTTTTTGAGTCACTGCCTCCCAAGATAGAGTCCCTCCCCGCTGTGTAAGTGTGGTCTACATTCTTTGTTCCTAAATGTACATTTAACTGTATTAAAATGCATATTGTTTGCTTATGCCCAGTTTACCAAGCAATTCAGAATGCTTTGAACCAGTGACCTTTAAAGAACTTGATGTGACCTTTACAACAGACCATAAGATCCTGTTCATAGCACTGGGGCAGTGAAGCGTGGTTGAGGTGGAGGAGTCAGAGGGTGGGATATTTCCCTTACTGCTAAATGATGAACTAGCAATTGGGTGAGCCCCCAAGGGTTAACTCTCTCACTCTACAATGCAGCAGGAATGGAGGAAGGGGAGACATCGCAGACAGAGACACACACCATATGTGTGAGAGAGAGAGATGCGCATTTCCCCTTTAAGTACACTGCCTTGTTAATTAGATCAGCTTGCTGAGACAGCAGCTGCTGCAAGCTCTCTCTGTCCTGAGCCCTGGTGTGTCCCCCCTGCTCTATGGAAGATAGAGCAAGCTATCTTATAGAGACTTTTCTTTTTGGAGTGAAGCCTTAGAATTTAGCCCAGTGTTAATATTGTTTTTTTGTTTTTGTTTTTTGTTTTTTTTGCAATAGCATTTGCAGTGTGGATTTAGGTTTATAAGGCAATACTTCATAATTGTGAAAGCTCTCGTTCTATCCAGTGCATGAAACCTTTTATTAGTAAAGTTTGGAAAATTACCTCAGTAATTTTACTGACAAATAATTCAGTAATTAGGAATTATTTATCCCGAGTATAATGATACTTTATATCATTTTAAGTACAGCTTAACTTGTTAATTACACACTCTCATGAGACTTGCAAAAAGTTGTTACAATGATGATGTGTTATTAATTCTCCAGGAATGCTGGTTTTTGTACAGCACCTGCCGAGAGAAATTCAAATGCCAAGTCAACACACAATATTAGTATTTAGCTTCTTTTTTCTCTGTTCAAATTAATCAGCGGAGACACTGGAATCCTTACCAATCAGATCAGTCACAATGATTTTTGTTCCTTTAGTGTTGGTGCCAATTTAGTCCTTATAACAGTGAGAGATTGCTACTACTAACTAGACTCAATCATAGCATAGGCAGATACAGTTCAAGTGTCGTCACACTGCTGTGTCAGGGGGGATGGCAATCTTGACATGAAAACAGACTCTTGTCATTTGATCCCATCCACTCCTGTGCATTCTCAATCAACTGCTATATTTTGGGGTTCTTTTGTGAGGTGGCAAAAAGTTTGAATGAAGAAAACACATTTTGATCAGTTTTGATTTAAACTAGTTGATAAAATGTAGCCTTAGATACTTAGGTTAACCACTTACCGACATAATACATTGTTTCTGATTACAGTTGAGCGATATTTTGCTATGCTTGTCTAATAAGTACAGAACACTGTACTTTTACAAACACTTTGGAGGTCCTCATTGTGAGTAATAGCATGTAACAGTTGGTGTGCTGGTGTGCTGATGTTTAGTACCTTTAGTCACTGAGAAGTTCAGAGTTATCTACCAACTGCGACATGCCATGGCATATGATAGTCCACCTATTAGACTATATAAATGACAGTGTAAAAAAATAGTTAAAAGTTAAGTACTTACAAGTAGCACAGATTCAAACCAAGCTATTCTTGCATGAACTGGACAGTTAGCCAATGAGACTGCTGCCTCAGTCCTACCTATGTTGTAAATGCCACTTGTGACTTGTTCGGTGGGTCACAGAGACCCTTGGGACTGCCACCTGATGTGCTGAGACTACCTCTGAGCCCATTTTCCCTGACAGCTTGAGACTTCAGTACCCTGTCTTGTTGAGCCAGACATGCTAGCCTGCTACAAACGCAGATCCAGGTCTGAACCACGTCCCCCAGAAGCTGCAGACTTAACTGAAAACAGCTTAGAAAGTGCTCCTGTTTCTAGCCCCCAGATATCCAGTTCCCAATGGGGTCCAAAGGCCAAATAAATCCGTTTTCTCTGTATAAAGCTTACACAGGGTAAACTCCTAAATTTTCCCCCCTGTATAACACCAACAGAGAGAGATACACAGCTGTTTGCTTCCCCAGGTATTAATCGCTTACTCTGGGTTAATTAATAAACAAAAGTGATTTTATTAAATATAAAAAGTAGGATTTACGTGGTTGCAAGTAATAATAGACAGAACAAAGTAAATTACCAAGCAAAATAAAACAAAAACACACAAGTCTAAGCCTAACACAGTAAGAAACTGATTACAGATGAAACCTCACCCTCAAAGATGTTCAATAAGCTTCTTTCACAGTCTATATTCCTTTCTAGTCTGGGCCAAATGCGTTCCCCTGGTACAGTTCTTGTTCCAGTTCAGGTGATAGCTAGGGGATTTCTCATGACTGCAGCCTCCTTTGTTCTGTTCCACCCCCTTATATAGCTTTGGCACAAGGCGGGAATCTTTTGTCTCTCTGAATCCCCATCCCTCATTCTAAATGGAAAAGCCCCAGGTTTAAGATGGATTCCAGTACCAGGTGACATGGTCACATGTCCTGTGAGACCCCAAGCCTTCATTCTTCCTGGCCTAATTCACAGGAAGGCTTGCAAGTAAACAGAGCCAGCTACAGTCAATTGTCCTGGTTAATGGGAGCCATGAAGATTCCAAACCACCATTAATGGCCCACCCTTTGCATAATTACAATAGGACCTCAGAGTTATATTTCATATTTCTAGTTTCAGATACAAGAATCAGAGGGGTAGCCGTGTTAGTCTGCATCTGTAAAAGCAGCAAAGAGTCCTGTGGCACCTTATAGACTAACAGACGTATTGGAGCATGAGCTTTCGTGGGTGAATACCCACTTCATTGGATGTATGCCACAGGACTCTTTGCTGCTTTTACAGATACAAGAATGATACTTTTATACCAATTGGATACCCACCCTCAGTAAACTCTAAGCTTTATAATGATACCTTACAAGCGACCTTTTGCATGAAGCATATTCCAGTTGCATTATATTCACACTCATTAGCATATTTTCATAAAATCATATGGAGTGCAACGTCACACCACTGATCTCTTGTTGTCAGCAGAGATAGATACTTTCCTTCTTTTAAACATATTATTCCTCCCCTTCAGCCCCCCTGCCCCCCCAGCCCTTTTCAGCTGGCTGATTGAGAGACACTGATGTGCAAAATTGTTCATCCTACTTGTGAAAATGGCTTTCCTCAGACCCCTCTCCCATGCCTTATTAACACAGGACAGGATGATCCGGCCTTTGTTTTTTCACTAAGTTAAAGACTGAAACTTCCACCCCCTTAGGATGAGTTGGAAAATTGCTGGCTTCTGTTGAAAAATGACTGTTGTTTGTTTATAATTTTTTAAAAAACTAACAATTGTTCCATTTTGTTCTATCTACAATTATACATACTATTTAGAATAGTGTAGCAAAGATAATAAGATGAAGAATAGAGCACCAAGGAGATAATGATATTGGGAGACCTGTTGGAAATGACAGAAAGGAAAATGAAGTCCTGAGAAGTAGCCATGTTAGGCACATCATATGCAATTTATGTAGCATAGAAAACCAAAATAATAGATCATTGTTTAGCTGTATTCAAAATCTACCAAACAAAGATTGAATACTGCACTCATGTTATTAGAGGAAGAAATAAAATTGCTTGTAGTGGTTCATTTGGGGTCATCCTAGGCAAGAGTACATTTATCATGGTAAGCCTGTATCTGTCTATGTGAAACACTCCAAAGGGAGGGTGTATCTGATTAAGTTAAGACAAACTTTAATGGATGATGCCTCATCTCTAGGCCAGTAAATTAAGAGAGCCTTTCTAGCCAAGCAGAACAGTTTATAAATGAATAACTTTGTGCAATAGCAAAATGTATCTCTGAAACTAGTGCTGGGAAGGAAGACCTGGGGAAAATTAGGGAATCCCTGGGGAGATGAAATTCATGATTGGATTCCAAAATCCTACTTACAAGCAATGCCAGCAGTCGGTGGTTTTGACAGATGGGGAAGTGCAGTAATAGATCATGTGGAATTAAATGGTGGTGTTTGCATCCCTAGATCAACTTCCCAATTTTGCCTTTGAGGAAGGAAAGCCTAGAGCTGAATCATGTATGAATGAGTAAACAACTGAAATAAAATTTCTAATGGATTGTTTCTTAGAGAAGAAATGTAGCTGTCTGGGATATAGTGTATTAAAAAAAAAGCCACTAATGAGTAAATGATGATTAAACACTTGTTGATATCTGAGGGATTGAGACTCTAACCCCTAGATATTGTAGCAGAACAATATCCTGTAATTTGATGTGATATTGTTTTCCCTGTTTCTGTAGGAAGTTCATGAGGATGCCCTAGGAAAAAAAAATCTGACATGACTGTTAACCTTCATGAGCTCATTGTGTAGCTACGGGATTAAATTGCCTGGTGGCAGAGTCAAAATGGATTCAATATCCATGTTGTACAAGAGTGTAAAGTGCTTGAAAGCAAACTGGAACCCAAACTGGAATAAAGTAAAACTACTAATATAATCATACACCTCCTATGAGGATAATTTCATTATAATTAACATAAATTCATGTCTTTGGACACCTGACATACAGGTGCATATTAAACATATTATTGCATTGCATTGGTATTTCATAAATTTCTTGGAAAGCTTGTAGGAACACAGGTTGGATTTAAAAAAAATATTTTTTCTCTCTATTCTCCATTTTTCATCTTTGCATGACCTCACTTAATCTCTTCCATTTCTTACCATCTTCTTCTTCCTTTCTTTGCATACACTGTCAGCAAATGGGTGGAGACCATTCAAAGCTATAAATCTAGGCATGCAAGTAAAATCTTTAAAGAAAACATTCATTGGCAAAGCCTATTCTCATTGAAAACCTACCAGGAATTCAAATTACATTGTTTAAAAGCAGTTTGCAGCAGCAGCAGAGTGGGTGAATACCACTTCTTCTTCAGAGAAAAGTGCAAGTTTAGTTTTTAGTTTTTTTTTTTTTTTTTTTAAACTGAAAAAAAGAAAAAACATCATATAGAACCACAGTGATCCTAGTAGTGGTCATCAGCAGAGAGGAAGCCAGAACATTTAGCTTCATAGCATGGGCATCTGCCACCATAGGTTGCTTTGTTGCTTTTACAGATCCAGACTAACACGGCTACCCCTCTGATGATTGTTTAAAAGTTAATTTTAAAGAAAAAAAGCTGAATTTAGTTTATTTTCACTTTATGGTTGGGAAATTGCCTCCTAGCAGTTGGATTAACAAGAAAAACACCATCACACATGCTCAGGAAGAAAGATGCTAGGTGGAAAATTCACCTACAAGAATACAATTAAGTATCTGTTTGACCTTGAAGAGGAACAAAGGGAAATAAACCATGACACACAAACTATTTTGGCTGCTTTGAGCATTTAAGCACACAGAAGCCTACATATACTGGAAAATTCACATTGCGCCTAAACTATCAGCCAAGAGTTATTGAACATAACAGGTATGTTAAAACACATTTCAAATGGAAAGCAATGTGATAGGAGTTGTTCTACAAGCAACCAGCTGTGTGATAGGAGTTGTTGCCTTGCCTGCATTTCATATGACATGATGATATTGTAACAATTCTAAGAGCTATAAAGTGAACTCTTATAGATTAGTTCCTCTGCATCATGCTGGTAAGCATGGCAGATGTGACAAGCTCTTCTTTCATGACTGTTTTTAGAGCCAATGATTTGTGTGGTGAGTTTTATTTACACCTATCAGAAAGATGCTGGCCTGTGTATTACGGGTGGAGCTGGGAGTGATGCCTCTAGTTAAGCACACCTGATAATTTTCTGTTATAAATTCCAGTTTTAAATTGCATATAACTATGTCAGACTTTTAATGGTTCATACTGAATCTTTTTTACTTCTCTGCCGCAGGCTGATTTTTTTCCCTCAAGTTTCAGTGAAAATGGTTTAGTCATTTCCAAGAAAGAGCCTAATGAAAACTCAGTAGTTTTGTCAAAGATAATTTTTCCCCAACAGTTTCTTTCAAGAGCTCTAGCTCCTCCAGGAGCGGGATTTGAAACTGAAGATGAAGCTGCTGAAATTTCAGAACAGTCTACCTACACTGAGCATGCCCACACTATTCCCTAAATGCTCCAGTAACACAGAGCTCGCTGCATGGAAGGTACAAGAGATTTACAGATTGGGGTGCAGCAGCCCATCCCCCAGCTTCCCAACCTTTTTGTCCCAGAAGAAGGTACATTGGATAAGAGACCATGAGTAGTTCCACGGACTGATGTTAATTCTGTGCACTTTGCAGCCTTCATTACCAAGCAAGTCCTCATAACACCTACCGTAGGAAGTCAGGAAGTAACACTCATTTTACAATAAGGTAACTGAGAGGTTGCACAAAGTTGTTTCTGGTGGAGCTGGGAATAAAACCCAGGTTTCTAATGTGGCAACTGTTGTTCATTGATCTACACTGCCTTTCAGAATGAATATGCCAAATATAAGTGCTTGTGTGTTCTGTCTCTTACCACTAGGGCAACCCTCCCTCCACAGCTAAGAATGTAAACCAGGATCCCTGCTTCCCAACACATCTCTCCGAGGTAGCAAATAGTTATGTAATCCACTGGCAAAGTGCTGCCATGGCCCTAGCTAGTGGGGCAGAGAGAAGATACAGCCTACTATTGTTATCAGTTATTCTTCCTTTAGTTCAAGTGGCAGGCATAGGTGCCAACTTTGCCCGGAGCCAGTGGGAGCTTGTGCTCCCCCCTTGCCCTGACCCTACTCCACCCTTCCCCACCCCCATTCCAACCCCTTCCCCAAAGTCCCTGCCCCAACTCCACCCCCTCCCTGCCCCTATTCAGTCCCTTCCCCAAATCCCAGCCGCGGCTCTGCCTCTTCCCCAAGTGCACCACATTCCCCCTCCCAGTGCTTGCTGTGCGAAACAGCTGGGGAGGAGGCGGAGGGAGGAGGAGGTGAGCTGGGGCAGGGGTGCGGGGCGTGGAGCTGCCAGTGGGTGCAGAGCACCCACCAATTTTCCCCATGGGTGGTGCAGCCCCGGAGCACCCACAGAGTCAGCACCTATGGTGGCAGATGCCCATGCTATGAAGCTAAATGTTCTGGCTTCCTCTCTGCTGATGACCACTACTAGGATCACTGTGGTTCTATATGATGGGATTTCTTATTTTCAGTTTCCTTTAAAAAAATAAACTTTGAAAACTATAAACTAAAGATGATATTAAAATAAAGTTAAGGTTACAAAGGCAAGTGCTCGGAAAATGACAGAATTAATGTTATCAGTAATTTATCCACATTTGAGATCTATTGATGAAAAGTGCTATATAAGAGGTAAGTATTATTGTGCATATGCATTATGATACAGTATTTAATTACACGATCACATATTGCTCTCTCAGACCCATGCCTCATTCAAGGCATAGGCTGATCAGTGAGTGAGACAAACCAATGGAAGAAAAGAGAGCATGTTCTCCTGTATTTAAAGCACTGGGCTGGGAACTTGAATCATAGAATTGTAGGACTGGAAGGGACCTCGAGAGTCATCTACTCCAGTCCCCTGCACTGATGGCAGGAGTAAGGATTATTATCTAGACCAGCCCCAGCAGGTGTTTGTCTAACCTGCTCTTAAAAGTCTCCAATGACCAATATTCCACAGCCTCCGTAGGCACTTTATTCCCGTCTTTACTACCCTGACAGTTAGGAAGTTTTTCTTGATGTCCAACCTAAACTGCTCTTGCTGCAATTTAAGCCCATTGCTTCTTGTCCTATCTTTAGAGGTTAATATAAACAAATTATTTCCCTCCTTCTTGTAACAACCTTTTATGTACTTGAAAACTGTTATCATGATCCCACATAGTCTTGTCTTCTCCAGTCTAAATAAGCCCAGTTTTTTCAATCTTCCCTCATAGACAATGTTTTCTAGACTTTTAATCATTTTTGTTCTGGACTTTCTCCAATTTGTCTACATCTTTCCTGAAATGTGGCGCCCAGACCTGGACACAATTCTCCAGTTGAGGCCTAATCAGCACAGAGCAGAAGAATTACTTCTTGTGTCTTGTTTACAACACTCCTGCTAATACATTCCAGAAGGATGTTTGCTTTTTTTTGCAACAATGTTACACTGTTGACTCATATTTAGCTTGTGATCCACTATGATCCCCAGATCCCTTTCTGCAGTACTCCTTCCTAGTCAGTCATTTCCCATTTTATGTGTGTGCAACTGATTGTTTCTTCCTAATTGGAGTACTTGGCATTTGTCAGTATTGAATTTCATCCTGTTTACTTCAGACCATTTCTCCAGTTTGTCCAGATCATTTTGAATTTTAATCCTATCCTCCAAAGCACTTGCAATCCCTCCCAGCTTGCTATCGTCCGCAAAATTTTTAATGTACTTTCTATGCCATTATTTACATAATTGATGAAGATATTGAACAGAACCGGACCCAGCAGTGATCCCTGTGGGACCCCACTCAATATGCCTTTCCAGCTTGAATGTGAACCACTGATAACTACTCTCAGGGAACGATTTTCCAGCTAGGTATGCACCCACCTTATAATAGCTCCATCTAGGTTGTATTTCCCTAGTTTGTTTATGAGAAGGTCATGCGAGACAGTATCAAAAGCCTTACTAAAGTCAAGATTATACCACATCTACCATTTCCCCCCATCCACAAGGCCCGTTACCCTGTCAAAGAAAGACAGTAGGTTGGTTTGACATGATTTGTTCTAAGGGTACATCTACACTGGAATAAAAGACCCGTGGCACAGCCACTGCCAGCCCAGGCCAGCTGACTCAGGCTCACAGGGCTTGAGCTTCAGGGCTAAAAATGAAATATCCCCCACCTCATGTGATCCTAGAGCTTAGACTCCAGCCTGAGCCTGAACATCTACGCAGCAGTTTTACTGCCCAGCAGCCTGAGCCCCATGAGCCCGAGTGAGCTGACCTGGGCCAGCTGAGGGTATTTAATTGCTGTGTAGCTGTACCCTAACAGTGCAGAATCCAGCCGGGGGACAAGTGTTGGGGCAGGCTCTATGGAAGACAGCCATAAGTTTGTCTTCCAAGGATCCCCTCACAAGACCTTGTATGGAAGGAGTGCTGAGGTTGGGGTTAGGGACATGTTGGGGCAGAGCTGCAGCTTGTAGTAGAGATTCTGGGCAGTGCTGGGGCACATGGGGCAACCCAAGGAGACAGCCATAACTTAGGCTGTCTACGTTTTGCCAGGGTCTCTCCAGCTCCCAGAGCAGCCCAGGATTGGGAGGTCTCAAAGGTGGCTTAAAGCCACATTAGCCACTCCCCTCCCCTGGGCTGCGAGTTCTGTGCTGCACTTCTTATAGCACAGCACAGACTGTCACCCTGGTGTTTCTCGGTCAGTAGGGCATGGCCCACAAATGTCTTTCAAAGCACATGGATTAACAAAAAAAAAACCCAAAGTCCTATAGGTGCCAGGGCCTAGCAGGAACCAGGGAAGGGGTGACTTGCTCCACACTGTCCCGGGACCCTTTACTGCTGCTAACTAATGCTAGTGAAGCTGTCACCTATTCACTCTTCCCCTGTCTGCACATCGTTCAGCCCTAGGGGAGGAAAAGAGGCACTTCAAGAGAGTGCCACATCTACTTGATGCAGCACTGACCTAAAGTTGAGTGCTAAGCAGGTGGAGGAGGGGAAAAGAAAGCACCCGCTCCCACTCAGCACCACCTGTCTCCCATGCCCTTAAACCTTAGCCCCTTAATATTCCTACACAACAACCCACCAGCAGCCATAGTATCCAGGATGTACTAACACCCCACTAACAGCCCCCATCTACTCCACCCCTACAGCCATGTTTTCTTATTTTGACCCCAGTTCCACAGTTCTTTGCAGCCACCGGCTGAGAAATGGGAGGGCCTCAGCAAGAAACCGAAGCTGGTGGTTTTGAGGTCCCAGCGAGGAAATGTTTGAAACCACTGAAATAGAAAAGAGTAGCTGTTAACCTGAGAACTTGTCCTTCAATGAAGTTCAGAATGTGAGACCACGCATCATTTTGGTTCTCTGTAAGAAACTCTGACAAATAAATCATATAGGAGCTGTAATGACCAAGAAAATTACCATTCCTGAAAAAATCTTTGGCAGCTTCGAGTTGCTCTTCTAAGGAAACCTAGTGATATGGTTCTGTTCCTGAACTACTTAGAATGCAAATCTCTCACAAAATTGAAATCAGTGGGAGGTTTGCCTGAAGGAGGACTGCAGGACAGGGCATTGAACTGGTTTTCCTTTTGCTGTAGGACTCTAGATGAGTTTAATAATTCAAAATAAGTTATGAGCCACACACAGAACCAATAAAGATATGGCTCAAACTAATTTTTAGATAGGATAATCATTTCATTCCTGATGTGATTTAGAAGATTAAAATATCATATTCTAGTGTGGATGTCTGAGAATAATCAGTTGTTGTAGTTAATGATCTACAATAAACTCCACTATTTAGTTGAAAAGCTGAAAATATTTGTTAACATAATACAAAAATGGACTAGATTAGGTCAGACTTCTAAATCACCTTTTCTAGATGCATGGTGATTTGTTTTGTATGTAGTTATTTACTTTACAAAATAAACCAATACACTGAGCACATAATGCAAAACAATATTATAATGGAGTGTTTGCTAATGACTTCCATTTAAGGAGAATCTGTCTAATAGCCAAGATAAGATGCTACTAAAACTGTGTGCCAATGATTTGAAAATTGCAGCAAAAACAGTGGTTAATATATTAATGGTTGCAAACATAATTGTGCTAATAAATATTCAAGTCTACCCCAATTTTCAAGCTCATTTCTTGATTATTACATGCTTTAAAATTAAGACACTGGGCTTAATCCTGCTTGCCTTACTCACATGCGTAGCCTTACTGACATTGGTGGTATTACTCACTTGAGTAAAGAGAACAAAATTTCTCCAAATGCTCCCCCTTCCAAACATGTTATACATAACTTACTAGCCAACATCACTTGTCTATGCATGTTTCTTGAAATTCTAGTTCCTAAAATTCCCCTTTTAATACACACACACACACACACACACACACACACATAAAATCTCTGTGTGGTATGTCATGCACACAACTATCCACTACTAAATGGCATCATTCTTTAAGGCGCCAATCCTACAATTCACAGTGCATGGGTACACTGCTGCACCCCCCTGTAAAGTCCCACTGACTTGTGCCTAGGAGTGCCCACAGGCAGTGGATGGCAGCACTGGACTCAAATGAGTTAATGGTTTGTAACACAAGGAGTGCAGCTATGTTTGCCAGACAAAGACATTTTATTGTTTTCCTAGATGAAATCGAGGTATGTAAATGTTTTAAGGCTAAGTTAAACATTTCAAAATACTGCATATTTCTCTGCTTATGAAGACGGCAATATGCCAAAATATTAACCTCTGTCTTGGAAATTGGCTTTGTTACAGTTAGTAAGGTACAATATGAATATAAGCGATAAGAGCGACTTAAATAAATAAAGTATAAGTTTCAAGATCTTGGTTTGCAGATAAGCTTTCTTGCTTGCAGGATGCAGTTTATGGCCAAATAGTGCTAGCATTTATGATTTTTTTTATGTTATGGGTGTATTTAAAAGCCAGGCAGTTGCTCAGAATGGATAAAGAATACTCAGATCCATGCCAGCGTATGTCTGATGGAGCCAGGGAAATACAACCCTTGCCAAAGAAATCCAATTATAGCACCCACTCCTACTCCAGAGGTGAGCAAAGCAAACTATGTGGGCAATGGCTTATCCTCTCACTATAACCTTAATGGTGCTTGAGCTGGATTCCCCTTGTTATAAAAGAGGCAGCTGGCAGGGTATCCACGGCTATGGAATTTGCTCCCGGACCTCTTGGTCTGAAGTAGCCCATCAATGCTGCAAAAGCCATCTACTTCAAGTTGAGCTGTTATCCATTTCAGAATATATGCTTTTTAGTGCTCCCAGGGATATCATACTTTAATGACATGTCCAGGCACCCAAAGCCTTTGTATAGGTGTGTTTTGTTTTTTAGGGCTGGTCAGAATGTTTCCATCTAAACTGTTTTTTGACAGGTGATTGTGATTTTGGTTCAATGGCATTTTTTGCAAAAAAATAACTACTTGCTCAGAGACGAGGTGGGTGAGGTGACATCTTTTGTTGGACCATCTTCTGTTAGTGAGAGAGAGACAAGCTTTCCAACTTGCTCAGGGCTCTTCTTCAGGTCGTCACTGGTGCAGAGCAGTTTGCAGGATTGGATATTTATAAGGTATATTGTAAAACTAAATATTTCAAAAACAGTTTGTCCTCCATTTATCTGCCAAGATATGAGTTTAATATTCTGCTTCCCCCTTCAGTAAATGGGATATAATTAACACCTACAATGAACAACTTTTTTCCACAGCGATATGACCTCAGCCCTCCTCCTGAGATTTGTGACTGTTTAGTCTCCTAGGGTTTGTCTTGATGATAAAAAAATGATTAGAACATTCTAGCTAATATGGTCTAAAGGGGCACATAGAGGTAAGTTTATGAGGAAGATAGGAAGGTTATTTATGAGTGAGTGCTTTGAATATACATATCCTCTGCAGAGCTACACTGTTCCCTCCTGTTCAGGCTTTATTGTATTTTGCCTCCCTTGAAGTTCAGAGGAACTGAGAGTCTGTTTGCAGGTGAGTGTCCCTGATTGTTTTAAGAGGGGAAATGCATGCACCCCCCACTGCTATAAATGGCTCATGTCTTATAAGGCGAGGCGTACAACTGCTAACCCCATTTCTAACATAAATCCCACTGAAATGATGTAAATAATCAAACAAACACCCCCCGCAAAAAACCAACCAACCAAACAAAAAAAAACAACAACAACCAACCAAACATAGAACTAACATGATGTTTACAGCCATCACATTGTTCACTCTCCTTGTATGTTCTCTCTCTTTTCCCTACATTTGTTTGTAAGATCTTTAGGACAGGGACTGTGTCTCATTACATGTTTGTACAGTGCCTCACACAATGGCCCCCCAATTCTCAGATTGCACCTCTATAACAAACATGATCAATAATAAATGAAATCAAGTATCAGAGGGGTAGCCATGTTAGTCTGGATCTGTAAAAGCAGCAAAGAGTCCTGTGGCACCTTATAGACTAACCGGATGAAGTGGGTATTCACCCACGAAAGCTCATGCTCCAATACGTTAGTTAGTCTATAAGGTGCCACAGGACTCTTTGCTGCTAATAAATGAAATGTGAGGCTGGAAAGGTAATGTGTTCGGAGAACTCCAGTAACTGGAAACAGTCATTTCCTGTTCTCTCTGGGGTTTTTTTAGTTATCATTCTGCCCTTCCATACCTTTGTGTAATTTATACTAACTTAAGATAGCATACACTTACACCAATGTATGGTGATTTACTTCGTGAACCATACAAATCACCTCTTCTTTTAATACTCAGTCTCAAGGATTTAACCTAGATAACTTTGCTGTCCACCTTCTCTGACTTTCCCTGCCTCATATCTTAGTCAATTATCTGTAGACAAAACCATACTTGATACCTTATCAACTGGAAAGGCTGAATTAATCAGCTTTGTTAGGCAAAGGTTACAGCAATGAGGTGACCATCCTACCCATCTGTTCACTGTCTCCTGAAGTGTGACCATAACAGAACTCTTAAAAATCCTATTCATGGATTATAGGTCAATAGCTAGACACTTTGATAACACTGCAAGAAACTATGGACAAAAATGTCTGGGATTAATGGATTTTCTGAAGACCTTCATAAGGATGCTTTGCTCTTAAATGTTAATATGCCCATAGAATAGAAAGAAATTGCCTTTTAAAACCACAATACTCCCAGGATTCTGCTGGACAAGACAGGAAGATACCTTAAACCATGTAAAATGCATGTACTTGATCAATGCAGAAGTTCAAGGAGAAAACGTTGCTCCTTTGGCTTCAAAAGTAATCACTCAAGGAACAATATTATTTTATCTTGAAGATTAGCATATTCTCCCAATTTACTACTGGGCATTCCATGGCAAAATGCGTGAGGGAAACATCAGACAAATAACGTACAGTACATCTATGCTTAGACAAATCTAATCTCCCATTCCTTCAGCCTTTTAAAAAGTGTTTTGCAAGAAGGTTAAGAATTTCTGTCACCTCTATAATCCTTTAATTATGGAAACTTTCTTTTATTCAAAGATGTAACCTAACCTATTGAAATGTCAGGGCACTACATGGAATACAGGGACTGTACTTGTGCTTAGTTTGCAATAAGCAAAGTTATGACACAGGGTGACAATTTATCTCCGTTCCTTTTTGCCTTGACACAGCCTGACATTTTGAATTTTTCTCAGGCAAATATTCGCTTCTAAAATAGTGCACAGAGAGTATCTCCAGTAAACCTTAACGGACAGTTTTAGAAGAAAAGGAGAGGTTTGTTATTCACCCATCCTCTAAAGAACTCCCTATTATCATATCAGTTTAGGATCTTTTCCATCACCACTAGACTTTTTCAGAAGTTCAGATTGGCAGTGAACCTGTGGGTTTATACCTTCCTCTGAAACATGGGGCATGAGTCACTTGCTAGTGTAGAGTCTACAGAGTATGTTCTCTGTAACTTGATGTCTTTACATCATGATTTCAAGATGTCAGTAACTCAGTCAGAGGTTATGTGCCTATTACAGGAATGGATAGGTGAGGTTCTGTGGACTGCGATACTCAGGATGTCAGACAAGATGATCATAATCGTCCCTTCAGGCCTTAAAATCTATTAGACTTGTAATCAGTGGGAGATTTGTTGGGTGCTCCTCAAAGCTTTAGATATCACAAGAGATTCTGAGGATGCCCTGGACTCCCTCCCCCCAACTAATGGATTTTCCTAAAGAAATGAATAATCTGAAATATTAAAACTCTTTTAAGTTAGAAACTCTTTAGATACATATCAGAGGGGTAGCAGTGTTAGTCTGGATCTGTAAAAGCGGCAAAGAGTTCTGTGGCACCTTATAGACTAACAAATGTATTGGAGCACGAGCTTTCGTGGGTGAATACCCACTTCGTCAGATGCATGGTCGGATGCATGACATGCATCCGACAAAGTGGGTATTCACCCACGAAAGCTCATACTCCAATATGTTTGTTAGTCTATAAGGTGCCACAGAACTCTTTGCCGCTTCTTTAGATATACTTGTCCAAATTCTCAGCTAGTTGGTCTTTTTCTGGTTTTAAGGCTCAGTTGAGTGGTTCTACAGAGGCAAGTCTGGAAATCCTCAACAATACCGAGCACCAACCCTCCTCTAAGGGAAAAAATTCCAGAGTGCTGTCTGCCTCATTCCCATCATCCCTAGAGAAGAGCCCATCTTTTTATCTGACTCATTATCCTCCCAAGATGAGGGTTGGGGCTCTTCTGGAAATTGACCTCTTGCCTTCCTCTCTTAATTATATGTCAGAGGAAGGGGATCAGGCTCATAATATTTCTTCCCAACATAAGGGATCCACAAGGGAACTAGACATTGCCAAAAGGAGTCACTCCTCTCCCCAGGATGTGGAGGTTCTCCGACCACCCCAAAAATCCAAGGAAATGAAAAAAAGTCTGAAGGGCCAAGATCGCCAAGAAAAAATGTACAAATCAGGGCAATTCTCCTCCTCATCCAGTAATAATAGACAGAGAGTCAAAGCCCACTGGTGCTAGATTGGGGGAGAGTCCACTCCTAAAAAGGAAAGAATCAAGGAACAAATTTTCCATTTTCAGCTAAACCTCCAGAGGGAATTTAGACAGGTAGAGTTGAAGCTACCCAAACTGGAATTTTCCAGGACACTGGTTAACACCCCTACTCTTTCAACCAGGGACAGTGAGATTTTTAATTATCAGAAGTGATAAAGACCTCAGATGTAAGGATCTTCCAAAAAGTGGGGTTTGCAGCTATGTTGGATTAAGTGCTGAGTCAGTCTACCATCAACAGCACCACGTAGGTTTTTTTAGAGGTGTCCTAGCCAAGTACTGCCCCAGCCTGCCCTTGCTTAGCTTGTGAGAAGTGGAAAGCTCACGGCATGAGCTGGTATGACTGTACACCAGGCAGGCTTTAAACAACAAGTTATATATTGCAGGCAGTTCGTGCTTACTTGTTTCATTTGTCTGAAGTACTGTCCAATCAGATAAGCACTTAATTATCTTTAGTTGCACAATCAAAAAAAAAAAAAAGCTCTCAAACCAAAGTTTATAAATACTTGCTGACATTTGCAATAGCTTTAGGAATGTGTCAGGATTTCCATATAATTATATCTGAATGTCTAAAGATTCTGTCTTGCATGTATGGTCTGAATTGTTCTGTGTATATAAATCTCTCCCTACCATTTCCTTCGAAGTCTAGAGTAAAATGGTGGTCAGCAGGCTATTTTAGGCTTAAATATGAAACTACAGCTCTAAACTTTCATTTCATTTTGCTGTTGTCCAATCTTTGCTGGTGTCTATGCAGGAATTCTCAACCTTTTTCTTTCTGAGCCCCCCTCCTCCCCCAACATGCTATAAAAACTCCATGGCCCATCTGTGCCACAATAACTGGTTTCTGTATCTAAAAGTCAGGGCCGGCATTAGGGGGTAGCAAGCACGGCAATTGCCTGGGGCCCCATATCACAGGGGCCCCCACAAAACTACATTACTCAGGCTTTGGCTTCAACCCCGGGGGGCAGGGCTCAGGATCCTGGACTTCAGCCCCATGCGCTGGGACTTCAGCTTTCTGCCCTGGGCCCCAGCAAGTGTAATGCTGGCCTTGCTTGGAGGCCCCCCACCCCCAAAACCTGCTTGTGGCCCCCCAGAGGGCCCCAGGCCCCTGGCTGAGAACAACTGGTCTACTGCATGTTTTATTTGGAAACACAACAGTAACATTTTGGCTAAAACATAATTAGCTCAAAGGACAAAAGGAGAATCTGCTTGAAAGGTAAAATAATTGATGGTAAGTTATGATTGCAATAAGAGTTCAGGCCGCATCCTGCTTGCCTTACCTGGGCAGTCCCATTGTAAATCAGTGTGATTATTTGTGTGAATAAGGCGAGCAGAATGTGGCTCTTCCTGTAGTTCTAACCATCTTTTTTCTTTGTAGAGGAACAAAATCACTATAAAATTAAATAGATATCAGCCTCAACACATTTCTAGTATAACTATTTTAACTGGAATGCCTCATAAACAGCTAAAGGCACTCCTGAGCTTTTGGCTGATCATTTGTAAAATGACCATTTAGAGCTGGATTATGGTTTTACATTTCCACCTTGCAGCTTTTAAGGGCTATTTAGGCCGTTAAATGCTAACCTATCAAAAGCCTAACCTGAAAGGCACTGTTGCCTGCAGTCATATAGCCCAGTGAAACAGACTTTTGCTGCTCTTAATAGGTAAATACTTTCCTTTATTGAAGAAAATGGTGATTCAGGAATGTTTGATGCCACTAAAATGCTCAGTGCTTTTCACAGCAGTTGGGTATTTGACATTGGTTCCCATCATATTCTTATGATAACATTTCTATCCCACAGGGGTCTGCTCGAATATCAGAGCACTCATCTTTTTTAAGTTTTGCATAATGTGAGATATTAAAATTAAGGCTAGTGTTTACTGTTCAGTTCTTGCACACATATTCCCACATTCACAGCTAGATATTATTTCCCTTGGAAATGCTTTCTGTCCCTGCCAGTTACTGAATGCAAGCAGATAGCTTTGTGTGGGCTAGCATACCAATTAAGTGCCATGTCTAGGTTATGTGCTCTTCCCTCCCTCAGAAATTCAATGGTTCATCGTCAGATAAACAGCACATATTGATAAGGAAAAAACCCAGTTCCACAATAGACACAGGATCTGTTTCTTTAAAACATTTTGTACCTGCACTTTGAAGGGTAAAAGCAACATGGCTTTAAACATGAATCAGGAGGAAAGTAGATTAATGGAGTACGGATCAGAAAAAATATTCAATTAGAATGTGCAGGTCTGGTAATATTACTCTGTATTACTGTGCATGTTGTCATTGCTCGAATCTGTTGCTAAACTGTTGGCATTTATCATCATTAGGTAGTAAAATGACATAATAAATAGGTTACAAATATAATGGAAAAAATGCCCTGAAATTATTACAATGCAGAAGAATGAAAAATGCCCTAATTTAAATTATTGGTGTGTGGCATCTGCCAAATGCACATGCAGATGTTTGATAGAGAACATGATTTTATTCTGATAGAATCTTCAAAGTTTCTGCTTCACTTCAAAAGTATTTTAAAGATAAACTGTTCACCTAAAACCTACATCTATGATGGGGCACAACAGAGAGTAGTGTTCTGCATATTTCTTAGCTGTGATGTACGCACAGTCTGATATCATCCTAGGGTGAGTTCAGCCTGTCTTTTGAAAACCTCACTCCCATTGATTTCAACAGGAGATCTGGTTACAAATCTGCAGGATTAGAATCATAAAACTCTTAAACAGTGAACTAAAACATTATCCATGATAAAAATGTTTGGGTTCAATTAATTTATCATTCCTCAGGAAACCATTGTGTTTAAAAATTGCATTTATCCCTGCTGGATTTCAAGATTGATTTTTCCACCTCTCACCCCTGCCCAACCTAGCTTCAGACCCTGACCTCCAGCCTGACTCCAAACATCTACACAGTTATTTTTAGCACTGTAGAGCAAGCCGAAGTCTGTACAGTCAGACTCCGGGACTTGCTGTGTAGATGTACCCTCAGAGGATTTTTTTTTTAGCTCTACACAATTAACTATGAAAGGGAAAGCATGCACCCCGGCAACCTCAAAGTCTTTGACTGGAGTGCTGGGAAAAAAGGGTAGCAGCTCCTTTTATGGTATCCCCCCCGCCTTAGACTTGGGAGGAGGGTGAGCTGGGAATGGGCTGGAAGGATCAGCTGATCTGGCCAGTGAGACTCGGATAAGCCATTAACCCCCTTGTACATAGAAAGAGGCTCTATAAACTCTGTTTCTCTGGCCAGATCCCCCTCTAACAACCAGATTGGTGCTTCCACCTCCCAACCTGGGGATCAGAGTAGCACTAGAGGTGGGGGGGCTGATGTTTAAAGGTGGAAACAATTAAGGAAGAATGATGACTTGTGCTGTCCTAGTTCTCACTAGATAGTTCCCCAGATGGGTTAAGTTAATAAAGTTATGGCCAAATTAAACCACATCTCTTGTATCTTGTCTTTCTTACTGTGTATCTGGGGAGAAAGGTCGTGTTGTAGGAACAGGCCAAGAAGAGATGAACACTCACTAGATGTGTCTTACAAAAGGCATCCTTTGGATGACATAAAACAGATTCTGATCAGTTGTAGTTGTTAAAATTGGAAGGAAAGTTAAAGGTAATAATTGGAGACATACCAATCTCCTAGAACTGGAAGGGACCTTGAAAGGTCATTGAGTCCAGCCCCCTGCCTTCACTAGCAGCACCAATTTTTGCCCCAGATCCCTAAGTGGCCCCCCTCAAGGACTGAACTCACAACCCTGGGTTTAGCAGGCCAATGCTCAAACCACTGAGTTATCCCTCCTGCTATTGGGGGAGTTGGGCCATGGTTAATGAGATTGGCACTTGGAAGATCCACTTTCATTTTCCTGCTCTGGCACAGATTTCTCATGGGCAAGTCTCTGTGCTGCCGTTACCCACCTGTAAAATGGGAATAGTACTTATGTATCTCACAGGTGTTGTGAGGATAAATACATTAAAGATAATGAAGTGATCAGATATTGTGGACACGGGGCCATACAAGTACCTAAGCAGGACAGACGTAAAGTTTCCATTGAACTTTTTTCCAAAAAGTAGGGCTATAACCCTTGGGGTCCTGGCCAAATTTATTTTAGGTAAATTTTTCTCCCTAAGGCTCCATGTGGGTTTGACGAGTTAATGTATTCGTCTGTATGTTCTGCTCCAAACAGTTATGGATTATTACTGTGTGGCGTTGGAATCTCTGGGGAGTAGCCTCCACAAGGGTGCTTGTATTCTGACGGTGAGTGAAGTTCTACCCGTGTACATGGAGTCTGTAATGCTGTGAGGCATCCTGAGTCTGAGAAAAGTCACAATATCAGTGAGTAAGTTAAACGTAGTGTCCTGTCTGCAAGGGGAAAGTATTCGTCTTGCACCCACTGACAGCAATTGAGACTAAAGAATCAAGAACAAAAAAAAGTTGCTCTCTTCCCAGCCGCTCATGTACAATTATAAACCAATTAATAAAAAAATTGGCATCTAACAGGGTAGATGTTCTAAAATGTCACATAAGAGACTCCAGAAAGCAAATTACACATATATTCATTTTAATTAAAATGTTATCAAGATGTGCTGTTGTCCAAGAAACCCATTAACAGTAATCTACTTTAGTCACAATTGAGCAAGTCAATTCATTGAACTGAACAAAACCTGAACCTGGGAACAGCTGGCTAATCTTAGGACTTACCTTTTTTTTTTCTTGTTACGGTTGTGGAAAAGACTTTCATCTCTTTCCCACAAATGGAACAAGAAATAAAAGTAAGATCTAAGATTATTTTTCTTCTTTCTCCTTTTCTTTTTAGTTCTCTAACCACCCAGAAATCTTCATTCAACTTTTTACTACTTTTGCAAATAAACATTTTAGAAACTACTGACCACAATTTTTTCATAGCAATGTATCTTTTTGCTTTTCTAGTCCTGTGCTCCTTAACTCTGTCCTTTTCCCCCCACAAGAAAAATCACTTTTTCATTCCTCCGTAACATCTTCCCATGGAAGTGTAAACCTTTCCTCTCACCCATTGGAGAGATTCTGTTGAGATTGTATAATGGAAGATTGTTGCTATTGTCAGTGATAAATGTAAGATGTTTTGTGGACTTGTATTTTGCCAGCAAAGAGAGAGACCTGTGCCTTTTCCATCTTTTACTACTCTAAGGAGCAAGAGGTAAAATGGCAGGATATTAAGGATTTAACAGATGTGAACCCAGTATGTCCTGTCTCATGACAACCATAACAGGACTGGTTCTCAGGAATACACTTTTGTTTACTGCTCCTATGGCGGATATAGGGAAGGGAAGCTGGTTCTGTCCTGGACCTAAAGAGATTCAATTTGTGTGTGAGGTATAGATAATTCAATCAATTGAAGCTGCAGTTGAACTAAGATGTATCTTAGCATCAATAAACTTCTGCATTTCTATCAATTGCCCCAGCACAATGGATATTCCTGAGGTGCCATCTAGCTCAAGAAAATTTTCAGTACAGTACTTTGTCCCTTGACTTTGCTTCAACCCCCAGTGATGTGTCAAAGATACTCTTCTGCCCTTTGTCAATGAAAAAGCCACAGCCTTCCTTATTTGGACAATTGACTGGTAAAGGTGCCATCATTCCAGAAGCATAGCTAGTAATTCACTGAATCTTCTCATGCAATTGGACTTTATTCTGAAAATAAAACAAAGTTAATTCCTTCTCAATTGCTGGTCCACCTGGAAGCACTGTTAGCTATCCATTGGAGTCTCTCTCTCACAGGAAATAATTTGCAAGAGAGGTTCTCCCTGAATCCATCAGTGAGAAAGATGCACCAGCTTTCTTGGACATGCAGTAGAACCCCAGGCCCAGAAACACTCCAGACCTCTTTCCAAACCCTCTGCTCCTCACCAATCTGAACCAAGAAAAACAGATTTGCACTGTATTTTGACTCTCTCAAGCTCTGTCAGACAGAACATTTTCAAGTGATAAAATTAATCCCATAAAAAAGGAACATCCTTTTACAACCCTTATTGGATAGTGGTCACCTCCAGTGCCTCTCTTTGAAGCTGGGGGTGCCATGCTGGGCAAAACTGAAAGTCAGTGAGACTTAGTCTCCTAAATCATTTAGGCACTTTTGAAGATTTTATCCAGTCTGTATTAATCTGGAAGTCCACCCATTCATACTGTACACCACCTACTGTCCAGCAATCAATTTAGGATTTTGACAATTTGTTTACCTGCTGAGGACATTTCAGCTGAATTGGAAGAAGGAAAAATGGTACTGAAATGAAGATAGCTGGTGTCAAAGATCATCTTCAGGCTTGTTAACCTGTATGGTCAGAGGAGTGAAAGCAACTCTTTATTCCAGGTTTGCCTCTTCAAAGCACAGACTTTTATCCTGGGATGGCTTTAAAGTAATTTTATTGGGTCTAGCCCATTTACAGTTCTCTCCTGCCTTTTACTGTTGATATTAGGAATGTTATAAAGTAATTGTATAATACCACATTAACCCCATTATTCTTAGTCCTGCAATCTGTCTCTAGGTACATTTCTCACTGAAGTCAGGCTTGCAAGATTGGTTTCTTAGTGCTGGGAATAACAATTTCCTAATGTTAAATGTTATAATAAAATAGCACTTAATGGTGTGAGAGTTCTCAGTGACTGTTCCTGCTGCGTAGTACCATCCATGTTATATGGCAGCATTTTTACGATGGCTTTTTTATACTTTAATATGAATTGGAAAAATATGTTGTTTAATATTTACATTCCTGTATCATTTAAGGATTCTGTCATTATTATTTATATTATATTGCAGTACAGTCTACAAGTCCCAAACAGATATTCAGACCCTTATTCAGGCACCCTATAAGTGAGTGAAACGAAGACAGTCTCTAACTTACAACTCTAAATAGACAAAACAAGCAAACACTGGCATTCAAAAAACAAAACAAAAAACAGATAAGCAAAATGCCAAAAGTTACACACATTAGTGTTTTCCTCTAAGCTCCTCTTCTCCCTGTTCTTTGTTCCAAGTGCACCAGCCATCTTGTTCCACCATTGCTATATTACAACTCATTAGGAACCTTTTTCAACCCTGTGAACCCAAATTATTTTTAAGTTTAACCCCAGTTATTTTTAAGTATTTTAGTCATCATAATTTATAGCTTAATTTTAACGTTCATCACCTTTTCCCACCTCATTTTTCCAGGGTCATTTAAATCCAAGATCAGCAGCCAATTCTCCTCACTTCTACATACAAAAATTTCATCTGAATATCAATTTCTTTGTCAAGCATTTAAAAAAAAGTGGTTGGGACTGTACAATTTACAGCTAGAGAAAATTTGGCCTCTGCTACAATTAACTTAAAATCTAAGGCCCAGAGGTAGGCATTGTGCTGCTCAGTGTTGCCAGGCCTATGTGATTTAGATGGCTAAGTCTCATTTTCAAAAGCGACTTGGGTGGGAGTTAGACACCTAAATATCTTGGAAGATCTGGGTCCTAGGCTCTTAGGAGGGTCATTGAAATTCAATGGGTCCTAGGCCTCTAACTACCTAAGTAAATTGTGGAAATGGGACTTAGCCATATCTTAGGCCTTGCAAAGCTGAGTGGAGCAACACCTAAATACCTTTAAAAATCTGGGCCTAAATACTATAAATGAACAACATGAAAATACACTTGGAGACCCAGTAAAGATTCTCTCTTACTGCAACTTTTATGTTTGGTAATGTGTGTTAGTGTTTGTGGGCTTAATCAAAAATGCAACAAAAAAGATATTGCTATAAGTTATCATAATTAGAGTTGGTGTAATAATTTTTATCTTCTTCCAAAAGCCTCTGAAACAGGACACTCTCTCTGATAGGAAGTACAAAACTAAATGCAGAAACAGTATGCTGTACACCAGGGCCTCCAAAATTTCTTCCCCTTAGCCTGGTCTACACTACAGGGTTAGGTCAATTTTAGCTGTGTTAGGTCAATTTTATAATGAATGCATTTACACAAGCAACCCTGTTCCGTCAACCTAAAGGTCTCTTAAAATCAACTTCTGTAATCCTCCCTAGTGAGGGGGTTAGCACTAAAATCAACCTTGCTGGGAATGCATGGTCAGTGTGGTGAGCTCAGCAGCACAGGTGACCATGCATTCCCCCCAGAATCGCAAATAAGCTCTAGCATGGAGTGAACGGGAGACACTGGATCTGATTGCTGTATTGGAAGAAGAATCTGTGCAGGCAGAACTCGTATCAAAAAGAAGAAATGCTAACATATATGCCAAAATCGCACAGGGCATGATGAACAGATGAGAATGCACAGCAGGCAAGTGGTGAATCCATTCTCCCCAGCAGGCAGGACCTTTTCATCACCCTGAAGCCAATACCCTCCCAAGGCGGGATCCCCGACCCGGAAGGCAGGGGAAGGCTCCTCTGGTGAGTGTACATTTGTAACTACAGTACCGGTTTTAAAAGCAATAGTATTTAATGTTTGATTTGCCCTGAAGACTTGGGATGCATTTGTGGCCAGCACAGCCACTGGAAAAGTCTGTTAACGTGTCTGGGGATGGAGCAGGAATCCTCCAGTGACATCTCCATGAAGCTCTCCTGGAAGTACTTTGAAAGCCTTTGCAGAAAGTTTCTGCGGAGGGCTGCCTTATTTCGTCCTCCATGGTAGGACACTTTACCACACCAAGCCAGTAGCAAGTAGTCTGGAATCATTGCAGCACAAAGCATGGCAGCGAATGGTCCTGGGTTTTGGTTGCATTCAAGCAATATTCAGTCTATATCTTTCTGTGTTAGCTTCAGGAGAGCGATATCATTCATGGTCACCTGATTGAAATAGGGAATTTTTGTAAGGGAACAGTAAAAGGACCCTGTTCATGCTGGGCTGTTTGTGCTTGGCTAAAAGGGATCATCCCTGAGACTAGCCACATGGCAGTGGGAGGGGTGAAGGGATCATCCCAAATAGCCATGTGGAGGGGTGGGGGGAAGTATGTGCTGCACATCCACCTGAAAACCACAGCCCCGTCCTTTTAAACCGGCATTGTTTGCTATGGGAAAGGGGGTGCTGCAGTTTGAAAACATTCCCACATGTTATGAAGGCCAAACCCGCATACCCTTTGGCTTACCATGGCTGCCTGGAAACTAAATTCTGTTGTCCAGCTGCGTGCGATGTGTCACCATAACGGCAGGTGCTCAATATAAAAGGCAAAATGCAACCTTGTACCTAAAGCACATGTGCTGTCTGCTGTGAATTCCTTGATTCACTGTGAAAGAGTCTCCCTTTTGTTCTCAGAAATGTATCATCTTAAATGTTACCCTCCCTTTTTATCCCCTCACAGGTGCAAATATTTCTATGCTCCCACTATCATCTCCATCCCTGAGGTTATCGCAGATTAGAAGGCGAAAAAATGCACTCGCGATGACATGTTTTCTGAGCTCATGCAGTCCTCCCGCACTGATAGGGCACAGCTGAATGCATGGAGGCATTCAGTGGCAGAGTCCAGGAAAGCACTAAGTGAGCGCAATGAGCAGAGGTAAGATGCAATGCTGAGGGTAATGGGGGAGCAAATGGACATGCTCAGGCATCTGATGGAGCTGCAGGAAAGCCAACAAGAGCACAGACCGCTGCTGCATCCACTGTACAGCTGCCTGCCCTCCTCCCCAGGTTCCATATCCTCCTCAGCCAGACGCCCAAGAACGTGGGAGGGGAGGCTCCAGGCACCCAGCCACTGCACTCCAGAGGATGGCCCAAGCAACAGAAGGCTGTCATTCAAAGAGTTTTGATTTGTAGTGTGGCTACAATAAGCAATGTGGCCTTGTCCTTCCTTCCTCCCCCACCCCACCAGGGATACCTTATCAGTTATCTTCTTCTTTTTTTTTAATTAATAAAGAAAGAATGCATGGTTTCAAAACAATAGTGATTTTATTTCCTTTGCCAGCTGTGACTGATGCAGGGAGGGTGGTTGGCATACATGGAGTTAAAATCAACAAAGGGGAAGGGTTTGCATCAAGGAGAAACACACACAACTGTCACACTGTAGCCTGGCCAGTCATGAAACTGGTTTTCAAAGCCTCTTGGATGCACAGCACGACAACCTGTGCTCTTCTAATCGCCCTGGTGTCTGGCTGTTCAAAATTGGCAGCCAGGTGATTTGCCTCAACCTCCCACCCCGCCATAAACGTCTCCCCTTTACTCTCACAGATATTATGGAGCACACAGCGAGCAGTAATAATAATGGGAATATTGGTTGCACTGAGGTCTAACCTAGTCAGCAAACAGCGCCAGTGAGCTTTTAAACATCCAAAGGCACATTCTACCACCATTCTGCACTTGCTCAGCCTATAGTTGAAGTGCTTCTTACTACTGTCCAGGCTGCCTGTGTATGGCTTCATGAGCCATGGGAGCAAGGGGTAGGCTCGGTCTCCAAGGATAACTATTGGCATTTCAACATCCCCAACAGTAATTTTCTGGTCTGGGAAGATGTCCCTTCTTGCAGCTGCTAAAACAGCCCGGAGTTCCTAAAGATGCGAGTGTCATGCATCTTTCCTGGCCATCCCACGCTGATGTTGGTGAAACGTCCCTTGTGATCCACCAGTGCTTGCAGCACCATTGAGAAGTACCCCTTGCAGTTTATGTACTGGTTGGCAAGGTGGTCCGGTGCCAAGATAGGGATATGTGTTCCGTCTATCGCCCCACCACAGTTAGGGAACCCCATTGCAGCAAAGCCATCTACTCTGACCTGCACATTTCCCAGAGTCATTACCCTTGATAGTAGAATGTCAGTGATTGCATTGGCTATTTGAATCACAGCAGTCCCCACAGTAGGTTTGCCCACTCCAAACTGATTCCTGACTGACCGGTAGCAGTCAGGCGTTGCAAGCTTCCACAGGGATATCGCCACTTGTTTCTCAACAGTCAGCGCAGCTCTCATCTTGGTATTTCTGCACTTCAGGGCGGGGGAAAGCAACTCACAGAGTTCCAGGAAAATGGCCTTACATATGCGAAAGTTTTGCACCCACTGGGAATCATCCCAAACCTGCAACACTATGTGGTCCCACCAGTCTGTGCTTGTTTGCCGGGCCCAGAATCAGCATATCACTGTATCAACCAGCCCCACTGCCGCCATGATGTCCCACTTGCCACAGCCCATGCTTTCAGGAATGTCTGTGTCCATGGCCTCATCACAATCGTCTTTGTGCTGCCATCTCTTAGCCAGGTTCTGCACAAACTGCAGTATAATGTGTGAGATGTTTACAGTGCTCACAACAGCAGTGGTGATGGTGAGCTGAGCAGGCTCTATGCTTGCTGTGCTATGGTGTCTGCATGGGTAACCCAGGCAAAAAGGTGTGAAATGATTGTCTGCAGTTGCTTTCACGGAGGGAGGGAGGGAGGGAGGGAGAGGAGAGTGATGACATGTACCCAAAACCACTCATGACAATGTTTTTGCCCCATCAGGCATTGAGAGCTTAACCCATTATTCCAATGGGTACGGAGACTGCAGGAACTGTGCACCGCTCCGTACGGAATGTAATACAAGAAAACATGGGTGACAGTCATAATTATTAAGCATGCTCTGTTAAAAAAATTAAAAATAAAAGATTATCCAAATGACTAGAATTTCCTCTTTATTCTGGTGACCAGCCCTCTGTGGAGAAAGAAGTGGTTAAGGACTATTTCGAAAAGCTAGACGAGCACAAGGCCATGGGGCCAGATGCACTGCATCTGAGGGTGCTAAAGGAGTTGGCGGATGTGATTGCAGAGCCATTGGCCATTATCTTTGAAAAATCATGGCGATCGGGGGAGGTCCTGGATGACTGGAAAAAGGCTAATGTAGAGCCCATCTTTAAAAAAGGGAAAGAGGAGGATCTGGGGAACTACAGGCCAGGCAGCCTCAACTCAGTCCCTGGAAAAATCATGGAGCAGGTTCTCAAGGAATCAATTATGAAGCACTTCTAGGAGATGAAAGTGATCAGGAACAGTCAGCATGGATTCACCAAGGGCAAGTCATGTCTGACTACCTAATTCCCTTCTATGATGAGATAACTGGGTCTGTGGATGAGGGGAAAGCAGTGGACGTGTTATTCCTTGACTTTAGCAAAGCTTTTGTTATGGTATCCCACAGTATTCTTGCCAGCAAGTTAAAGAAGTATAGGCTAGATGAATGGCCTATAAGGTGGATAGAAAGCTGACTAGGTTGTTGGGCTCAACGGGTAGTGATCAATGGCTCCATGTCTAGTTGGCAGTCAATATCAAGCAGAGTGCTCCAAGGGTCGGTCCTGAGGCCGGTTTTGTTCAATATCTTCATTAATGATCTGGAGGATGGCGTGGACTGCATCCTCAGCAAGTTTCTAGATGACACTAAACTGGGAGGAGTGGTAGATACGCTGGAGGGTAGGGATAGGATACAGAGGGACTTAGGCAAATTAGAGGATTGGGTCCAAAGAAATCTGATGAGGTTCAACAAGGACAAGTGCAGAGTTCTGCACTTAGGATGGAAGAATCCCATGCACTGCTACAGACTAGGGACCGAATGGCTAGGTAGCAGTTCTGCAGAAAAGGACCTAGAGGTTACAGTAGACGAGAAGCTGGATATGAGTCAACAGTGTGCCCTTGTTGCCAAAAAGGCTAATGGTATTTTGGGCTGTATAAGTATGGGCATTGCCAGCAGATCGAGGGATGTGATCATTCCCCTCTATTCGGCATTGGTGAGGCCTCATCTGGAGTACTGTGTCCAGTTTTGGGCCCCACACTACAGGAAGGATGTGGAAAAATTGGAAAGAGTCCAGCAGAGGGCAACAAAAATGATTAGGGGGCTGGAGCACGTGATTGATGAGGAGAGGCTGAGGGAACTGGGATTGTTTAGTCTGCAGAAGAGAAGAATGAGGAGGGATTTGATAGCTGCTTTCAACTACCTGAAAAGGGATTCCAAAGAGGATGGATCTAGACTGTTCTCAGTGGTACCAGATGACAGAATAAGGAGTAATGGTCTCAAGTTGCAGTGAGAGAGGTTTAGGTGGATATTAGGAAAACCTTTTTCACTAGGAGGGTGGTGAAGCACTGGAATGGGTTACCTAGGGAGGTGGTGGAATCTCCTTCCTTAGAGGTTTTTAAGGTCAGGCTTGACAAAGCCCTGGCTGGGATGATTTAGTTGGGGATTGGTCCTGCTTTGAGCAGGGGGTTGGTCTAGATGACCTCTCAAGGTCCCTTCCAACCCTGATATTCTATGGTTCTATGAATACTGCAGCAATCATAAGTCCATACTAAATGTGTTGTTTGAGAAAAGCATGGCCTGGGCTGCACTAATAGTCTAAAGATTAAGGAACCTGCCTTTGCTAGCTGCGTCTTTTCTGGCTGCAACAAAACGTAAAGTATTCCAGTCAATACGGCAAGTGTGTGTAGCCATGCAAACTAAAGCAAGTAGAACCGCTGAAAAAAATTCCATTTTCATGTGGATTCTTAGTTTCTGCATGAGTGCTCAAATAACCAGGTCACAATCTACCCAAAGAGTCTCCCCTACTTGATGCTAACCTTTTCCTTCATTTCCCCACCTTCTCCTTTCCCACCCTTTTTCCCCTTGACTTCTCTCCCACCAATCTCCTGGGGCAGTCTGACACCCAAGTGGGCAATGATGCTGTCCTCCTTACTGTGTATGCGTGAGGTGGGTTTCTGGCTGTAATAGGTCTGCTTTCCTACCGCCTCCATTTGGGAATTGTTCCTCAGCAAGGGAAAGTAGCCTGTGCTGGTCCCTCGCAATCTTACAGTGCGCACCTGGTGTGTAAAATGAGAGCTGATCTTGGCATGGTGCTCGCCTTCTGCTACTTCATCTGTCCACACCCAAGTTGATTTCCTAGCTATGAAGCCTGTCTGGGGAGGTAAACAGCTGCACTTCCATCACCCTGATGCACTGCAGCACAGCTGCTTTTTTGATCTCCCAGGGTGCTGTTCTTGTACTTTCATTCATAAGCACATCAATCTCTAACTTCCCAGTCTTTGCATCTTGAAGGGCTCCACGCTGTGACCAAAAGGATGCTCTGTTCCATCAGAACCCTTATGAATGGGCTCCAAACATTTTGTACCAATAGATGTTAGGAGTGTTGAAAGTACATGCCTAGCTGGCAACTGCAAATGCTGATGAGTAAATACTAGGCTGCCATCTTTGAGATCAGCATGATCTGTAGAACTTAACAGTGGGATATGAACCTAAAAAAAAATATTTCTCTTCAACACAGGGCGGATTTGTCAAACAATGATCTTAGAGGATACAGCAATAGTAAAAAAAAACAACAACCAAGAAACCATCACTGCTGCAGCAAAAACATATAGCCAAGTCACACATGCGCATCCTGTCCCTTTCTATCCTAATTTAATAGTTTAAATCCTATATTTATTTATTGGGTGGAACAATTAACAGCAATTTAAGTGATTTTTCTCTCAATTGTCAAAGTTGCTTTTGCAGTGCTCTTTAGTGAATAGGTTTTAGTGGCATTTGACATAGTTAAATAGGGAAATGCTGCCTAGAGTAATACAATAGGAAGCTATAATCTAAAATCAATATTGTCTTAACCACAAATTGCACTAATTAGAATGAAACAGTAAAATGATGGATCTCTTAAGAAGTGAATTAGCTTGCTGTGGATGTTCAGAAGTTTGTTCACTGTGAAAGACTATAACCATTGTTCTGTAAAATGTATCTTTTTAAATACTTCTCTCCCTCATGCAGCTGCAAATTTTTCAAGCCTCCCTACTCCATCCCAAAGGCTAGCCCAGATAAGGCGGAGGAAAAAGAAGACGCGAGATGAAATGTTCTCGGATATTATGGAAGTTACATGCAAGGAAAGAGCTCATCTGAATGAGTGGAAGGAGGTGGTATCAAATTACAGGAAAGATGCCAGTGAACGTGAGGACAGGAGGGACACCCGAGATGAGAGGTGGCGGCAGGAAGATCGGCAGGAAAATCAGAGGTGGCGGCAGGAAGATCAGCGGTGGTGGGATGCAATTCTGGGGCTGCTGCGTGATCAAACTGACATGCTCCGGCATATGGTGGAGCTTCAGGAACGGCAGCAGGATCACAGAGTGCCACTGCAGCCCCTGTATAACCACCCTCACCCTCACCCCTCACCATGTTCCACATCCTCCTCACCCAGACGTGTAAGAACACATGGGGGGAGGCTCTGTGCACCCGCCCACTCCACCCCCGTGGACAGCCCAACCAGAAGCCTGTCATTAATGTGAAATTATTTTAGTGGCCTTCTCCATCCCTCCTATCCTCCTCCCAAACCACACCCTTACTTCTCTCCCTCTTTTTATAATGAATTAATAAAGAATTCATGATTTTTAAACAATAGTGACTTTATTTGCATAAGTAAGCTGTACTCGAAGGGGGAGGGGGAGTTGCTTACAGGGAATGAGTCAATCAAGGAGGGTGCGTGTTCATCAACAAACACTGTTGTCACACTGTACCCTGGCCATTGATGAAGCTCGTTTTCAAAGCTTCTCTGATGCGCACCGCTTCCTGGTGTGCTCTTCTAATCTCCCTGGTGTCTGGCTGCGCGTAATCAGCGGCCAGGTGATTTGCCTCAGCCTCCCACCCCGCCATAAAGGTCTCCCCCTTACTCTCACAGAGATTGTGGAGAACACAGCAAGCAGCAATAACATAGGGGACATTGGTTTGGCTGAGGTCTGAGTGAGTCAGTAATGTGCGCCAGCACGCCTTTAAACGGCCAAATGCACATTCCACCACCATTCTGCACTTGCTCAGCCTGTAATTGAACAGATCCTGACCACTGTACAGGCTGCCTGTGTATGGCTTCATGAGCCATGGCATCAAGGGGTAGGCTGGGTCCCCCAGGATAACGACAGGCATTTCAACATCCCCAACTGTTATTTTCTGGTCTGGGAAGTAATTCCCTTGCTGCAGCCGTTTAAACAGAGTAGTGCTTCTGAAGACGCGAGCATCATGAACCCTCCCTGGCCATCCCACGTGGATGTTGGTGAAACGTCCCTTGTGATCCACCAGTGCTTGCAGCACCATTGAAAAGTACCCCTTCCGGTTTACGTACTGGGTGCCCTGGCGTTCCGGTGCCAAGATAGGGATATGGGTTCCATCTATCGCCCCCCACACAGTTAGGGAATCCCATTGCAGCAAAGCCATCCACTATGGCCTGCACGTTTCCCAGAGTCACAACCTTTTGTAGCAGCAGCTTAGTGATTGCTTTGGCTACTTGCATCACAGCAGCCCCCATAGTAGATTTTCCAACTCCAAATTGATTCCCGACTGACCGGTAGCTGTCTGGCGTTGCAAGCTTCCACAGGGCTATCGCCACTCGCTTCTCTACTGTGAGGGCTGCTCTCATCTTGGTATTATGGCGTTTCAGGGCAGGGGCAAGCAAGTCACAAAGTTCCATGAAAGTGCCCTTACGCATGTGAAAGTTTCGCAGCCACTGGGAATCATCCCACACCTGCAACACAATGCGGTCCCACCAGTCAGTGCTTGTTTCCCGGGCCCAAAATCGGCGTTCAATGGATAGAATCTGCGGGCCCGCGGTTTGAGAGAATTCTGTGTCTACGTCCTCATCACTGTCATTGCCGCGCTGCCGTATCCGCCTCCTCCTCGCCTCGGTTTGAAGGTCCTGGTTCACCATATACTGCACGAGAGTGCGCGAGGTGTTTAAAACATCCACGATTGCAGTATTGAGCTGAGCAGGGTCCATGCTTGCTGTGTTATGGCGTCTGCACAGTTCACAAAGCAAAAAAGGCACGAAATGGTTGTCTGCGGCTTTCAGGGAGGGAGGGGTGAGGCTGTACCCAGAACTACCCGCGACAATGATTTTTGCCCCATCAGGCACTGGGAACTCAACCCAGAATTCCAAGGGGCGGGGGAGACTGTGGGAACTATGGGATAGCTACGGAATAGCTACCCACAGTGCAACGCTCCAGAAATCGACGCTAGTCTCGGACCGTGGATGCACACCACCGAATTAATGTGCTTAGTGTGGCCGCGTGCATTCGATTTTATACAATCTGTTTTACTAAACCGGTTTCTGTAAATTCGGAATAATCCCGTAGTGTAGACGTACCCTCAGTGTGTACTGCGCTTTTAGTATTCTATTAGGTCTGGCACAGAACATACCTGGGTTTCTCTTGTGGTTCTCTATGGTAAGTAAAATGTAAAATAAATGTTGTTATTATTATAGGCTATAAATTATAGCTATCTTCATTGTGTGTAGCTGGAGACATTGAATGAACAAAGACGTTGATGACAGAAGCTACTTTCTTACTATGTCTATTCTGAGTAAGTCTATGTTTTGGCAGCTCAAACATTTCTACAGATAAAGACCCCATTTATATGGCTAAGGAGCAATTCAAGGTTGAATAAAATTAATGCATACTCATGTGCATGCATTCCAAAACCACATAACTTTGTGGTATGATAAAGCAACTTCGCCTTTTACTCATGAATGATAGGGAAAACCAATACATCAGTCATTCTAATACTAAGATGTTGATGCCTGCAGAATTAATGTAGGCACAGAAAAATACTTGTTTCTTACAGGCCATTACCAACAATTAAAGGTCCCACCAAAATAAAAGAGAAAGGATCAGAAACAGCACTTTGGGAAGGGGAGTATATTTTGTTATAAGTTGTACTAAGGTGTCATAGGTCTCACCCCCACTTAGAGCTGTTGGGTTCCAAAATGGGGACCTGCATGGACTCCTCTAAACTAAAATTCTAGTTTAGATCTGGTTCTTGCTGCCACCAGTCAGGTTAAAGTGTCTGACACACTGCCTGTCCCCCAAGCTTCCCCTGGGGAACCCAGATTCAAACCCCTTGAATCTCACCAGAGAGAGAGAGAAACAGCCAGTTCCCCTCCCCCTCCCTTTCCCTCTCTCCAGCCTGCTCCGGAGAGAGAGATACCTTGATTCAAACTTCTTGAATCTCTACACACAGGGAAGCAGCCCACTTCCCCCATCCCTCTCTCCTAGCCACTTTGGAGAGATACACACCGATTCAACTCTGTGAATTACCCTCAGGAGGAACTCACTCTTCCCCCCTCCCCTTCCCTTGTATCTCCACAAGAGAAGGAATTAACCAAGTCCAAAGAAAAGAAAAGAATTTATTAAAAAGAACAAAAAAAGAAAGTACACTCTCTCTGTATTGCCAGGATGCAAAAATACACAGAGTCTAACCTATAAACCTGGAGAGGCTCTCCACCCCACCCCCCTTTCTTTCTCAGTAAAAGCAAAGTAGCAACAACAGAAATAAAGATATTTCTCCAGCAAACACACAATTGCAAATGTAGAAATCAAATTACAAGACTAATCCGCCTTTCTAATTAATACTCACTATTGGATAGTAGGAACTACTCCAGGAGAACTTGGAGACATGTCTGGCCTCTCTTAGATCCAAAAAGAGAGAACACAGAGCCAACAAGGAACACAGACAAAGGCTTCCCTCCACAGAGATTTGAAATTATCCTGTCCCTTGATTGGTCCTCTGGTCAGGTGTTTCTCAGGTTACTGAGCTTGTTAACCCTTTCCAGGGAAAAGAGACCTTAACCCTGATCTGTTTATTTATGACATAAGGTTAGCATAAATTTACTAATAGAACTACTTGAATGGCTTCCAAAAAAGGAAGGGCTGATTTTCAGGGATAGCCAATCTAAGATGACTTGTATTAAATAACAAGGTAAATGGCTGCTCCTCTTGTTCTTGGGAGCATATTCAGCATTCTTTCCACACACATAATGAGTGTAGAATATGCCACTTAGTATATAAAGACACTACATTCTGAAGACAAATGTTTCAGCTAAATGCCTTTGTCTTTTCTTGATCAAAAAACTAAAGGAGACATTTAAGTTCTTTAGCTTTATTCAGAATTACAATTCAGCATTTAAAGTGATGGATGTATCTTTGGAATCAAAAGATCCAGTCAACATAAGAAGAAACAATAAAGTTATAGCTTGCAACACTGAAGAAGATACCTAGCTGAAATTTGTGTTTCCAGAGCATACATTTTAAAGTTTTATTCATATTTATGATTGTGTTTGAATACTGGATTATTTTTTTATATGTACTGTCAACAACCAGATTTTGCAACCCTCAGAAAGATTCAAAGGTATTCCAAACTCACTAACATGGCTACTTATGTGGCTTCTTGCTAAGGTGTCTGATGCTTTTGCTGGCAGACTGATCAAAACAAAGCCCTGACCAAGAAAAGTGAGGACACAAATTTAAGCTTTAGTTTAGGAATATTATTCCCGACTTCTTCTGGGTGCAGAAAGATGATCAACACCCACTGAATCATCAACAGAATTTCCAGCAGCTGCTCTCTTTTGGGAGATTTCTCGTTGAAGTACTCATGTCCCATTTCTGATTATCTGATCTGATTATCTATTGAGTTGTTTTAAAGTAGCCATGAAGCAGCTTATAATTCAGTGGGTGTGATCTTCTCTCTGCACCCATAAGATATGAGGTGTTGCTGGAGGCACCACTTGACTGTCTGTGGCCATTATGGCATGTCTTGCAATTTCGCTTCTAGATCAGATTATTACGTTCGGCACTATCCTATGAAATACTAAGAGTGCAACTCAGTGGTAGTTCAGACTGTTCAGCAAATCAGTCGTTTAGGTCAATTCTGCCAAACCAATTTTTTTCTCCTGCAATTTCAAGTAGATGGACTATTCTGCTTTACTTCCTGCCCTGAACTGCTATGTATTTTTGCTGTGAATTATCAAATGGTTACTGCACCTTAGATGTGGCTCAATATTATCATGATAAGGAACATGAAAGTATCTAGATAGATATAAAAATAGAAAACATACATTTAACAGGGTACCCAATTACTATTCTTAAGTAGTCTCAAATTTCCACCCAATGTAGGTCACTTAGTATTAACAGTTGCACTTCATTATTATTATTTGCAATTTGTTTTAGAGCAGCAGTTAGAGACCTCACATTGTGCTAAGGAAATGCATTGTAAGAGACAGTCTCTGCCCTAAAGAGCTTACAAAAAAGAGACCAGACAACAAAAAAGAGACCAGACAGCAAAAAAGTAAGACAAAGGAAGTATTATCATCCCATAGTACTGATGAAATACTAAGGCAGAGAACAATTAAGTGACTTGCCTAAGGCTATTCAGGAAGCTTGTGGCACATCCTGGAACTGACCCTAGATATCCAGAGTCCCGATCTAGTGCCAAGGGAAATATAAAGATAATCATAGCCTGGTATAGCTGCAGACTTAACATTGGAGTGGATTGCCTTTCTTTGTAGCACTGTTGAATTCACCCCTTGGTGGTTAGGTTCCCCCTGGCGCGATTGCCTATGGAGAGGATTCTGCTACATAATATTTGACACATATACGGGCAAGGACTTTCAAAAGTAATTTTAAGCACACAATTAGGGGCAGTGATGTGCAAAGCTGTGCATGCAAATAACATTTTTCTGAGGTGCCTAGTGCAGCTGGAAATAAGAGTGTTTTCACTGTTCAGCTGTAAAACTTCCTAATGGACCCAGTGGTGTGTGCAGCCTATCATTAGATTTTCAGCAAATTCAGTAAGGAATTTTTGTTCTCATAACTGGACACTGGTCAGTGCCTCTTTCACCATTCATATGCATGTTGAAAATAATAGAGGTAGTAATGTTCCAAGGATGACCCAGTTAATATTGTTTTTTTATTTCTGCATGCAATAAGTCTTAATTCGTATTCACTTTCTGTTGAAAATGTTGCAGATGCACTCACACATCTGATTGGTTGGGTAATGGTCTGTTTTGCACCTGTAAATCAGCTATATCTTTTTGAAATGTTAGCCCCAGCTGATTTTTTGTGTGCTTTCTGTAATGCAGCCTTATCTTGCTGGCCGTCAGGAGTGCCTGTGAGCTACTTTTCTCCGCTATTCAGGTATTCATTCGACATCTGGCACCTCTGTGCCAGGGTCTGTCCAATTTGTGAGCAGGCACCATTCCATCTGAACAGATGGATAGGCGTGTAGATGGGCAAAAGATCATATGGAGCAGTCAGCTGAAAAGTGTGGTGAACCTGTTCCAGCGGCAGGGATTTTCACTATTAATTTATGGAAAACCAGCAAATTCCTTTGCAGGATGTTACAGACCACTTTGGGCAACCAGCAGTGTTGATGACATCACTGCGTCTTTAACAAGTGTGGGCTTCAAAAGTCAGACGGGCTGTGCCTCATTGTCACCCATCCTTATTCCTTTCCCAAAGGGGGAAAAAAAGACACTCAATAAAAAGGTCCCAGTATATTTATTCCAGGACAGACTGGCTGAATCTGAGCACTGGCAAGACAGAGATGCTAAAGAAGTGAGAGGGAAATTTGCAGAAGAGCAAGAGGGAGATTAAGAGAGGTTTGCCAACAGTAGCTCACAGTTCCCCTTATTCCTAAAAACCCCTATATAGATAAATTGAGAGCAGTTCTGGAACAGCTAACAGAGATCTTATTTAAGATGGCTGATATTAAGGCAAAGGAGGAGAAAATGGAGGTAACCCCACAACCACCAGCACAATCACAAACTACTATAGGTGTTTCTATTTCTTGGTGTGTTTAAATAGATTGTTTATGCAAGAGTCTGCAAAAATGTACAAGGAGCAACAGAGAACAAGAAGCTGACAAGGTGAAGGTGGTTTTCCTAGCACCCCAGGGGTTTTCAAACTTTTGTAATGGTGACCCCTTTCACACAGCAAGCCTGTGAGGGCAACCCCCACTTTATAAATTAAAAACACCTCTTTTATATTTAATACTATTATAAATGCTGGTGGCAAAGCGAGGCTTAGGAGGGAGGCTGACAGCTCATGACCCCCCATGTAATAACCTCATGACACCCTGAGGGGTCACGACCCCCAGTTTGAGAACCCCTGACCTAGAAGGACAAATGGATTGCTTGGTAGAAAATTTTAGCCCAAATATTAACAATAAGAAGCTGTGAGTTGGAGCCAGGGGCAGCATTGTACGGAAAGACAATGAAGAGACAGCAGCACCGATGTTCCCTGCTATGCAGTGACATTACTAAGAGCTGAAATCCTAAAAGTCGGGCTAAGTGGCAGGACCTCAGAAGGCAGCATCACAGAACTGGCAGTGATCACCAGCAGCAGAGAGAGCAATGGCAGTGGCAAGTGGCGACAGAGAGAACAGCAGCAATGAGCTAGCAGCAGAGGCACTAGTGGTAGCAGCAAAGGAATTGCTTGGCACCCAAGCCCCTTTTCAGGGGTGGAAGGTGAACTCATATGAATGAACCTCTGAACTCTGGGTCACCGTTGACTAAGGATGACCAACTGCAAGTGGGGTGCAGCGGAGGGAAAGGGGAGTGGCATATTAAAGGGACATTCATTCATCAGACATTCAAATCACAAGGTAGGAAACTGAGGCAAAGGACATTTACTGTGGGTCAATGTTGCTTATGGTTACATGCTTTTGAATCATGGTTGTGGTATTTACCCACACCACAATGCTGAGTTCCCTTTCCCTTTTAATAAATTTTTTCTTTTGTTATACACAGACTCAGTGTTTGCCAGTGGGGAGGTATTGCCTCATAGAGGCACCCTTGGGTGTTGTTTAGTTTTCCCATACTAGTGGGTGGGGTTTGAGCTGGCTCAGTTTTATATCATTAAGAGAAACCCCTAGATACTGAACCCAAGACCAGCTGGCAGAAGGGTTACATTATACCATAGTCTCATTTTATTACACTATGCAGGAAGTCTCCACAGATTATAATGAAACCTCCACCCAGCTTTCATTTCTGGAAGAAGCTTGATAGAAAAGACCAAAATAACCTTTGTAGCCCTGCTGATATGTATGTATAGCTCAGCAAGAGCCTGTCCTGCCCACAGAAGTGTCATTTTGATATGTATTATAAACACAGGCCTAAGAGATGGCTGAGATTATTTCATTTCTCCCCTTCTATTTGAACAATGCTCACCCCTGCAACCTCAGGTGAGGAGCCTCTGTCAGGGTCAGCGGGGGAAAGAAATTGTGTCTCCTTTCCCCTCCTCATGGGTTGGAGGAGGGGGATCACGGTTGCTGACTGACCTATTGGCTTCTGCACACCTAAGGGGGGAAGGTTTATAAGCCCTTCCTCTTCCCGTGAAGAATTGTGGCAGGTCGAATACTTTCAGATCAGGCTGTGGTGTTTCATCGGCAATAGGGGAGGGGATCGGACACCCTGGCTCTGAGTGTCAAAAAAAACATTTATGGGATGGTGAGGTGAGTCATAGTACTACAAGAGTGTGGGGATGACGTCAGGCCTTTCTTTCTTCAGGGGAAGGGAGTTACTGTGGGGAAAAAAAAATTTCAGTTCGTGGTGATGTCAAAGAGTGCATGTTGTTGAGGTTACCCCTGGTTAATTGGTATCCCATTCATTTCAGATTGCGTTGGTTACATCCACACCACAGGTTTGAATAGGAGATTAAAAGGTGAGAGCTGTCAGTGGTGGTATCCAAATGCATACAAGGGTATGGAGGTCCCTATTGGGAATGATAATTCAGTGGTATAAATGTGCTAAAGTCTTCCTCTTTACCCCTTTCTTCAGGACCAAGAGAACAGGTCATACTAGTTGGTGATTGGATTTTTGGACATGTGATTGTTCATTTGGCCCAAAGGGGGATGGCCAGTTCCCACTGGAAGAGCACAGCTGGGCCTCAGCAGTGAGTTGGCATAGATGAAGGGACATGCTCTAGGGTCTATGGATGCCCCTCTTACATTTGTTGGCCAGGGAGGAGCCATGTGAATGGATCAGTGTGCATTTGGAGATTCAGTAATGAGCGATTCACAGATTCCAAGACCAAAAGGGACCATTGTGATCATCTAGTCTGACATCCTGTATAACACAGGCCATAGAAATTCCCCCAAATATATCCCATAGCATAGGAAAACATCCAATCTTGATGTAGAGAGGCGGAGTGGCCTCTGTCTAAGTCTGAGTGAGAGGGACCACTTTCCACCTCCTGGTGGGTGGAGCCAGGCCAGGATTATCCCTTGCGCTGGAAGCTGAGAGGCAGGACAGGAAGGATAAGAAGCAGAGCCTCCAGCTCAGTTGGGAGAGAGACAGGAAAGGAGTTCGACACCTCCAACTTGTTGCTGGCCTCTGGAACAGGGACCACGCTGAACCAACCCCTGTTCCTGGAGGAGGAACCCAAGGAGCTGCCGGGACTGCAGTCCGACGAGTACTCTAGGACTGCTGGCTACCAAGTACGCAGGAGACAGAGGACCCTCGAACAACAGAGCCCTATCCCTGGAGTGAGGTAGGAAGAAGGCAAGGAAAAACAAACAGTAGTCCAGTTTTGCTGTTTGGGGTGGCAGCTTCCCCACAGAGCCTGTGTTTGTCTGCTGTCTGCCTAGCTGGAGAGCTGGGCCTTAGACTGCTGTTGCTCTGCCCCGCCCAAAGGACTGAGCCAGACTGTGTGTGTTTGCTGTCTGCCCCAGCCCAAAAGCTGGGTCATAGATTGCCTGTTGCTGTGCGCCAGACAGAGAGTCAGAGCTCTGATGATATTGATTGCTGGCCAGAGATCTAGGCTAATGACTGCCTATTGCCCTGTCCTACCCAGAGGGTCAGGGCCCTGACTCTGTTGATTGCAGCCTGCCCTAGTGTGAATGGGGTCCCAGTGAGGGCCAGCTGAGGTCACTCAAATAGGGTGAAGTGCAAAGAATGGGGCAGATAATCCCCAAAGCTGGTGGATCTTTTCAATACTTAGATTTACCAAGCCAGCATAAAACAGCTTCTTTATTACCTCTCTGGTTGCCCAGAAGCCAACAACACAGTTCCCTTGAAGTAAAACCCAGTCTCAGGGCTCCATCCAGGTACCCAAGTCAAATATGATGAAGATTTCTGAAAATCTTATTTCATCATATAAAAGAAAGGTTCTACCAATCCCAAAAGATCAGACACATTACCTCCCAAGTTAATGAATATTCCAGAGCTTATCCAACTACACACTCACAGCCAATTCTTATTAACGAAACTAAAATTTATTAAAAAGAAAAGAGAGAGATTATGGTTAAAAGATCAAAATACATACAGACATGAGTTCAATTCCTGAAGTTCAGATTCATAGCAGAGATGGTGAACTTTGTAGTTGCAAAGAGTTCCTTTAGAATTTAGTCATAGGTTATAGCCAATGTCCAATATCATCTTCATAACTGGGATTTCAATCTGGTGACTCAAACTTCCCCTGATGAAGCTTAAGCAGATCTGAGATAAGAAGGATTGGGACCCAAACATTTTTTATACAATTCAGGTCTTCTTTGACAAGTGGGAGTCCCTCAGGGAACAATAGGTAATTAGGGTGATTTTGAAGCAGGTTCATCACCGGTACTTAGCTATATGAATTAACATAAGGCAATTGCCTGTTTTTCCACCATTCACAGGTGATTTGCTATACACTTCAAAGAGAGATTAATACAGTGATTTCCTATGTTTATAGTTCATTTAAATGCGAGGAAGTTCTTTTGATCTCTGAATTAACAGAATACAGCATAGACGGACTGTTGATTACATTATTGACCATTTCCCATATATATGTAAATACACAAAACAAACATTATCTCCCCATATGTTTTTAAGGGTTGAATTTGAGTCATTCATCCTGCAGGATGTTTAACCCTTTCTGGCCATGCAACACACCTGCCCAGAGCACCAGACTGTATTTTCTATGCCACCCTAGCCAGCAGGCTTTGGGCTGAAAACTGCTCCTTGCTCTGCCCTGACCCGGGGCCCAGACCACCCAACTGTATCTGCTGGCTGCCCTAGCTTGGAGGCTAGACTAAGGACTGATTGCCAAAGGGCTAGGGCTATAGACTGGTGATGTGCTAATTCCCCTGCTGATAGACTTTGGCTGCTATGACGTAGTGAGGAGGAGTCACCTCCCGCTGAGCCTGAGGGGGGAGGACGACCCCCAACTCACAACCCTTGATTTTTAAAATAGTTAGTGATGGAGAATCCACCACAACCTTAGAGAGTTGTTCCAATGTTGTTAATAACCCTCACTGTTAAAAATATTCACCTTATTTCCAGTCTGAATTTATCTTGCTTCAACTTCCAGCCACTGGATCATGTTACACCTTTCTCTGCTAGACTGAAGAGCCCATTATCAAATATTTGTTCTGCATGTAGTTGTTTATAGACTGTAATCAAGTCACCCCTTAACCTTCTCTTCGTTAAGTTAAATAGATTGAGCTCTTTGAGTATATCACTAGAAGGCACGTTTTCTAATCCCATAATCATTCTAGTGGCTCTATTGAGAACCTTTTACAATTTTTCAACATTCTTCTTGAATTGTGGGCACCAGAACTGGATGCAGTATTTCAGCAGTAGTCTGACAAGTATCAAATACTGAGGTAAAATAACCTCTTTATTTCTACTCAAGATTCCCCTGTTTATGCATCCAAGAATTGTATTAGCTTCTTAGGCTAAAGTTTAACACATGTTCAGCTGATTAGCCACCATGATCCCCAAATCTTTTTTACTCACTGCTTCCCAGAATCGAGTCCCACATCCTCTAGGTATGGCATATGTTCTTTGTTCCTAGATATGTACATTTATATTTAATTATATTAAAACAAGTATTGTTTTCTGGAACCCAGTTTACCAAGTGATCCAGATTGCTTTGTAACAGTGACCTGCCCTCTTCATTTTGACTACTCCTCCAATTTGGTCATCATCTTCAAACTTTATCAGTGATGATTTTAAGTTTTCTTCCAGGTCATTAATAAAAATGTTAAATAGCACAGGGCTTAGAACAGATCCCTGCAGGGCCCCACTAGAAGCACACCTGTTCAACAAAGATCCCCCATTTACAGTTATATTTTGAGACCTATCAGTTATACATTTTTAAATCCATTTAATGTGTGCCATATCAATTTTATACCTTTCTAGTTTTCTTAATCACAATGTCATGCTGTAGCAAGTCAAATGCCTTTCAGAAGTCTAAGCATATTACATCAAAACCTTTGATTACCTTTATCAAACAAATTAGTAATCTCATAAAAAATCAAATTAGTTTGACAATATCTGTTTTTCAGCAACCCATGTTGATTGACATTAATTATATTACTCTCCTTTGAGTCTTTATTAATGAAGTCCCATATGAGCCACTTCACTCAGTGTCTGACTGACAAGGCTTATAATTACCTGGGTCATCCCATTTACCCTTTTTAAATATTGGCACAACATTAGCTTTCTTCCAGTCTTCTAGAACTTCCCTGGTGTTCCAAGACTTACTGAAAATCTGCTTTAACGGTCCAGCCAGCTCTTTTAAAACTCTTGGATGCAGAGATGACTGGTGCTTCCGCATGCTGGGGGCCACAAGCGAAAGGGGAGGACATGTGACAGCCACGTGTCTCCCTACCCAGTCACCCCGGCCCTGTGCCCATCCTTGGGCCACAACGCTTTCCCTGCCCCATGTTACCTGCGGAGTGGGGGCCTCTCTGTACTTCTCTCCCTGTGCCTCTTCTCCGGCATGTTCGGCCACTCTCCATGGCATCTGGATGGAGAGTGGGATGCAGCCGCTTCTGTCTGAGAGAGCCTGGCTGGGAGGCAGAGCAGGCTCTGTCAGGCAGAAGCGGTTCCATCCCACTCCTCACCCAGCTGCCAGGGAAAGTGGCCCAACGTGCTGGGGGAGAGGCACAGGGAGAGAAGGACAGAGCCCCTCTCCTTCCCCACCCCCAGCAGGCCAATCTGTGTCACATCGCCTCTGCTTGGATGCAAGTTATCCAGAACTGCTAATTTTAAAACATCTAACATTAGTAGCTGATGTTTAACATCCTACTGAGATACCAATGGAATGGAAAGAGTATTACCATATATGACATGACATCATCTGTTTTTTTTCCCAATTATAGAAGAGAAATATTTCTGGGTGGAGCTAAGGATTAGGACAAAAAGAGATTGCATGGATACAGGTCATTTTCCAGGGGCTGAGTGTAATTTGGCTGGAGATGACACAGCGGAGGGTCTGGCAGGGGAGCTGCCTGGCTTTCACAGATGAACAAGGCCAAGAGAGGGGTAAATCAGCTGGTGGCTAAATAATATGGATGGGAAAGGTCTATGATTGTCTATGTCTGTGACTGGGGAGTGAATATAGCTTTGGGTGCTATTAGAGAAAGAATTGTTAACATGCTGGGAATCCAGCTTGGGAAAGACAACCAAGCAAATTCCTGGTACCTCCTGGTGGCAAGTGCTTAGTGCAGGTAATTGTTCAAATGTGTATGGGGAGGGGTGTCCAATACTTTGATAAACCAGAATTGGAAGCAGATTAGGAGAAGGCATCTTTCCAGTGGGGTTGGGGCTCCTAGTGTCTGGTACATTGAGGGGCTATGCTCCTTCTTCACACCCTTAATGCTTGTGTGAGGTGAGGGTAATGGGAACCGGGTTAACGGGACGGGGGCTGATGGCTGCTCTCCACCAGGTGGAATGGATTACCAAGGAGGGATGACCTGCACTTGGCAAGTTATTGCCAGATCTGTTATTTAACAAAGTTGCAGCCTGGTTAAACTGCATCTTTCAGAGATTACTGGCTCTAGAAATATTAAATGGTAACTAAAAGCATTTTTGGATCTGACTTGTTTTCTGGCTCACAATGGTGGGTCATATTGTCTGGACTGAACATTAACATGAATTCCTTTTAAGACTCCTCCGTGGTTTTGGTTTTTGGTGGAATGCTTTTATGTGACACTGCTTTGCTTCCATACCTGCTGCTCTCTATCAAGACAAAAATATTTACACCATTTGTTAGTTTTTCATAGAAAATGTACACAAGATTGAACTGGGGGTGAAGGGTACTTGGACTATACTTTTAATTGTAGAGCCTGTATCTGTTTTTGTTAATTGATATCAACTATGATATTTTTCAAATAGAATTAATGCGGTTTTATATTTTTAATGTATTTACTCTGGATTGTCCATTTTTTCAGGATATTCAGCAACATAAAATGGTGCAGTTTATAATTTCTCCCAAGGTAGCTCACATGCACTAATGCATATTTCAATTGCTAAGATATGTATCCATTCTTGCCATTTGCTGTTGTGATTTATATAGCATTGCTGCCATGTAACTAGAATCAGAAATGGAATTAAAGAAAACCACCAGTGTTGGCTAATTTGCCACCTATTCATGTGAATGCTGGTTTCCAATGAAGGGGCCCAGCAACCATGCCATTTCTCCTTCTTTTCCCTCCACCCACAAAAGGTCCTATTGATGAAATTGGTTGTGCTGCACAAAGTGTAATCAATAGTGACTGGTGCGCTTCAAAAATCATAGGAGGAGGGTGAGCAGAAGGGAAGAGAGAGAGGTGCCGCTGTCAGTCACTGAACAGATCAGTGGGTTAACTGGAGATGGTCAAAAATATTTCATCAAGACATTTTTTTGAGTAAAATAGAATTTTTATGATTTTTTTTTTATTTTGGTCAATTATTTTTTTCATTTTTTTCCAATTACAAACTGGAAACTGAAAACCAAAAATGCTCACTAAAAATATTCTAGTTCTGGTAATGTTTAGGGGTTTCAGTTTTTGCAATTTTTACCAAGAACGTTTTTGAAAACCATTTTTTTCAGTTTTGATTTTCCATCAAAAAGAAAAATGTCATGAGAAATTTCAAAGAAAAAACAAAAAAAAACTTTTCAAAATCTCCTGCCAAACATAATTGGTCTTTTTCAACCAGTTAGTCTAGTAATTATCTAACAGAAGGTCAGGGTTCCACATTCTTCTTCTGCCCTAGCTCTACTCTCTGTGCTCCCTGTCACCTCATCCCTGAACTCATTCTGGCAGCTCCCAGGCCAGATTGTTGGAATAGGAGTCCCCAGCCACCTGAAGCAATCCCCACTCTCTTCACAAGGTGGAGCCTTTGAGCAGGGGGATGATAAATTAGCTTTTTTTCAGGCTTGAAGCATAACAGCCGCTGCCTGTCTTGTCTGCTCTCTTGCTTTGTACCGCCCCTGATGTCATCACAGCCCCTTTTTGCAACCAGGGTCTGCAGAACCAAAGTATGATCTGCAACTGAAAAGCTAGATTGTATTTAAAAATAAACAGTTAGGGTTTGGTTCTGCTCTGGACTTTTGCTCTTGGCCCAGTCATTTGAATGGTGGTGAATTGAACCATTTAAGAGAGATATGTGGTGCATATTATTATATTCATATTCATGGGTTCCTGGTGCATAGTACAATTACCACCAGTATAATATGATGCCACTGAAAAGGTTAAGTAATTTGAATGCTAATATCATTCTTATTTTTAAACCAGTTCCTTTCAAATGTGTCATACGCACTTGTCGTCATCCAAGATTAACGACATGACAAGTTTGAACTTTTAAAAGCAAGCCACTGAAGTTATTGGGAGAGCATAAAAAGGTCACATTGCTTTGGACAAAAAAGAAACCTGTAAGCTTTCCCCAGCCCCATGAGGCAGAAGTGGCATATCTACCCAAGTTTCCTGAAACTTTCCAAAAGAATTTAAAGATCAAATGAGAGAAAATTAGCCCAAAAGGGGTGGGTTGGTTAGCTAGTTGATTGTATGAAAACTAGAATAGAATAGAATGTGTTCTGCAATTTTATTACTGCTGGTGAGACATGTTCTGACTCTTCCTCATGTTCTTTAATTTCCTTTGTTTTCTAAGAACTAAAACACATCAGTGCCAATTCCCCATGGCACCTGACCCTTTCTTTACGCTACTTTGGCCATGAAGGGGTTAGAAATGGCTGCAGGGAAGCCTCTCACCCTCACCCCCATGTAAAGGCCAATCCCTGGATGGTGTAGCAGGGGTTGGCCACCTCTGGCACGCGGCTTGCCAGGGTAAGCACCCTGGCGGGCCGGGCCAGTTTGTTTACCTGCCGCGTCCGCAGGTTCGGCCAATCGCGGCTCCCACTGGCCACGGTTCTCTATCCCAGGCCAATGGGGGGTGGTGGGAAGCTGCAGCCAGCACATCCCTTGGCCAGCACTGCTTCCCGCAGCCCCCATTGGCCTGGGACGGCGAACCGTGGCCAGTGGGAGCTGCGGTCAGCTGAACCTGCTGATGCGGCAGGTAAACAAACTGGCCCGGCCCGCCAGGGTGCTTAGCCTGGAAAGCCATGTGCCAGAGATTGCCGACCCCTGGTGTAGAGCAGGGAAACAGCCATACACTACCCCTTCCTTTGCAGCTGCTCTGAGGGGCTGCTCAAAACTTATGCTGAGGTCAAAACTGGCTCTCAAAGAGCCACAGAATACCTGAGGGTCCCAAAGTAGATTTAAGTTACCTTTGCTTCCTCTCTACTCCGTTCCTTGCCAATCACTGTGGTGTATGGAGGACTGTGTGTTGGGATTGTAAACTCTCATTTTAAGTGGGGGGGGGGGGCAAGGGAGTGGATCCAGCTTGCAGGCTACAGATCTCTGTAGCAAAATGTGGGAGCAGTGTCCCTCGTGGGGGGGAGCCATCTTAAAGCAAGGTGGGGGTGAGTTGTACCTCACTGTCTTAGGGAGTAGATGGTGTATTCTCTCTCTCTCTCTCTCAATTTTGAGTTTCTTGTGTGTTGTTGTTCTAAATTCTCAGAAACAGTGCAGTGTTACATTGCAACCTTCCAACAAGAGTATTTATGTTTTTCTCTAATGTCTCTGTATGTGGTGAAACATAGCAATCACAGTTTGGCCGGAACAGAGAATTGCTTCTGGGAGGAGGGTTTGTTGGTTCTAACTCTATTCTGGAGCTAGCAGAGAATGGCCAATACTCAAAGAGGGCAGAACAACAGGATGGGCGATAAGCAGCATTTCCATATGAACAGAGTGGAGGAGACTCCCCTAGTTGGTATTAGAATGATGGGACCACAAAACTACACTGTCTGAGCCATTAAGCTGAATATAATGATGGTACAATGGAAACTACATAGTGAAATAATATTTTTAAACACAAAAAAGAGTCACAGGGCTTAAGAGCACCAAATCATCTAGTCTGACCTCCTGGTTCTCACAGGCCACCACCACCACCCAGCACTCACACACTAACCCAAAAACTGAAATTAGACCAAGATATTACTGCTCACAGGAGACTAGACTGTGATGTGCCACAGGCAGAGAATAGGAGGGACTGAGATGCACGAGTGCATCAGGTCCCTGCGATGGCAGGGAAATGATTAAATGAGATATTCCCAGATACTCCTGGCAAGCAGGGCCAGATCCAGGGTTTTTGCTGCCCCAAGCAGCAAAAAGAACAACAACAACAACAACAAAAGCCGTGGTTGCGATCTGCAGCTCTATCGCCACCGCTTCAGTCTTCGGCAGCAATTCAGCGGCTGGTCCTTCGCTCTGAGAGGGAGTGAGGCACCCACCACCGAATTGCCGCTGAAGACCCGGACGTGCCACCCCTCACCGTTGGCCACCCAAGCACCTGCTTGCTGGGCTGGTGCCTGGAGCTGGCCCTGCTGGCGAGTGACCTGTACCCACATGTTGCAGAGGAAGGCAACGCTCCCCCCCTCCGCCCCCCCGTCACTGTCAATCTGTCCTGGAGGAAAATTTGTTCCCAACCCCACATATGGTGATCAGCTAGACCCTGAGCATGTGAGCAAGAACCAGCCAGGCAAGTAGCTGAGAGAGAGAATGCTCTGTGCCACCTCAGAGCCCTGGCCCTCCCTGTCCTGTGTCCATTTCCAGCCATGGCCATCCCTGATGTTTCAGAGGAAAGAGATTAACAAACCAATCAAACCAGTATACATTGGAGGGAAACAAATCCCTTCCTGACCCCACAGGTGGTCAGTTGATGCCCTGAAGCATGAACTTTTAGGAACATAAGACAAACCAGAAGTGAGCACTAGGGCTGTTGAGCCCCATCCCCTACCATCACAAGCAATCTATATTTCACTCTATCTGGAGCAGCCTGTTTACCAGTGCCGGGGCCTCTTATCCAACCATCCCTTTCAACTCCTCTGGCTCAGGGAGCAACACGATTGGGTTAGTTGCTCTTCCTCTGGCTGAGTAGAGCAGAGGAAGGTGACAGGTGTGCTAGTCCCCTGAAATGCTGCATTCCAAGGGGTAAGCAGAGTTATATCAGCTTACGTAGTGTGGTCAAAATTCAGTATAAACAGAATGAAGTGTCATTCCAAATGCAATGGAAATACTGCAAGAGTTGTGTTGAAGTAGTTTTGGAATTTTAGTTCATTGCATTGTGCAAAATGTTTAATTGTATGTGAGGCTCCTATAAGCAAATTTCACTGTGTTTTAAATACACTCACAAGAATCCTACCAAAGCCAAAAGAACCTCAACAGCTCCAGATCTGCTAGTCCAGTCCCTCCATCCAATGTATAGCAGTCAGACTCATTGGAATGACATCAAGGAATCCACCCTTTAATGCTTTAAGCAAAGGCATCTTCTTCCTCAGTTGATGGAACATTAGGTGGAGAAAAATTTTAGAGGGCAGCATCCCAAAGATGTTGGTATTTAAGTTTTGTTTCAGTGGTTAGCCAAGGGGAAAAGAGTACAGCCTTCATTCCACTCCTCCCGCCCCCCCCTCCCCCATATGGCATTCAGAGGAAGATGACAGCCTAGGGTGGGGTGACCTCCTGTATTATAAGGTAATCAGGTACAGGATATAAGAACAGTAACATAAAGGTGATGAGGCAATCCCCCCAGTACCACTCCAAGGCCATCCATGTTGGGCTAGAAAACCCACTGCTTTGTGTGGGGTGTTTATGTTTATTCAAAAGCAGATATGTTCGAGCTGTAGACTGCTAGTTCATGGCATCACTTCGTCCATGAGCCAGCAAAGGGGAGGAAAAGAGGTATATGTGAAACATGCGGCACATGGGAGGCGGAGCATTCATTCAGTGAACTCCAAAACTTCCTTCCAGGGACCTTTCTTGTTTAAGGGGATCCATGGTATGTTGACTTTTCTTTCCCCAAAAGACAGGTCTACTTTGGTCCACACATCTGAACAATTCCAGTAGTTGCACACTTCAAGAGACCATTGAGCTGTTGTGCTGGATCTGGCATTGAGATGTTACTGCTACTGAAGTTCTTGTGCAATCTGAATTATCTGGAAGCAGATATAATCTCGCTCTCTTCCCCACCCTCAACCCCATATTCCATCTACCAAACATGTGCACAGACATGCCATAAATAGATTTAAATATAGATACAACTAAATATGCCATCAGTGAAATCCAATAATAAAAATTGCCACCAGCCTGATTTAACCCACCATTAAAAAGGGATTAGATAGTTTTATTTTCCTTAAATTGTGGTTCTGCTCTGAAAAAGTGATTGTAAAAATGGCACTGTGAGGTTCCACGTTCATCTGTTTGTTTTTCATATAAAAAATGTTCAGTTGCAAGTTACAAGATGGATTTGCTAACTGCCAGCCCTGCAAACTAAGCCTGGACTCCGAGCCAGGCTGGGTTCTTACTATCTCATGCATCATTACCATTAATAATGGTTCTACAGGCCAAATTGTGCCTTCAGTGACTCCTGTGCAACCACATTGACAGCATGGGCTTTGCACATACGTAACTCATTGGAACTTGATTAACAATTCTGATGAGAATACACAGAATCCTTGAAGGAACAGAATCTATCTCTGTCTCTGTATCAGCCAGCTTGGTGCTGCAGGGGTAACAGGAGTAAAACTTATTTTTGTCAATGAAAAGAAGCAGAAAGTGCCATTTTCACTGTCAGTTTCTGGATCACAGATGCACTTGGAATCAATGTCCCTTGTTAGCTGAACCTCACGTTTTAATACTTCTAATAAAAGTTAGCTGCCTTCAAGTGAGGTCTATATATTAATATTATAGAAAGATGTTATGCATACTTAGTTATTTTTCAGATTTCTTCTAAAACATTTAACCTGAAATATAAGCATTTTCAGCCACTGCAATAGATGCAGTACTTTATTAATCATTTAGCTTAATTCCTTCAAGAAAAATGTATGTGTTATGTTTATTATAATAACAAACAGAATGATGTAATTTTGAAAGAGACAGTAAATTTGCAAACGTTTTTAAGAAGCTAAGAAAAAAAGACAGCCCTTTTTAACAAAGAAGTCACATAATGATGTCTGTATTATGTTTTAAAAAAAGTTTTACATTCATGAATGCTGCCTGGAACTTTAATACCCTCTGTTTGTTGGCAGAGGCTATTGTGTGCCTTTTTTGTTAGAAGATATCCATCCCAGCACTTTCACTTTTTGTTGCTGCATTTTAATCCCAAAATGCTGTTGGCAGGGTTCTTTATGCTGAGTCAAGATTCTTGTTATAAAAATTCTATAATTCTGCCAATTAGAATGAGATAATAGGTTATCGTGGCTGACTAATTTAGGTAACTTTTCAGGTATGTGTATTTAAACCAGGGATGCATGAGACGTGTGAAAAATGCTAGCATTTATCGGAAATGCAAATGTGGCATTTGTTCAGCTTAATGTGAATACCCATGCACCAGGCAACAACACAAGAAGTGCCAATTAGCATGCAGTCATGGCGCCAAAAATTCACCCTTTCTTTCAGCTAATATGACATTTATTCTTTCCTCCTTTTTTGTGTGTGTGGCTTTGCTGTAGCTACCAGCACAGACATGCCAATCCTTCTTGGATTTTATTTTAACTAAAAATTTGTTATTGTGCCAAGTATCAGTAAAGAAATCTTCTGCCTGTGCTTTTTTCCCTCCCTATAAAGGCTAGAATTTTAAGATCTATGCCATGTAGGTCAATCAGTGTTAGGAATGATAGAAGCAGTTATCTTCCAGACAGGACAGTGGTATAATAATAATGTTTATTGCACATCATTTTTCAATGATTTTATGTCATCATTTAGGGGATGAATGAAATGGCGCTCTAGCAGGCATGAATGTAAATAAATTAAACATTAAGAACCAGTGAGTTGTAATCATCTTTCTTTAAGATTGCACTAAATGGTTGCAATCAGTTAAACAGATGAGAGATTGCATTAAATTACCATTCCAGAATCTATATCATACCAGCTAAAACACGGTTCCCATGTATGATAAAATAGCTCAGGTTCAGGGAGCAATCTGATTATGTCATAGCATGCATTAGTTTAAAATAACATGCTGGTCAGATAACTCATTAGCAACATTGCTCTCTTTTAGATTAATATGGATGAAGTGACAAAAATGAGCAGGAGAAAAATCTTTCCCATTTAGTTCCTGGTCTTTATTTTTAATACAATTTTATATAAATATATATCCTGGGCTTGAGGATCATGCAGGAGCATAATGCTTGCGTTAGCATTATACTTGCTCTTTCTGCCCTAACTGTGTTGACTTTGGAGACAAATCTTTTGAAATTCATGTTGTCCTTGAGGGGCTTCACTATCGCTATCAATTTTTTGTGGAAAGTGCTCAGATGCTGCGGAGATGGATGGAAGTATAAAAGAGAGAGAGAGAGCTGATATTTTCTTTAGAAAGAAATAAAGACCTTAATTGTTGGCACAAAACTATACCGAAAATAAGGGAGGCCTCAGGTCAGCAGAGACAGGGGAAATTTGCCCCTTAAAGTCATTAAATTTGGCCCCTCAGGTATTCAAGTGACTGCACACAGTGGGCATAATTAAAAATTAAAAATTCAGTACCTCTGTTACCTATGGTAACCTACAATGTCTCCTATTCATTGAAGAGGATATTATGGTAGCATAGTTGCTGCAAAACAGCAAATGTTTTCTTAGATTACTGAGTAACAGTAGTTTCACTGCCCACTTGAGGATTCCCCCTGCATAAAGGAATCCTTGGGTGCCTCGCAGCTACCAGAGCTGCTCCAACCTTGCCCTCATGCCACTGCTAGCACAGGGGGATTTCAGCATTCCCCAGCTACTGGAATGGTCCTCTGAGGGCATTTGACAGGTGCCACAGTCTTCAGGAGTTTTCTTAGTAAGGTTGTTTTTAGAGCAGCTGCCATTGACTGAATATTCCCCCCATCCCCATATTCATTGCATTTGTTATCTGGGGAGCAGAGTTGGCTAAAAGAAAGGGTGTGTTTCTGGTGCAACAACATGGTAGTGGTACATGTTATCAATCACCAGACTTCCAGATCAGACACGGTTATGAAGTTAGTGAGGGAATTTGTGCTACAATGTTTAAGCTTGAACATCTGTTTTTTTCCAAGCACGTGCCCAGGGTAAATAATGGCATAGCAGATGCCTTGTCTCATTTTCAGTTTGCCAGGTTTTGGGAGCTGGCACCAGGAGCTAGAAACAAAGCTGAGCAGATGCTACAGGTGCTATGGAGCCTCGGTGTATGATGTTGGCGGGGCATGGAGATCCTAGCTCTGGGCACATGGCTGAACAGTGAAGGAAGTTTTAATGAGTTCTTCCAATATCAGGATCTGGAAAGCTGGTCACCAATATGGCCCATCACAGAGGGACGGATGTTGTGGTACATGCTCACTGGTAACCCAGCTGTGGGCATCCTCAGCGATCAACTTTCAGACTTGAGGGCTGACATGTTTGGGGGCTGCTATACAAGAGGCCATTGGGAGGTGTTTGGCAACCTGACTGGGTCCGCGGGGGAGGCATCCAAGCTAATTGCTGGTGCCTCCTTGTGGCAGATGTCCAGTGTAGGTACTCCATAGGGAAGGCATCCAGTGACCAGATAAGTGGCCTAGTAAGGGACTAGAAAAGGAGGTGCTGGTTAACGGAACAGGGTGGACGAGGGGTTGCAGCTCCTATGCTTGGTACGACAAGGAGCCAACTCAGCTTTCTTATGGCCCACCTTAACCCTCCTATGAGAGGGGGTGGCTTGTAAGGTCCAAGCCATGGGCTGGCTGGGGACCTGCATGGAAAATGAAGGGGGCTGGTGGAAGTCTTGGGTAGTTATTTGAATGAACGTGGAGTTGCTTGCACTGTACATTTTTATCTTCTGGGTCATCCCAGACATCTAATAATAAACTTGTGAATTGATTAAATCCATATCAAGTGCCTTTTATCCTTCTTTCAGTATAGCCAGACAATGAGAAGTAAGTGTTGTAATCTGTGGGGAGCCTGGCACCGCCCCACCCCTTCATGGCAGGGGTGGGATGGGGTGTCAGAACCTCACCACTCTCAAGTTCATGTGCCCGTCTCTCTCTCCTGCCACACAATCACCCTTTGGTCAGGGTAGTGGGCCTAGCGGCTGGAGTCCAGGTAACTCGCCCCAAGTGTCAGGGCAGTGTGGCCAATGGCCAGGGTCCATATAAATTGCTCCCTGCATTGGAGCAATGCAGCCTAATGGCCAGAGTCCATACAATCCCCATGGTGTGGTGAGGGGGCTGTTAGGGGAATCTGGGCCCACCCTCTCCACCAGGTCCCGACCTGGGGCCCTGGTAGTGGCAAGTTCTCCTTGCCACCAGCTTGGCAGGGATCTGCCCACAACACACCGAGCATCTGTGTGGCTCTACTACCATTTGCCTCTAAAGTTCCCCTGGGTCACTTCCTACCATAAACGCCAAGTTCTCTGCTTCGGGGGGTCCTCCAGTCTGTTCCCCTCCTGTGACATACTCCGTATGGGCATCAGGGTGCATCCCGGCTTGGCTGGCCTCCAGATCCTGGTGTGCAGGCTGTTCCTCCTCAGCAGTTGGCGGCGTGTCTCCTTCCCCTCCGGCAGTCAGCCCAGACGGAGCAGCTCTGCAGGCTTTTATACCTGTTCTCCAGTTAGAGCATGCCCAGCAGAGCTTCCGGGGCGTGGCTTCCTCTGCTAGGAAGGAAGGATTAACCCCTGTGGGACCTGTGCAGGGCCTCTCTGCTCCATCACATAATCCTAGAGGAAATGTAAAGCTAGACTAGCTGCAGAAGGAAATTTGAACCTTTTTTCTCATTATGTCTTTACTACTTGTATACTTTTCACTAATGCCCATCCTGTCAGTCTTATACTGCAGTTTGGACCAACCAAAAGGGATCAGTCAATGATTCTGCTTCATTTCAGTCTTCTGCCAAGCGACAACATTCATAAGGGCTTTCTGATCAATCAAGACTCTCCGGCCAGGGAGAGAGATATATTAAGTTTAGTAGAATGTTTACCTTTCTTTCCTGTTCAGAATATATTGAAGCAGGTAGTGGAAAAAAGATAAGTGGTGGGTATTGTGTAGTGCAATGTAGTTTAAAATAATGCAACACTTTTTTCTACACTTTATTAGTGACAATCTGAATGTTCTGGTTCAACCCAACAGAATAACCAAACAGGGATGCTGCTAATTCACTGCTTGTGTGTATCAACTTGACCATATTATAATGATTTAAACGATTAACATAAATCTTGAACGTATAAAGCTAGGCACCTATTCACCAAAGAAAGAAAGAAAAAAAATGCTAGGATACAATAAATAGCTCCTATATTCACTGCTGATTTTCTCCAGTTATATTCAAACAGTTTAACTGACACTCCACCATCTATTTTAATGTGAATTCAAGAGTCCAATCAAAATTAATGTAGAAGTTATTTTTCCCTGTGTAGAATGGTTAATCTTTTCCCTTTCTATTTAACTCTCCCTACAATGGACTGTGTGCATAGCTGGTAGCTTTTACTCTGAAGTACAACTGTAAATTGTGAGCACCTTACATAGAAATCATAAACAAAACTTGAGCCCATATATGAATTTTACATCTGAGTATGTATCCAATAATACAGTATGCCGTACAGTCCAGTATCCTTTTCTGATACTGACACCAAGATTCTTCTTTAAATTATTGGTCCAGTGAGTGAAAATGTAATAAATATGCATAAAATCAAAGAGATCTGGTTGGATTTCTGCGCTAGCCAGAGCTCAAGACAAAAGGCCTGATCCTACATCTCCTAGATAAGCAAAACTCCCATTGAAAGCAATGGGCATTTTGCCTATATAACTACAGGACCAGGCCAAAACTTGTGACAAGGTCAGGAGCAGAAAGGTGAGAGCACAAGTTCACTTGAGGCTCCAGTTTGAATGCAAAGTCACACACTCTGCAAAGAGTTTTACAAGAGCTAAACTCAAAACTACAAGAACAGAGTGAAAACCAGACAGTTCAGCTCCTACATTTCTCCAGAGTCACTGCCCTAGCTCCTGGTCAGCAGAACCTCCTCGTTTCTCATCTCAGAGGATAACACCCCTTGCTGTAAAAATCCTGAACCTAAATAGGTTCATCTACACTTAACTAGCTTCTGGCTGGATGTGCTTCCCTGAACGGCCTCTGAATCTGCCTAGAATTTACTCTGCCACATCCCTGGCTGTTGTGTGCCTTGATAGGATTTTTTCTATGGACACCTGTGGAATTGGTGGTGGCTGGGATTTAGGGTCCCCTCCAGGGGGCACCAAAAGACCTGAATAGCACATTACAGGGATACTATTGCTATCTATACTTGGGGCTTGTCTACCCTGCAAACCATTTGGGACTTTCAGTGCGCTGTGGCAGTGTCCACGTCGGCTGTTACTGCATGGCAAGCTGGTGTGCTGTAGATTCACACCCTGCCTTGCCAGGCAGTAACTTGCTGTGTAGACAGGCCCTTAGTGAATAGCATTTGACTCCATCACCTACCAATATGTAGCATTTTGCTTGCAACTTTTATAAATGAGATGAAATTGTCAGTGCTGATTAAAGCTGCTTTAATCTGATCATTAAACCTAATATATGTAAGTCCTGATTCTCAGAGGTGCTGAGTACTTACAGCTCCCTTTGCTTTAGTTGTAGGTATTCAGAATTTCTGCAAATGAAGCCCATGATACCTAATGAATACTAATACCTCAGTTACCTTTCCATTACCACTAGGTACGACACCTGGCTGACCATTTACCCTTCATTTGCTTTGGCCATTTAACCTTTGACTTAGCTTATGGGGTGAAATGTGCCTGGCCCTTACATGATAACTGGCATGATTACTAAGACCATTTGCCTTCACATAGACAACATTTTCTTCTGTTTGTCCAGTTGAATGCAGTCAGTTCTCACAGTACTGGGGAATATTCATAACCTTTTCCTGTCTCAAAATAAACTGGAAAGAGCCTGAAATTTCCTCCCTTTAGGATTATCTAAGTTGCTGCTCAAGTGGAATTCATCCCCTACCACCACTGTCTTTAAAGCATCAAATATTGCTTCATATCTCTGCAGGTTTTAGAAGCTTATGCATAAGCGCCACTTAAGCAAATGTCTCCCATTAATTAAATAGTTGGAGCCATTTCTCCCATTACTCATTGTCTGAATAAATTTAATCAGAATGATAATCTTACCTAAATGTACGTAGTTATTTTGAACTATTTCTATTTGCATTGATGGCAGATATTTTAGGTAATGATAATGTTTCAAACTATCTTAACTTGTGCTCTCCTCAGACTTCACTAGCTAGATAGGGTCACATGAGGTCAGCACTTGAATGGTGGAGCACCAAGAAAAACCCAGATGCTGCAGAAAGTGGTGTGGCTGTTTCACCATGAGGCACATTTACCCAATAGTTCAGAATGGTACTAGGGGATTTGACCTGTTGGAAGTGCCATCTTTTATATGAGGCATAGAACTGGGTTTCTGGCCATCTATGATCCTTAAAGATCCCAGGATAATTTTAGAGTAAGAGTGTTGTCTCCATTGAACTTGCCAGTTTCCAGTGTATGGCAGTTACAGCCTGTCTGTCTAAATGCCATTGTCACTTCATTCAGGTGAGAGATTCTTCTTCACTTCTTGTCTTAAGCAGTTTTATAGTGGAGCTTTTTGTTTGAATTGCTGCATCCTATGCCAAATGTAGTTGCATTTCAGTGCTGGATAAAGTTGTAATTCCCATGTATGTCATGGGTAATTCATGTGATCCCGCAAACAGAATTCTGCATACTTCATGCCTGCGTGTAGCCCCATTGAAGTCAATGGGTCTCTTCTTGGGTTTTACCAAATTAAGCTACAATGCTGTACATTCCATTTTGCACAGGTACAATGCATCTACTTCAGGAAGTTGGACCAGTGTAAATAGATCAAAGTAAAAAAGTAAAAAAGTAAAAAAGCCCATAGATGTAGACAATGCCTAAAGATAGCTCCAGATCCAAATTTCTCCAAACTTCAGGAAGATAGAGGTGTTCAGATCTGGAGTTTTAGTTTGGGTCTAATGTTGAAGAAATTCATAGATTCCAAGGCCAAAAGGGACCGTTGTGGCCATCTAGTCTGTCCTCCTCTATAACGCAGGCCTTAGAATGCCTCCAAAATAATAATTTATTTTGAACTAGATCATAGAGTCTAAAAAAATCCAACTGTGATTTAAAATTTGTCAGTGATAGAAAAGCGACCGCAAGCCTTGGTAAACTATTCCAATGGTTAATTACCCTCACTGTTAAAAAAAGTATGCCTTATTTCCAATCTGAATTTGTCTAACTTCAATTTCCAGCCATTGGAACCCATTTATATTTTTGCCTGCTAGACTGAAGAGCTTATCAAATATTTTTCCCCATGTAGATATTTAAGACTGTAATCAAAGCTCCTTGCTTCTATTACTCTAAGGCATGTTTCCCAACCCTTTAATCATTCTTGTGGCTCTACTCTGAACCCTCTCCAATTTATCAACATCTTTCTTGAACGGCAAGAACTAGAACCGGTCACAGTATTCCAGCACTGGTTGCACCAGTACCAAATACAGAGGTAAAATAACCTCTCTACACCTATTCAAGATTCCCTAGTTTATGTATTCAAGGATTTCATTAGACCTTTTGTCTTCAGTGTTGCACTGTAACCTCATGTTCTGCTGATTATCCACCATGGCCCCAAATCTTTTTCAGTCTCTGCTTTCCAGGATAGAGTCTTGTATCCTGTAAGTATGACCTATATTCTTTGTTCCTAGATGTATACATTTACATTTAGATATATTGAAACACATTGTTTCCTTGTTCTCAGCTTACCAAACTGTCCGGATCATTTGGTATCAGTGATCTGCCCTCTTCATTGTTTACCTTTCTCCCAGTCTTGATGTCATCTGCAAACTTGATTAGATTTTGTGTAGAGCCAAGAACTGATCACTGTGGGACCCCATTAGAAACAACCCTCCCTCTATGCTGATTCCCCATTTGCAATTACATTTTAAGACCTTCAGTTAGCCAGTTTTTAATCATTTAATGTGGGACATGTTCATTTTGTATTCTAGTGTTTTAATCACAATTTCATACAGTACCAAGTCAAACGCCTTACAGAAGTCTACTATATCAACACTATTTACCTTTATCAACCAATCTGGTAATTTCATGTGTTTTAAAAAAGGATATCAAGCTATTATTGGTGACCTTAAAAGAAAACATAAAACAATTTGTTCCAAAGATGGAAGTTGCACACTGTTACTTTAATAACAAATGGAAACCATTTACTTAAATAAAAAATCTTAAATATTTATTTCTCAAAGAGAAATAAGTCATTTGTTACTGAGTGAAATCAAAATTTCATTTACAGAAATGCCTTTAACTCTTACTTAACATCCATTAAATCATTATTGAAACATTGCAAATAAAAGTTTGGTCCTGTTTATTTCACATTTGGTGGAAGCCATCTGAAGATATTGGAACTACTGTACCCTACTCATGCAAGTGGCAAGCTGAGACTTCTGCTGACCTTCATTTTACTGTTTCCTCAAACTACCAAATCACCCCCATCCCATTTGTCTTCCATCTGCCTGTCTGACACCCACAATCTTTCTGGGAGAAGAGACTCTTTTGTTTCCTGCTACCACAATGATCTTTTGTGGGAGTATCTAGAAGTTAAATATTGTAACCAATGCCACCTTTTGTACTACCTGGTTTTTTATGTTGTAGCATGTAATGAAAAAGGACCACATTCTGAGTGCAAGAAGCATTGCAATCATTTGAAAGGTTTGATTTCTTTGGGATGATTTTTTTTTGGTATATTTGAGAGAGCAGAAATTGAATGTCCTAGCACTGGATCAAAGGTGAGCAGTGCTAAGGACATGCAAGTCCATTTGAAGTCAACATGAAATGTATCTTTTATGGTTTTACCCACTGTTGTAAAAAAGAAATGGAAAGATCCAGTTGCATGCTCAAAGGCAGAGCTACAACGTCAGAAAGGGGAAAGGTTTTAGTAGCAGTTGCTTCCAACCCTTTTGTCTAAGGGAAGGCTATGATTATGACATGTGCTACAGCAATGAAAAGGGTTTTTACATTGTAGTAGTAAATCCACCCCCTTGAGAAACAGTCGCTAAGCCAATGGAAGAATTCTTCTGTTGACCTAGTTGATGCCTTTACTGGGGCTTACGTTGGCTTAACATCTCTCAGGGATGTGAATTTTTCACACCCCTGACAAACATACTTAGGTCAACCTAAATTTTAGGTGTAGACTAGACCTAACATGGCTCTCCCATGCTAGAGCAGGAAAGCCTCAGATGGAACATGATGAAGTAACTGGTAAAAAGGCAGAGGAGAACTTTAGATGGTCCCTGCTTAAAAGTTTTACCAGTATAACTATGTTGGATGGAGGGGGGTGAGGGTGATTTTTTTTGGCTAACCTGGTTATACCAGTAAAAGCCATAGCATAAACACAGTTTTAAAGATATAAAGATGCTTTACACTAGTATTGTTTATTTCAGTTCCTGAAATGGAGTAAGCTATACTGGTATAAGAACTTTTATACTAGAATAACTGTGTGCAGGCTTGGGGGGCGGGGGTGGAGGTATTGCCACTTGTATTACATTAGTATAATTAAAGCAGTAGAACTTTCTCATATTGAGAAGCCCTTAGAACGCTGAAGGTCACAGACATTTCAGGGGAGTATTCCAAGTAACTTTCATATTGGCAAAACCCATTAAGAAACTCTATTAACAATTCACTTCAAGTCGAGGAGCCATGAATAAGACAGCTCCTAGCCTCTTGCAGAGGCACCAGGTTGGTATGGAGCATTTGGGGAGTGGAGTTTCAGGGATAAATGCAACACAGAGACTGGGGCACCAGATCAGCTGTGAATGGTGAAGCAACTGCTAGTAGAAAGAGATTGCAGAGCTCTGAGAGGAATAATCTAGGCTGGTGAAGATGCAAGAGTTCTAAGTACAAGAAGAGCAGCTGAGATAAATGGGGGACCACTACAGGCCATCCTAGAGATGCTTGTCTGTGTGTACTGATGACACCAACCATTCACAGATGTGAAAGTTAAAGCCCTTACCTTATGCTGAGATTACTTTAAGCCCAATCACCCTTAGCAACACATTATACCAACAAAGAAAGGGGGAACAAAAAGTCCTTATTTTTAATATTACTGGACAAGATTCATGTCTCACATTGTTTTCAGATTAACAGAAACTAAGGGTTATTTTGGAAGGGCAGTTACCAAGGGTTGTATTATTGGGGGATAACAAAGGTGTTTTCATGTTAATTTGGAAGCATTATTCATGTAAACAATGAGGAGTCTGATGGCACCTTAAAGACTAACAGATTTATTTGGGCATAAGCTTTCGTGGGTAAAAAACCCACTTCTTCAGATGCATGGAGTGAAAGTTACAGATGCAGGCATTATTATACTGACACATGAAGAGAAGGGAGTTACCTCAGAAATGGAGAACCAGTGTCGACAGGGCCAATTCAATCAGGGTGGATGTAGTCCACTCCCAATAATTGATGAGGAGGTGTCAATGCCAGGAGAGGGAATGTTGCTTTTGCTTTTTTGAGTGCTCCTATATGCCACAGGGGGCTACAACAGTGGTACACTTAACTCACCCAACAATATTGTTATCTCTAAATCTGTTGCCACTGTCAGGCAGGAGTGAGTTCCAAGCCCTGGAGTGACATTGACCAGATTGAGCTGCTGTTCCTCTTGTGAGACGTGTATACTTGGTCTGGGAGTCATAAGGCCAGTTCCTAGCCTGTGGATTGGCTAGAGCAGGGGTTCTCAAACTTCATTGCACTGTGACTCCCTTCTGACAACAAAAATTACTACACAACCTCAGCAGAGGGGACCGAAGCCTGAGTCCGCCCAAGCCCCACCACCCTGGCCCACAGAGGGCCCAAAGTCGAAGTCCAAGGGCTTCCATCCCGGGTGTGGGGGAGAGCTGTAACCTAAGCCCCACCACCCAGGGCTGAAGCCAAAGCTTGAGTTCTGCCACCCAGAGCTCAGTTTTGGGCTTGGGCTTCTGCCCCAGGCCCCAGCAAATCTAACTCCAGCCCTGTTGACTCTATTAAAAGGGGGTTGTGACCCACTTTGGGGTCCCAACCCACAGTTTGAGAACCCCTGGGCTGGAGCCTAATATGGGAGTGACTCATCACCTTACAATCTATACTCAAAGATTCCTGCAAGGATAGGAGACAATTGGTCTCTTTCAACTCTCTCACCATGAGAACATGTAAAGAAATATGGAAGCAAAAGTAACTTTGGAGGAATTATTTATAGATGGCTTAATGCTTTGCAGTACCCTTTCAATCTCGGTCCCAGAGAAAGATTGGAAAAAGAACTTAGCCTGACTTTCTCAACAGCCTCTCTGGCTTAATGTGAAAAAAATGCTTCATGTTCTTTATCCTTGTGATTCTTCCAGAACAAGATATTAAATAGGAACTACTGGATTGCAGAATGTTTGTTTCAGGGTACGTTGGCAATACACAGCAAATGTTGGAGATACAAACAGCCACATGTCAGCCTTTGCAAGTCCTTTATACCTGCCAAAAAATACATGAGTTCTGGAACACCATCTTTAGTACTCTCTCAAAAGCTAAAATTGTCACTATCTTTTCTTCTCATTGTTAGAGGTTCTGGATGAGTTGGTATTACTAGTTAACATTAAGAAATGGATTGCAGTAACTGTTTAGTGGCCAGAAGAATTATTTTGAGAAAAATGGAAAGCTGCAGTTCCTCCCTCATACACAGACTGGCTTACTGAGGTCTCTACTGCTGCACTAATGGAAATAATGACTCTGTGAATAGGAACATTTGGAAAAAAATATAAGGATTTCTGGTCCCATATGAAACTATTTCTTATCTTTTCAGTTTAGTAAATATTAGTCCCCAATAGTCATAGGTTATGTTCTCACTTATTTATCTATTTAGTCACTTTAATAATTGATGCCCTGCATGACTTCTGAGAGTTCTGTTTTTTTCCAGGTTTTTCAAATAATGAACACTGAATTTTGTTATTTATATGCTATTTCCATCTTGTGCATGTATTTATATATGTTTTGTTATGTGGCTATATTTATATACAAATAATAAAAAACAAAATTAAAAACAATACATTTAAAAAACTTCTGAATTCCCCAAACTGAATTTTCCTAATATTTACAGACACATGGTGTTTGACAGAAATACATTATGGAAACCTTATACGGCCTTAGTAAAGATACTGTAGCAAAAACTGACAGCAATGTAAACATATGTTTAGTAGCAGTAGCATATGTCTGATACAGTGTAACATTACATGAGACAGACAAGCATAGCTGAGTTTAAGTGAAACCAGGCTCTTGAGTGTACTGAACATCTAGAGGCAACTCTGCATGAGAAAAGTGAACAAAATTGAAGGGAAATGAAAAGAGTGCAAACAAAAATAAGTGGCTAATTTGCAATGGATGATAGGCAAAATAAATATGCATAGCCTGGATAGATAAGTGGGGTGGGTGGATTGTTTTTGATAAGAAAGTGTAAAGTATTTGACAAATGGTATGCATCCAAGAAGAAAAGGAATTGTTTAAGGAGGTAGAGGGTCTATAATGGCATTAAATGGAGCAAAGGAAAATTTAGGTTGAGTATCAGGAAAAAATTCTAACAGCAATGTCTGTTCAATTATGGAAATGTCTCTCAGGACCATTGGGAGCTCTATTTGATGAGCCATTTACAGCTAGACAAGACAAAGCACTTGAGAATGGATTGTAGAGAAATTCACAAGATTATATAATTAATATTTTTTCTCTCCCATCTCTGATTCTGTTACTAATTTGGAGAACTCTAATGGTGGGTAGATTCAGATTTGTTCTGATGCTAAATTTATTTATTTTAGTCCTAGACATAATTTATAATTATATTTACTGGATCTGAATTACCTCTAACCTCTTATCCCATAAATGAGAGAAACCACATTCTTTATTAGCAGAAGATCCACAAGGACTCTTTGGTGGGAATGTCTGGCATCTTGTCAGTGACCTGGAATTGTAGTTACATTGAACAGTTTCATCGTGGGTAATATGATCTGTTAAAACAAGGTGTTCAGTAACTTCCCAGCCAGAAAACATTTTTGTCCCTTTCTCCCTTTCCCAATTTAGTTTTCTATGGTTTAAAATCATCATTCGCTGAAAATATTATGGCACACTTTGTACCACAGTCTACAGCTTTGAGACCTGTGTTTATCTGCACCCCCAAGGAATTTCACAAATAAATCGCTGCTAACAAGACATGCATTTGAATCCCTCTTGCTGTATTTTACATCTTCTGAATGATATTTGCTTTGACTTGGATGAGACCAGCTTTATTAATGTTGCTTTTTATTGGTTGCTAAGGGCTGCACTGTGCTGAAGTGGAATTTGGACATGGCTCTTTCTTAGCATCTGTGGCGTGTAGACCTTAAGGCTATTATACTGACAGCGGGGGGTGGGAGGGAGGAAGGAGGGAGGTGAAGCACTTGTTATTCAAGACACAAATTCAAAACTTTTGATTTATCTGAAACTCACTACTGAACTTTCCCCAAACAAGAAAATTAATGAAATGCTGCTTGACTATTTGGCTTTTCAGTACTGTATTTTGATGATAATGTCATCTGAAAATTCATCTCGACTAATAGTCATCATCCTTAAAACTCTTATTGCTTGATGTGCCAGTTCTCAAGTTCTTAGTGAAGTCTGGGCTATGACGCTGAAATGGCATGGATTGTTTCTAGCTGGTATTTTTTCTCTGTTATTTAGACAAAGCAGATATAAGAGAATGAGCTCCATTATTGGCCATGTGCCTGATTCTGAGTCTGTGAGAGTTATGGCTATTCAACACGTCTCAGAATCAGGCCCCACCCATGAAAAGGGTCCCCAGATCGGCTAACACTTACTTTGGAAAGATTAAAATATTGTCTGCCCTCATTTTGGCCAGTAGTAGCCCCATTCAACATCCTCCATCACAGTTTATCCTTTAGGACCCCCAATTCAGCAGTCCATCCCTATTCAGCAAGACATTGAAGGACATGCTTAACTTCAGACACATGCTCAGTAAAACCTAAGTACATGTGTAAGTGCTTTACTGAATAGGGATAGGCTTAAACATGTGTTTAAGCACCTTGCTGTAGGTGCACAAATGAGTTCTGGGAGTGTGAGAAAGGATCATAAGTTTACTGACAGATGTCCATATAATTTGTGCCCCACCAGAATGTGACCTATTAGTAAGAAAGCAAAGCTGCTTTCTATCCTAATTTTTCTAGAATTCAATATTTCACCTTCTGCACATCTTTTGTCTTGTTTATTTCTGGGTACAAATATAATTTCTAATAGGAGTGCTTTTTCTTTGTCCCATTTCCATTAAATAAGCTTCCCAAAAATAATCTTCTTTGAGGAAGTATGTATTTTTTAATTAAAATTAAAGAAGAACTATGCAATACTTACCTATCAAAGTGTGTTACAATCCTACCATTATCATTTTTGGAGCATCCTGAGAACATATATATCTAGTAGGCACATTGAACTAAAAAAATTGTCTTTTTTGGTATTTGTTCTGACTATTGTTGAATTGTAAATAAATAGAATATTTTCCACCTCTAAATGTTGAGGAGGTATGGTTGTTTTAAAGTATCCCAAAGCACTTGGACTGTACCGTACTGGGCTCAGTTATCCATCTCTGAAATGCCCTCTAAAGGTAGGAAATAGCATCCATTTTGCACCAGCAGCAATGCACAACTGTTTTTAAGAAGAAAAATGAATAATCATGTATTCAGTTGAAAAATAAAGACACATGGTTTTAGGTAGACAAAATGTAATTACCAATTTTGCAATTAGGCCACTTCTCTAAGTCACTGGTGATAAAACCCATATTCATGCAAAACATCTCTTTTAATAAACATGAAAGCCTAGGACCTTGATTTTATGTCTCATCCAGAAGACAGCACCTCCAGTTCCCCTTGCAAACAACACACTGGGGCGTTACTTCAGTGTTGATTCACAAAATTATATTTTGCGTACTGAATCACCCAGTCTGAGAAGGAGCTTCTCTAATACACCTCCCTGTCTTGGGTCTGTGAGTTTTCTTTGAAATAATATACATCATATTCATTCTTAATTACAAACAGATTTTCCTAAGACACATATAAATCTGTATTTGCATTGACTTTTGATTATACTCCAACTGGAGAAAAGAAAGCAGCACAGAAAATGTAACTTACTAAGCAACGTGGCCACCTGACATACAGTCATCTTACAGTAAAAAGCTAATAGATAAAGATGTTTATAGAAACTTCCCAAGATTTCCAAACAGAACAGAATTCAGCTTCTTTTATGTGGGTGCAAGGGAATAATTTATCTTGTAATTTAGCTTTAATTCACGTTTTCACAATTAATTAAACATCAACCTACTCATTATACACATAAAGCATTTAAATTGATGTATGAAGAATGATGGGGAGTGAATAATGCTTTGAAGATCCATTTCAAATTAGTTATTTGATTAATGAATATTTCACAAGGGCATTGGTGTGATGACCTCTGTTGATGACTTAGGGAAAGGCATGTCTATTTAGATAATGAGAAGACAAAGTGAGCGTGTGTTATCTCTGTCAGTATGTTGTGTAGAATTACAAGGATTAATCTATACAAAGTGTATTACTTTTCCCGTTGCTTGTATGAGATAACATAGAATTGTAAGATCAGTAAATAAGTTTGGCATTTTAAAGATGCTGTTTAATGATAATATGTGTTAGTTGTACACGCCAGTCAGCTTTCTTTGGTTGTGTCAGAAGTATGAATCCTGCTTCCTTGCCTTATTACAGAAAGAAATGATCTATTCATGATAAGGCCCATAGTGGAGGGTTGGTCTCTCTTCCTAAATCCACTATAATCTCTCACAACACCTGACCTTTCGATTTGGTAAGTGCAAAAGAAAAAAATGTTTTACGCTGTAGCCCAATTACTTTCCATTACTTCTATAGTTTTAGAAACAAAATGCCAGTATTTATCTTGCAACCATACTTAATAGATTCTATTTCTGGCTGTTTTAGTTTAGCAGTGTGCAAAACATACATTAGAAAGGAAATAGTAATCACACATATCAGAAATGCAATGTGCTGGAAATACCTTATCAACTGGAAATATTTTAAATGCTCAGTATGGTGTTTCTTGCTTCTTCTTTGGGAGCCTCTGATGTTGGCCAGAGACAGGCTATTGGACTGGTGAGGGAAAAAGATCTGATTCAGCATGGCAATTCCTATGACAAATGAAAGATCAAATAGAAAATACCTGCACATTATTTCCCTGTGGTTGTAGGGATGGTAGTGAAATCATAGCACCATATTGAATCCTTCAATAAAATCTGGGGAAGGGGGAGGCACAGAGAATTCTGCAAGATTCCCTTCATGAAGCATTCTTTCATGGGTGATGGCCATCCTTTCCAGCCCGAGAGCCAAACATAGTATCTCAAAAACATCCAGGGGCTACAGTCAATACACAGGGGGAGGTTCTTTACTCTGATCCACTTCCTTTGCGCCGCTCAGTTGGTGCAAAGTGAGCAGAAGACTCCTGCTGAGGACACTCCCAGCCTGGAGGAGTCCTGCTCTAACTGCACTGGGGCTGGAGCAAAAAATCAGGGAGCCAGACCTGGTTTTTGGTTCTCAGTTTCTCCTCTCCTGGGTGGGAGAGGGGAGCCTTTTTTTTGCTAGGCACTCCCCTAGGTTTAGGCAGAGCTGATCAAGCCCCTATTCAGATCTCCCTTCCACTGTCCAGCAGGCAAGTAGTCAATAGAGCTGATTGGGAAAGGTTTCTCAGATCCAGCATGAATTTTTGGGGGGCTGGGGGAGCAGGAGAGAGCCTCAGGTTAACCAGGTCGGTGGGTTCCAGTCACAGCTCCAGGTTCAAGCCTTTGCTCTGCCTGATTTGGAGCCATGACTAAAACCAGCCTAAGGGTTTGAACTTGGGTCTTTCCCACCCCAGCTGAGTTCTCTCACCACTGACCTATTTGCAAGGTGGGGAAGTCTCTCTCTGTTTTTTCATTATTTTTTTTAAGTTCTTGGTTTTGTCCCAATGTGGAAACAAAACAATTTTTGAAACTAAATTCTTGTTTTCTGGCCAGGCTTAGTAGGCAGTACAACCACCAGAGCTCTTGTCGCCTCTCTCCCCTGCAATACAGAACGTAGCCACTGAGGGTGCCAGGGAGGCAGTTGGTGGCAGTGCCTCCGACCTCTTCCCCATTGCACTGGGGCTGATTCAAAGAATCCCACCTAAAAGCAGCAAGGGGCAGCTCAGGAAACTCATTTTCAATTCAGAGTGAAATGTTCTTAACACACTTGCCCTCAAGGGCCACAGCTTAGAGCCTGAAGGGTCACAAGCGTTCACAGGTTGGACACCATTGCTTTAAACTCTGCAGAATCGAACAGCACCCATCTTCCACAGGGTTGGTGCTCTCCACTTCCACCAGCACCACAGCAAAGCCTCCCGTGTCATTGCTCTGTGCCTGCACAAACACCTTCCCAGCAGGTTGTAGACACAGAGCAAACGATGACTTTTTTGTACCAGCATTCACTCCTGTGAGGATAATTTCTTGGATACTTGCTGGGGTCAGATGGGAGCCACAGAATGAGACAGCTCCTCTGTTCTTCCTCCAGCATGGGGTGGAGGGGCTTCTGCAAGGAAGAGGGTGAGCAAGAAGTTCAGGCACTGCTCCCTCCTCCCCTCCCCATTTTGCTATATATTTCACAGTATTGATTGGAAACCACAATAAAGCAGGCTTGTCAGGAAGATGGGTTCTCTGCATTTAGAGGGAGGCACAGAAAATCACAGATTTATTAAACCAGATTCAGATATCGTCACAAAAAGGAGTCATTAGCAATCCCAGTAAAGTCAGTGGACTTACACAAGTGTCATTGAGACCAGATTCATGCCCTTTGGGCTGTCTGAAGATTTGTTATTGTGGTGTATTGATATTTATAACCCAACCACTTTCCCACTAACAGCACTGTTGAAGAGAAAGTTACAAGATCTCAGACACTTTAATACTTCAGGTCCTAAAATGCTTCTGCTACTAGTACGGCAGAGTCGTGATTTGAAGCTCTGTGTCTGAAAGCACTTTTAGTCATATTTGCATTTATTCTTAGTTATATTTTTGAATGTTGTTGCTACAATAAATTCCAGTTTGCAGAGTGCAATGGTTAAATAAAAAGGATGGGAAATATATTTATTAGCAAGGTGCTTTTAATCAGTTCATTAACATTTTCAATCAATAAATGTAAGTGAACATGAATTTATACAGTATATTAAACTGTGACCAGATGTTTATTATGGAACTGATGCCTCAAAAATAAAAAAGTGACAATAATAATAGCATAGTCAATTATTCAATGAGAAAATTCCTTTTGTAATAGACGATGGGTGGGATATTCAAAATATCTAAGTCCCATTTTCAAAAGGGGCAGGCCTAAATTCCATTGACTTTCAATAAGATTTAGGCTCCTACATACCTTAGTGTCTTTGGAAAATGGGCTTAGGTTCCTAAAGTGCTTTTGAAAATGTTACCCAATATCTAATAAAGAATCTGTCAAGAAAAATTAGAAAGGATACTACATCGTGATTGTTATAAAATGCAACTCTAATAGGACATTTGCGGGTGGAAGTGTTATGCAAGGAAAATGCCACTTCTTGATTTATTGGAGGGATTTTGCTTTGCTAAGTGCCTAATATTCCATCTAGTGTAATGTATGCCCTGTCATATCATATTGATTGAATTAAAAGTGTATCACCAACTAAATATAACATTTTAAACACACTCTGCATAATTAGTTCATTTCTAATTATTCGGGTAGCATATTGTACTTCTCATATGAAACAAATAAGAACTCCTTCTCCCCAGTAATATGGGAAATAAAACAATATAGGCCAGATCCCTAGCTGGTGTAAATCCACATAGCCCCATTGACTTCACCAGCTGAGTATCTGTCTCCATATGTATCTGTTTTTGCTTATGGAGACTATACAGAATTATGGAGACTAAACAGAAGACAGTAGTTAAGCTCTAGGTTTATTTTGTGAGGGATGTACTGTATCTGTGTACAGATTTGAAGTAGTCTGGATTAAATGAGACTGTATTAGTCAGTGAAGAAAAAAAGATTGTTATAAATTTTTAACCCTAAAAATGCTAAATATTTTTCAAGTCCCATTATAAAAGATCAATTGGAATCTAATTAGAAGTGCTTGAAATGAGTTTTCAGTTCCCAGTGCCAAGCCAAAGCAGACTTTCTCGGATAAATTGCCTTCCCACTCTCCCTGGGAAAGAAAAGTCCTGAGGGAATGTTTGGAATGACCTGGCACAGCTGAGCCAGCAACCTGGTGTAACAGCAGGTCGGCATTAATATGCCTTCACTAAAGGGAATCTTACAGTTGTTCTGCAATTTCTGTGCCACCTGTGTGTGTCTTTTTTTTTCTGTACAGGCTTCTCATTAGTGGCCTAGCAAGAAAGAACCCTTATGTTAAAATAAAATGTTGAAACTCTCCTTTTCAAGTATGTACCGTTTCACCCTTGCATTTTCAGTTGTGAAACCAGATGTTACATCTGCCGCCGAACCCTTTACAATCCTGAGCGTCTTGGAAGAAAAGCTTGCAAAAGGGAATCAATTTTGAAAATGTGATAGAAATAAAATGAGGAAAGTAGCCAATGACTAGGTATCCAGCAGTGCATAGATGCTTGGAAGGAGAGTTACTATCTTTATTCTTAAATGGGCACCATTCGGAGGGCTTTTAGTGCAATGAAATCATACATTTCGCAACCATTGAACATGATTCACACATTGAATCATTGTAATGTAAAACTCTAGGCAACCAAATGAAGACCTTGAACTTATTATTCTGTCAAGCTTCAGAAACCAGCGACGTTGTTTATGCATTATGGTTTGGATCCTGCAAGCTACTTCCGATGGGCAGTCCCTTGTTCCCACACAAAGCCCCATACAATTAATTGAGGCTCCATGCAGGTGCATGAGTCCATTCCACAGACAATCTATAGCTTCAGGACCTATATCTATAGCTGTGTAAAATTCTGCTGAATCAGTTTGCAACCACTCGGTCAAATATTTTCTTAGCTTTATAACCAGATGGAATCAGAGACTCCCGTTGAAGTTTCAGCTGAATTTTCAGTTTGTACAGGCAAAATTTTCAAAGAGATACTCTGTTGAAACAGTTTAGTTTTGCCTGGTTTCATGTCAAAACAGTCTATACCATGGGAGCTGTAGTTCTGAGGGCACCCAGCCTGTGGAGAAAAAAATGGGACACCCAAACTCCAACTCCCAAGAGGCACCCTGGCAGCTCAAGGAAACACACCTGAAACAACAATGATTTCAGGTTCACCCAACCTGAAACAAAATGCAGTGTTTTGAATTTTCCCAATGGAAAATAAAAAAATATCACCATAGTTGAAATTTTTGCATGGAAAATCTCAAGTTTGCAGGAGCTGCATTTTCCATCAAAAATATTTCAATGGAAAATTCTCAACCAGCTTTGTTTAGGTATAATTAAAAAGTACACCGCTTACCCTTCTCTCTTCACCACTGAAAGGGCAGAAAACCAAAACCAAAATCAAGGTCACCATTATGAAGTCCCTTTGTTGGCTTCTGGCTGGAAAATATGCAAGACTAAAACTGGTCCAGGGCCTATTGGTTTGGCCCTGGGAAGCTCCCTTTTAGCTCACCTGAGTCTAGTCTTTGAAAGTGGACAAACAATTCATAACAAATAATGAATTCTGTTTTGAATTTTCTGTGAGCAGATTGAATAGGAGTACTTGTGGCACCTTAGAGACTAACAAATTTGTTAGTCTCCAAGGTACTACAGGTACTCCTATTCTTTTTGCGGCTACAGACTAACACGGCTACTACTCTGAAACCTGTGAGCAGATTGTGACTTGTCTTCTAAGAGTTAATTACTCAGGTTATTCAAGTCATAACTTCTACAAAGTCTGTAACTCATTCATGAACAATATGCTGAGTATTTGCTATTTGAAATTAGAGCTATGCTAATTGGAAAAAAGTATGTTTCTGTTCCATGGCTGGACTAGTGTAACTCTGTGAACAAACTTTACTCTGTGAGTATTCACATTTCTGAGTTCAAAGTTTGCTTTCTGCAAAAATTCACCAATATTTGTTCATAAACAAATTCCTGCCAGTAAACTCATCTGCTAAAAAATTCATGGAGAGTGAATGTAAATGCGCATAAATACTAATTTGATTAAAGTTAATTCAGTTAAAAATTCAAATGAATATTCCCACAATACTGAGAGTAGGCCTGGGGAAATTTTTTTCAGCAAATATTAAATTTATCAAAAAATGCATTTCTAGGGGGAGGAGGACTGAAACTATTTGTGAATTTGGGTCAAATCTGGCTCATAATTTCAGCCAAAAATAAAATTGAAATTTTTGGGGGGGGATTTTGATGTTTTTGAAATGAACTGTTTTAACATTGCATTTTGAAATGATGGGAGAAACATTTTGTTCAACCTGAACAATTTTTCTTAGGTAGCTGATGATGTTTCAGTGAGGAAAAAATGAAAAAAAATGGTTTTGTTATGAAATGAAACAATTTTTTTCCAGATTTTTCAGTTTGCCACTGAACCAAAAAAAATAATTGATGATTTATTCAGCTCAAATTGTGGGCAGCATTCCTTCACAGGAAGTCCATAGTCCGAGGCTGGGTTTTGGCTGAGGTGATTTTCCCAATACTTCCTCTGGCTGTGGACTGAACTAACTGGCTCTAACTCTAACTCTAGTGTGTAGTCTCTAACTGATGGGTTCAGCACTGGGGAATGAACAAGGACAGGCATGAGGGAGTCATGTCATGGGGTCCTCAGTAGCGGCTGCCCTTGGGAGCAAGATTTCCAGCATTATGCTTGAAATTTTCAGCCAGGATACTTTCATTTTGTGCTTGAAAGGGACATCAAATCTCATTTGATGATAGTAAAAATCTATCTTAAAAATACTTGTCTTTTTTGCATTGAGGTACAATCCCTAAGTAAGTAGGTTTCAAAATGGTACAACGTACCCTTTCAGCCAGTACACACTCCTCTATGGTACATTCATGAAGCTTTATAATGACTCATAAGACACAGTATGCAATGTTTCCCTTGGATATCGAAACCCAGCATCCTTTCTGCAGCAAGTGAGACACAATGATTTGAAGTGGTAGAATACAAAAATAGCATCTAAACAGCCATGCTAAATGAATGTGCTGTGCTGTTAGAGCTGGGTGGGGGAGGGGGGAAGCATCTGCTTTACTTTGAGGCATTTCTGGGTGGGTTGGCAAAACAAACAATGTTAACAGTGGGAATAACATCTTTTATTCCATCGGTATTTTTATTTCTGTTGATTTTTGTAGTGTGATTTTGAATTGAGCCCAAGCTAACGTTGTCCGTGCTCCATTTATTTTCTTGTTTGAGTGCCATCATCATCTTTGTTATCATCTTTTCCCCTCTCTTCCACCTCCATCTACAGACACCATCACCACCAAGCGACTGAAACCCTGATCAAAGGGGAGAGCCTGACTGAAAAGACAGCCTGTGGAATGGCAATATACAAAAACCTGTAGGAGAACACTTCAGCCTCCCTGGACACACAACAGCAGATTTAAAGGTAGCCATCCTGCAGCAAAAAAAACTTCAGGACCAGACTCCAAAGAGAAACTGCTGAACTTCAGTTCTTTTGCAAATTTGACACCATCAGCTCAGGATTGAACAAAGACTGTGAATGGCTAGTCAACTACAAAAGCAGTTTCTCCTCCCCAGGTGTTCACACCTCAACTGCTAGAAGAGGGCCTCATCCTCCCTGATTGAACTAACCTCATTATCTCTAGACTAGTATCAGAGGGGTAGCCGTGTTAGTCTGGATCTGTAAAAGCTATCTCTAGACTGATTCTTGCCTGCATATTTATACCTGCCTCTGGAAATTTCCACCACATGCGTCCGACGAAGTGGGTATTCACCCACGAAAGCTTATGCTTCAATATTTCTGTTAGGCTATAAGGTGCCACAGGACTCTTTGTCGCTTTTTAGAGATCCAGACTAACACGGCTACCCCTCTGATACTTTGTTATCATTGTAAGTCAGGAAATAGGGATTGATCATTACCACTGATAATTAACTTTGTTTCATCTGTGGCCTGGCTCTGCAACCATCAGGTAAAATATCGTAGGGTGTTATATAAGCAGTGGTGTGTGATGGTTTCTAAATTATCCATCTCCTCTAGACCTGCTTTCTGGGAAGTTTGTGCACTGGGCAGGACCCATGGGGAGCTGCAGACTTGTGTCCTGGAAGCCACACCTGCATAGCCACATGCCCTCTCCTTGCAGCCTGTATATCCTGCCTCCAACAGCAGGCCAAGCAGACAGCTGCAAGCACTCCTGCTTTCTGAGTGTCCATTGTCAGTGCACAGCATTTGAAATTAGGAAGAAGTTTTGCTTAATATTTCCACGCTGATTCCTGACTCTCTCACAGGAGAGTGTTGATGCACAAAACTTGTCTAGTGATCCCCTAATGGAGTGCTTCCTGTCAGTTCCCCTTATCCATAGCTCCTCAGCACACAAAGTCAATGCTCCACATAAGTGACTACCTTTCCCAGGGCCGCCCGGGGGGGGGGGCAATTTGCCCCAGGCCCTGGGCCCCGCAGGGGCCCCCACAAGAGTTTTTCGGGGGCCCTGGAGTGGGGTCCTTCACTCGCTCCGAGGGCCCCAGAAAACTCTCGCAGGGCCCAGGACCCCGGAGCTTCTTCCGCTCTGGGTCGGCGGCGGCAATTCGGCGGTGGGGGGTCCTTCTGCCCCGGGACCCACAGCTGAAGTGCCGGGTCTTCAGTGGCAATTTGGCTGTGGGGGCCCCCCACCACCGAAGATCCCAGGCCCCCTGAATCCTCTGGGCGGCCCTGACCTTTCCTCCAGCAGAGGGGCAGCCCGCAGACTGTTGCAATGAAAGAGAAGAGGCTCCCACACATACCTCTCTCCCATCGAATGTATTACACGGGGAGGCAATTTCCACCCCTAACTTCTGTTAGAATTAATCCAACCCCGTATGGAAGAATAAGCTCTCCAAGCAAACTGGTAGAGCATTTTTTCAGTGACCATTACAGGTATATGTGACTGATCTCTTCACCATGTCTGAAAGATATAAAATGGTCATCTGAGAGTCACTTCCAAATTTCCTTACAATATATCTGTTAAGAAAAAGTGAAAACTATTTTCCTAATATTTTTAGTATTTTTTTTGCTTATAGATAAAGAAGTAAAGGAAGAAATCTTTGCAGGTAGTGATGATCCAGTCGATCATGGCTTATGCAGATAACCCAAGGGAAGAAGGCTTTCTGTACTGGGCCGCTGAAGGGCTGTTTGACATTTAGCATTGCACACTGGACAGTGGTGACCTCAGAGGTAAATGAAGCTCAGCTTTGAACACAGTAACTTGCCTAATAAAGATGAGAGAAGAAAAGAGGCAAAACTTCAATTAAAGAGATCAATGAAAATCAAATAAGGGATGCCTTAGTTGAATAGTTATCATGGATTTGAGCTTTGTCTTTATATGTGGCTTGGTTAAACCTGCGGGGTAGGAATGATCTCAGTTCACTAATCAAATATTGGTTTTGGCAGTAAATCATAATTATGTTTTACAGCACTTGGAGTATGCAGTAAAATAATCATATGCATCCAGCTTTGTATCTCAGTTGGACTTTTCCAGCATCAATCAATTTGATTGCCTCAAATTATAAAAGGGAAAAATAACCATCTGTAGAATGAATGAATACCCTTAAAAGTGTTTTCAGATAATACTTTTTGGCTTGGTCCCTAAACTCTCCTTGTTCACTAATTATAGAGTGCAAGGGACATATTGGTAATAAATGAAAACTCTTTTCTTTGCCATTAATTGCTATGCTTTCTCAGAGGTTATGGCCAGGGTCCCTTGTATACTGTAATTCCATGGTCACAGAAATTGTGGCTGTATTGACATCTTGCTACAGAATCTCAGCTTTTAATTTTTTAAAAAATGTTACTAGTACTCAATGAAAAAAAATCTCGTAAATATGAACTGAGTATAAACTGATGTGGTGACATCAGCTAGTGTCAGCAGAGAGCCTGAAACAATTGTGCTAAGAGGTGTGACGTGTATCATCACTCTTAGTCATGTCCTCTTGGACTCCATAATTCTTTGGCCACCCAATTTAGCATTTTTCCAACATGTCCTGGAATTCAGCCTTTCTGCCACAGAATTCATCATTCTGCTACAGCCAGGCAACCAACATTTTGTTTTCCATCTTCTTGCCTTGCTCGGGCCTGCCTGCAGCTGCCTCTTGCTCTGCAGATTTCCCCAGAAAAGGGAATTGATTAGGAAGGGCAAGAAGCATGCTGGTAGGAACAACAAATATCCTGAGTACTATGTCACATGGACCAGCTAACATATTTTCTGACAAAAACAACTAATTGATAGTGAATCCAGCCCTAATTTATATTTTCCATGTGTTGTCTGGATCCAACTCCTTCCTTCACAAAATGTTTCATGATACATTGGCATAATGGTTTATTTCACACTTACGTTTTCTATCCAGAAGAAAATAACTACACATTTAATTTCAATGAATTTTATTTAAGATCTAGCAAACAAGAAAGAGCAAAAGTAAAGTCTCCATGACAGGGAACAATGTGTGGTGTCTCTTCGTCATTATAATTTGGTTGATTAATTGTATTACATTAATGTCTATAACCCCAAGCATGATTAAGGCTCCTTTGTGCTTAACACTATACATATAAATGTAAATTCTTTAGGACAGGGACTATCTATTATCAGTTTAAATAAACAAGACAGGTGAAGGATGGGACAAAGGGAGTATAATTATCCACATTTTATTGACAGGAAAGTGAGGCACAGAGAGATTAAATCCCTTATCAATAGTTACACAAGCAATCTGTGGCAGAGTGGGGAGTTGAATCCTGGTCTTCTGAGTCCCCGTGCTAGTGCCTTAATCAAAAATTCATCCTTCCCCTCTGTAACAGTTTACCTTAAAATTTAAGCACCACAGCTTGACATTTTAGCTAGGATGCTTTATAGGAATTTAAAGGTGCAGTACACAGAAAAAAAAATATAACAATTACATTGCAAAATACATCACCGCTGTAATCTAAAAAGAAAGGTACAACATGGATATCTGCGATGTCATCAACATTGTGAAAACATTGCATATTTCATTTATTGGCAGAAGCTATGGATTTAGGCACTGGAGCTCTATGTATAAGGGCTTATCAAAAGTGCTTCACACTAACATACACTGTTTTCCCTTGGTTGTGTTTTCTGAGTGTACTGAGTGATTTAATAACACCAGTTAATGATGCAAAAATGGGTTTCAATATCGATTTTATTGGCTAAATGAGTTATACTCAGATAAGGGAAATCTGAAACCTCCTGACTTATTCAAAATTGCTAAATAGACCTATCCAAGACATCTCTAAGGAGAAATTAACATTGGGTGGTAGACACATTGGGTGGTAGACAGAACTGGAAAAATACAGCAACATTTCTTCTTTACAATTGAATGGAGCTTTAAATAGTGCTTTAAAGTATAACACCACCTTTCCCCTTATGGTTGTTTTCCAAAGGTGTCATTGCTGCTCCTTTAGAAAGGTTCCTGTATGTTTTAAGACATAAGTTGTCACTTTCCTTTTCTATATACACTCAGTTTTATTGTCAATTGTTTCCTGTTCCTGTAATTTCTTTGCCTTTCTCCCTTTCTGTTATTTTCCTTTTCTTTAACTTTCCGATTAGATGTCTATACACAGAAGATTGTAGAAATGCTGTGACTGAGCAAGCAAATGCTGCTCTGAATATTTTATTCTACTTCATTTTACAGGCCTAGCAAACTAGGTGATTCCCTAAAAAGCATTTGTCTAATCTATATTGAAAATATTAAGGGATTTCTTAGTCTCTGTTATAGGTGTGTCAGAATTGATTAACAAATGCCATTTGTGAAATCTGTAAAATCAAATTACCATAAAGCAAATAGAAGAAGGAAATTAGTTGGGCTCCATGCCTTGACATATACCACTAAATTATTTGAAATAACCATCTGTCTCATCAGTCTCTTAGGCCATTATTCAAAAAAGCTGGTCTGCATGCTTATTTGCCAAAAAAAAAAAAAAAAACGGGGGGAAAAATAGCAGTAAACAAATGGAAGATCTTGTCTACCTAGTGCTAGGCGAGCTGACCAAAATGGCATGAATTACTCTTGCGTCACTCATCGGTACAGATGTTCACGATACGTGAATTTCATTCAGTCTTAAGGTGTAGGGAAATTGTATTTTGCAAAATGATTCCTGAAGAATGTTTTATTAGTCAAGCATGTACTATTTACTGCAGTGTTAGGTAGCATTTTATATTGCAAGACGTCTTTAAGTTTTAAATAAATTTTACCCATGGTGACAAGTTAATAGCTACCACACAAGGCTATTTGTGATGAATTGATTTATGCTGGGAGTAGACAGAAACGATAGTCTATTTATTCGGAGATGAAATTGGGAGTGGGAGCTGGAGGAGGCAGTGGAGGAAAGGATTAATTTTAAGGTGATCTTAATTAGAAAAATATTACAGCATCAGGGTCATGTTAAGGGAGAAAAGCATTGTTTTATTGTATAGCAGAAAGGAATGATGGATTTTAACTTGGATTTGGGGAATAAATCAGTTCTAAATTGCTGTAAAGAAGGAGTAAAACAAAAATTTGTATGTGAGCATCCTAGTACAATCAAGGTTGTTTATTTTCCTTTTTAGGGTACTTCACATACTTGTAACCAGGGGAATTCCCATTTTTTTCAAAATAAACTCCACTGAGAAATGGAACAGATATAAATAGTATATAATTCTTCACTCTCACAGCACAGATTTATTTTATGTTAAATGCCCATAAAATGAGAAAGAAATCAAATATTTAAAGATGATATTGACCCATTTCAACTATTTCTCAGCTTTCATACATTGAAATATATCAGTGGTATTGTGATATCCAAAGCATTTCTTTTCAATGGGCTAGAATGATAATCATGCACCCTATTCAAGTATAAAAGGATCAATAGGATGGCATGATGACTAGCAGAAGATTACAGATCCTGATTAAATTATTGCAAACCAAAAGCAGTGAATATAGCACTAGAAATTAATTTACAGAGAAATCGGTCTCAAAAATACTCTCAATAAACAACACTAATTTAAGTTTTGAAGAAATGATGTTACATGAAATTCAGAATACCTTTCAGAGGCCCTCAGAATTCTGTAGAGACTTGAATGATATTCAAATCTCAGCCCTCTTCTCTTTTGGCAACACTAAGGCCTGGTCTACACTGGGGTGGGGTGGGGGATCGATCTAAGTTATGCAACTTCAGCTACGTGAATAACTTAGCTGATGTCGACGTACTTAGATCGACTTACCGTGGGGTCTTCACTGCGGTGAGTTGACTGCTGCCACTCCCCCGTCAACTCTGCCTGTGACTCTCGCCGAGCTGTAGTACAGGAGTCGATGGGAGAGCGCTCATGGGTCGATTTATCACGTCTAGACTAGATGTGATAAATCGATGCCCACCAATCCGGCGGGTAGTGTAGACATACCCTGAGAGCAGGGAGTGAGGAGATCTCCACCAGAATATGGTGCTCATACATATTGTGTATGTGGAATAGGAGAAGTGCATTTGAACCCTGTACAAATACTGTTGAAGGCCAGTATCAAATATCAGATTTGGTCCCTAATACTGCAAACACTTATGCATCTGAGTAACTTTCTGCATAGGCATAGCCCTATGGTATGTTGGTGTGAGTAAAACTGAGCAGGTTCATAAGTTTTTGCAGGATTCAGGATCTTATTCGTAGCTGATTCTGGCATTATTTTAACCATAATGTTGAGATAAGATGGCTCCTTTCTTTTGTTAGTTTTGCCTTCTTTTTATGTAGGAAAATAAGCATCACCTGCCATACTGCCTCACCCCACTGGTCTGGCTAATCCAGTATTATGTTTCCAATGGTGGTTTATTATCAGCTACTTCAATGGAAAATACAAGAACTCTTCAATTATGGATAATCTTTCCCCAGGGAAAATTTCCTCCTAACTTTCAATAATTAGAGTCTGGTTTATGCCCTGAAGCATGTGAGTTTATATAAATTCCAAAACATTTTTAAAAAATAGATACTGTTATCTCTCTGGATAACCTTGTTATCCATATAAACATTGTCTTGGATCCTGCTAAGCAGCAGTGTGTTTCACAAGATAATTATGTGAAAAAGAATTTCCTTTTATCACTTTTGAATTTGCTGCCTTTTGATTTCATTGAGTGTTGCCCTTGTTTTTAGTATTAGAAGGAAAAGTGACTAAAAGTTCAAAATATACCTTCTCTTTATCTTTCATTATTTTAATATTTTAAGCACTGCCACTCACAAAGGAGACTGTTGCAACAATTCTATATAGATACGTTCCTATAGGGGTGGTATGTTTTTCAATGTTACTAGGAAATTAGGAGCTTTTTATGCAAAATTAACATTTTTCTATGGAAAATTAAGCTATATATATAAAAATTCCATAAAACTTCATATTTCTGAATTAACAGGCAAATTGCTTGATGCTTCTATTTCTCCTCTTTAGAAATATTTTAAAGGAGAATCTTTGGCTTAAAATCTGAACCTAGCAAATGTATATCCTATGTCGTAAAATGAGAGAGATTGATTTTAGGTGGAAATCCATTCTGGGTGTTGTGAATATTAACCAGAAGATTAACAAAGTCAAATTGTATCATTTTTTTTCACACAGTGAATTTATACAAGTGGCATCTCAGCACTGTGGTGCTTTTTATACAAAAAATTTGTTTTCCATTGGAATATTTATGCCTTAATGACTTAGGGGTTTTGTTATTTTCAGTGTACATGTCTTTCATGAGTACTATGATTATTCATAATGAGCAGTCAGTGCCTTTGAAAGTACTGAAGACTGTGTGAGTAAGATAAAAAAGCCTTTTTTTTTCATTTTTATAGTGACTGTGCAAATGAAAGACCTCATTAATCAACCAGATTCCATTTAAACATTAGCATTAGAAACCTCCGCATATAATCATTATATGTTTAACTCCTTAAGTGCTGCTCCTTTGAAAGTGGCTTCTTATAAGGTGTGAAGCAACATGGTGTACAAAATACACATGGAGACTTATGCAAGTGTGTATTCAGTATATAAATTAAAGAATTCTTCCCTTGGAAGCGTGCTCACTGCTTCCACTGGTCTAGATAAAGCTTGGTACACATAAAGGTAGAAATGGTCCCAGGTTTTAAAGCACTCAAAGGGGTTAATGTGCTGTTAATTGAATCCATAATAAAGTAAACTTTAATACCAATGTGGCTTAGATCACGTGTTATAAAGATAGTCCTGGTAATGCCTACTGCATTTACCTACGGCTTTTTTTGTATATCATCCCATTTATGCATCATTATGCAATTTCCTCTAAAGATATTATGGTAGTGCCAGTTGAAGCTTCAGTGTTCAGGCTAAGATTAATTTTGCTATTATAACAGAGATTCAACCTCTGTTATGTATGAAAACAGCATTGTAACCACCCTACAGTGACACCAAAGGGAAAAAATAGAAAACCAATCTGTGTCTTTAAAATCAGTTTAATCTTATCTGGGAGCACAAACAGTAAACACTAAAATGTCTTAATTGTACTGACATGGTTGTTGAATGGTGTCATTCCAGGGCAGAACTAAGGTTCTTTGGATGCTCTAATTATGCACTTCCACTTGTTAATCGGTTTGGATTTCTTTTAATTTCAAACTTAACCCTGAATTGTCTGGATTTATAATGCTTGGCTTTAGGATAATTATAATTTCCCTTCAGTATATTTTACCCTAAATTACTCTCAGCCTTTACTTCATCTTAATACAGTTTTTGTCTGGGAATTAAATAAGGCCCTGATTCATCAGAGCATCTGAGCATGCATTTAAATCCATCCCTATTACACAAAGCATTTGAATGTACTCTGAAGTGTTTGTTAAACAAGGATGGACTTAAGTACATAGTTAATTGATTTGCTGAGTAGGTATGGACTTAAGCATAGATTTAAGTGCTTTGCTGAATTAGGGCCTAGATGAGTACATCTTTTTAGGTATTTCCATATTAGGCCTTTTGCATTCAACTGAAAATGGTTACAACTTTTTAAAACCATGTTGCCATTTATAATGTGTTTTTAGTAGCTTCAGATATTTTTATGGCCCCCCATATAAAATTAATGTATAGTGACTGTAGAAGCAAGACATTTTACTATGTTCTGCCTAGAAAGTATTATTTGTAGTATTCCCAAACAATCTATGATGATACCTACTGGTCACCTAGCTCCACTCAATAGCTAAATAATGTGGCTGACATTTGTGCTCTAATCACTTTTAAGCACAAAAAAATAAGTTTTTCATAGCAATACACCCATATTGCACATTCTATATATATTTAGGCATTAAACTTGGTGTAAGCAGAGCTAAGTGGTATATTTCATTGAACATACAGCTGGAGCCATTGTGCCCTCTTAGGAGAAGGGTGACTAAAAGAGTGGAGTTTCACATTTCACTTTAAAGGTTGCAAGATTTTGACTTATCCTGATCTCTGAGTCTAGTGAGTTCCACAGTCATCTGCCTGCCCCAGAAAACCTCCAGCTTTAGTGCATTCGTACCTGGATTCTGCCAGCTTCTACAGCCCTATAAAATACAACTGCTTAATAGTAAGAGAGAATCCTTCAGGGAATTAGGCCAATGCTCATTTAGGGCTTTAAAGGTAAGGACAAAGACTTGGAACTGTACCTGCTACTGCTTAGGCGGCCAGTGCAGACTTTTGAGTATTGGTGTAGGATTTGAGCCAGCTAAATTGCTCCACTTAACAGAAATGCTGTTTCTTTGAACCAGATGAACTTTCCGGATGGTCTTCAAGGTACAAAAGAGTCCATCCTGGAGATGATGAGAGCATGGATTACTGTGGCCAGTTTTACAGTTTTGTTTATTTTTAGTTTAGAAACAAAAGGTGTCAGGGTTACCAGGGAATAGGCTGGGTTCATACGCTTCTCTTCAAAAAGTAGACCCCCTCTAAAACATTTCAGCTGGATTTCTAATATAGTAATACAAGTCCAAATACCAAGAAAGGCTGGAGAGTCCATACCATCTTGTTTTCTGGAGATTCCTAAGAGACAGAAGGTATTTCACAATTTCACATTTACACCTGAGAAATTAAAATCTCCGAAGTTGAATCAAAGCAATTATTTAACACACAAAGAAAAATTCACCATATCCATCAGTTTTTCATTTATATAATAGACCATCCATGGACCAGCCCCTCACTGATAGGTGAGTTGGGTAAAAATGTTCAATTTTGTGCTGTTACTTTACTTCTTCATCTTTTGTTACAAGAATTTAGCCTCCCCCCATTGCAATAAAACAACAGAATCCATTTGGACAAGAAGCTTTTGCTTGATTTGGTGTTCCTGATGCTGACACAACTAATACATTTAGAAAATTGCCTAGTAAGAGTGATTCAAATATCACCTGTCTTCCTGGGCAAACGAGTATTTATTTACTTCTTTCTCTTTCACAATGCACTCACTGACCTTTATGGGCTTGGTGGAAACTGCACACATGCCAACATTTAAGAAATTAAATCCAGGTTGTCTCTAAACAAACATAAAAGGAAAAGCAGGATCTGTGCATTGGGGCTGGCTGAACAGACATTCCCTATACAATAAATGTGCAGATTAATACTAACACAGAAAAAGGTAAATATCCATAAAAGCTTATCTGTTTCTTATTAACAACTTATGAATGTGTTAAAGATACATATTTTTAAATGACATGTTGCAGTTGCTTTGTTTAACACAGCTATAAATGTGCTCAGTGTCATTCCTCCCACTCCCATCCCACAAAAATAAATAAACAAATAAAAGGCTAATAAAAGTATTGGTCTGGCATTTCTTGTGAACACTTTAAATGCAACCTGATGCTCTCCCAAATGAAAGAAACAGAAGGTTTGATGTAGGTTTCTGGTAAATAGCAATTTGAGTCTTAAAACCATGATACCTAGTTGAATTCAGTAGATAGTTCCATGCATTCTGCCTGTGTGCATGCCCTCTGAGTTGCATCAGATTGTGCACAGGCATAAATTGTTATACAATACACTGTGATAATATGGTGCAGCGGTTATACTGGTCCCTAGAGCCAGCCCTAGATCAAACGGCACCCCAGGCAAGGTCTGTCTTTGGCGCCTCCCCCCTCCATTTGTTAAACTTTTGAATACCTTATTTTTTATTGCATTTGTACCCCATTTTATGACTTTGATGCATGATTTTCATGAATGATTTATCCCTATCATATAAGATAAATTTGCATGCTAGGATCTGTAAAGCTGTATTTATTCATGTCATACACAAGAAAATAAAAAATTGTTTCCTCTAAGGTTATAGAAACATTTTAATTTTAAGAAAAACTGAAATGTACTAATATCAAGAAATTGAACTGTGCACCAACATTGCATGGACCAGTATTAAATAGTGTTACAGTAGGTAAGAAGCCTTAGAACGTTAACCCTAGTCCTTTGGTTCAAAAGATCGCTTTTCTTGCCTTTGTCCTAGAAAATTGAAGCACAGCGTCTGAGAGATCCAAAGACTGGCCAATGGTATTTTCAAACCATAAAATAGCAAGCAATGTCAGTCTCTTATTGGCCATCGTCTATCAAAGACATGTTTTAATGAGCCTGAGCTTCGAAAAGCTGCACTCACCACACGTGACTGTGAGCAGCAGCATGAGCAGAATCCTCAAAGCTATCTACACGTTAAGAAAAGTGTCATTCAGCTCTGCATCATGAATGAATTGGAGAACTTGGAATGGAGAGTGTTTCCCATGTTGCAAAATGTGATGTATGTTGTCCAATTGAACATAGAGGTCTTTATCACTGGCATCCAAACATTCCCCATGTGTCAGCATCCAGTGAAGGTCCATACAATTGTTCAAGAGTGTTTTCCTATCCACCAGAAGTCAGACAATGCCCCCTCAGGTCTTTTTGTGGTGCTTCATTTGTCCAAACCTTTCTTCGATGGACACTCAAGCAGCGTTAACAAGCAAGCAAAAAAACTCCATCTGAATTTTTCTTCCAAGCTTCCCATCACCTCATCTCTGCCCTCGTAACCAAACTGTCTCTTCTTCCAATGAATATGAGTTTCCTTAAAGACAGGCTCAACTCCTATGTTTTCTGCCTTTTCTTTGGCAGCAGTGATGGCATATTCAAATCTGTTGTCTCTGTAGGCCACAATGAAATCCAGGCAGCTTCTCATCAAAGTAAGAGTGGTCACAATGTCCATCGACTGAGTTTGTATTGCCTTGCTTAGAATGTTTACTTGGAACAGGATATCATACCAAACCACAACTGAGACCAGATATTTAAAGTCAGTGATCCAGTTTGCCAGGCTTTGCTCCTCATGTCAGAATCCGGCCTTAGCTTTACTCAATTGCACCAGTTCCACCAGGCCTTCATAAACCTCAGTCACTTGGTGCCTTACTGGCCTTACACTGTCCGTGAGGCTCTCCCAGCCAGTGTCACTTAGTGGCTTCACAGTCAGATTTGTAACATTATCCGTGAGAATCTTCCACTTGATAGCTGACGCTGAAAACAGGATGTATATCATTTGCAGTACTTCTAAGAGAAATACTGAATCTTAAGACAATGACGCTGCATCTGACACAACCAGGTTGAGGGAATGGCAGCCACAAGGCATCAAGAAAGCTCTTGGATTCACCGCAAGGATCCTTGCTTGGATGCCATTGTTTCTTCCCTTCATCTTCGCACTATTGTTGGAGTCTTGGCTGCGGCAGCCCTGAAGCTACATTTTATTCTCATTCCAAATGCTCATAAACAGTTCCATTAGGCCTTTTCCAGTAGATTCATCCACAGTCCAGAAACAGGTAAAGTGGTACTTTACTTGGATACAGCCATCCTCATTGTCAACAAATCTTACTGTCAATGACATCTTTTCTCTGTGACTAATATCTGGAGTGCGGGCCATTAATATGTTATAGTACCTCATTTTGCTGTGCTGCATCAATGTATTGTCAAGCACCTTCCTTGCCATAAGGTCAATCAACTTGTTTTGAATTGTTTAGCTGCAGTAATGGTCTATAGCTTCTTTATGAACTACTCGACATAGGTGCTCATGAATGACATCATCGTATTTCCCAAGGAGCTCTATCAGACTGAGGAAATTATCATTATGTTCAGTGAACAATTTATCCAACGAGCCCGGAAAGCTGAAAATTATTCTTTGCAAGGAAGAGAGTAACTGAGACCAGACACTCAAATACATTCCTCCAATGCTGGGTTTCTACATTAATAATGCAGTCTTCTGCATCTAGGCATTTATTGAGCTTGAGCCGGGACTCAACCTCCATCCATTTGGAGTAGGCCATAAAATATCCATGTGACTTTTCAAATTGCTTCAGAGCATTGGCTAAGTTATGCCAGTAATTGTACCCAGAAAGCATAAGCAACAATTTTGCAGTCTTGTCAATATTTTGCAGCAAAAACAGAACACTTTGTCAGTAGATTTTGAGTAAACTAGCCAAAACCAGTTGTTTCTCACCATTCTCGAGCACTCTTTCGCACTATGACTTTGAAAAGTTTTCCTTCTGCTCATTTACTGAAAATGTCATATCCTTAATTTTTCCCAGCTGCCTAAAACTGTATGATCAATATTGGCAGTTTAGGATCACCTCCATAAAGCAGGATCTTATATATTGATTTGTGGTGTGCAAATTTTCTCACTGCTGTTTCTGTCATCATGAGAAGCTGATTCTTTTTTATTGTTTCCTCTCCTTTTCATGCGAGTCACATTCTTCTTTATCATCACTCTCCTTTAAACCACCAGGAAAACTGGATGAGTCTCCATCACTTTCCTCACATTTCCATTCCTTATCTTCAGGTAAATCTGCTAATTCCTTAGTCAGAGAACTTCATAATTTACACTTTGTGCCTCAATTTCTTCTGCACTGGCACAATCACTACTGCCTAAAGCCCGGTATATGTTGTTCTATTTCAGATATTTTTCCATCAAATTTGCCTCTTGCTGCAAACTAGATTGCAATTGAGCTTTCCGCTTCCTATACTGAGCTCCTGAAGGTTTCTTCAGGGACATCTTTTATTTTCTAGGAGGAAAACAGACAGTATTAGGGAGAGCAAAAGTCTATGTTCTGCATTCTTAGAAAGTCATCAACCATTATGTGTTAAGCATGGCAAAAGAAGTGCAGTATTTCTTTTATATTGTTGCATAGATAGGGGTTCGATACATATCTCTGGCGTCTCATTAAATATGTCCTTTATTAGTTGCTACTTACACTTTTCAAGCCTTAAAACACAAGTGCACTTTCACAATTACACAATAAAACAAGGTTCACAATAGCACAGCTGGGCTCTCACTTCACTTCAGTTCGTTCTTATATCTCACTCACTGACTCGTGATGCGCCAGCCGTTATACACCAGCGAGGACATGATTGACAACATTTTAGGAGGTTTAAGGAAAATGTAGTTCTCAGAAAGGCAGGAAGGCTCCACGAGATTCTACAAAGATCCAGAACATTCTAGGAGGTTAATGAAAAATAAATCCACATATAGACTACTTCAAACATTTTACTTCAAACATTCTTTTTTTTTTTTTGCTGCTAACAACAAAAACAGCAACCTGAGCCTATTGTCCCCCCAAACCTGGCACCCCAGGTGGTGGCCTGGGTCACCAATCCCTAAATCTGGCCCTGCTGGTCCCACAGAGCAAAACAGCTCACATGTTTATGAGAGAGCGTTCCTGATTAACTTTGAATAATAGTCTAAATTTTGTTGGACAACCAGAGGATGTTGCTAAAGAATTATATGATTTTCATCATAGGCACCAACTTTCCAAAGTGCTGGGGGGGGGGGGCTCAACCCGGGGTCTTCCCCAGGCCCCACCCCCATGCCACCCCTTCCCCCCTGGTCCCCACCTCGCCTCTTCCTCTCCCGCCCCTCCTCTTCCTGGCCCTGCTCCATCCCTGCCCAGCCTCTTCCTGCCCAATCTGACCCCATCTCCACCGAGCGCACCACATCCTCGCCACTCCCTGCTCCCTCCCCAGCCTTCTGCATGCTGTGAAATAGCAGTGGGTGTGAGGCCTGGGGAGGGAGGGGGAGGCACTGATCAATGGGGCTGCCGGTGGGCAGGGGATGCTGAGTGGGGAGCAGATGGGGGGCTACCGGGGTTTTCTCAGCACCCACCATTTTTCCCCGTGGGTGTTCCCCGTTGGACCTTGCAAAGGGAATTAAAACCAATAGTAAAAGGTTCTATAGCCATATAAATAAGAAGAGAACAAAGAAAGAAGAAGTGAGACCGCTAAACACTGAGGATGGAATGGAGGTTAAGGATAATCTAGGCATGGCCCAATATCTAAATAAATACTTTGCCTCGTCTTTAATGAGGCTAATGAGGAACTTAGGGATAATGGTAGGATGACAAATGGGAATGAGGATATGGAGGTAAATATTACCACATCCGAGGTAGAAGCCAAACTCGAACAGCTTAATGGGACAAAATCGGAGGGCCCAGATAATCTTCATCCAAGAATATTAAAGGAACTGGTACATGAAATTGCAAGTCCATTAGCAAGAATTTTTAATGAATCAATAAACTCAGGGGTTGTACCGTATGACTGGAGAATTGCTAACATAGTTCCTATTTTTAAGAAAGGGAAAAAAAGTAATCCGAGTAACTATAGGCCTGTTAGTTTGACATCTGTAGTATGTAAGGTCTTGGAAAAAATTTTGAAGGAGAAAGTAGATAAGGACATTGAGGTCTATGGTAACTGGGACAAAATACAACATGGTTTTACAATTTTACAAAAGGTAGATCGTGCCAAACCAACCTGATCTCCTTCTTTGAGAAGGTAACAGATTTTCTAGACAAAGGAAATGCAGTGGATCTAATTAACCTCGATTTCAGTAAGGCATTTACACGGTTCCACATGGGGAATTATTAGTTAAATTGGAAAAGATGGGGATCAATATGAAAATTGAAAGGTGAATAAGGAACTGGTTAAAGGGGAGACTACAATGGGTCGTACTGAAAGGTGAACTGTCAGGCTGGAAGGAGGTTACTAGTGGAGTTCCTCAGGGATCAGTTTTGCGACATATCTTATTTAACCTTTTTATTACTGACCTTGGCACAAAAAGTGGGAATGTGCTAATAAAGTTTGCGGATGATTCAAAGCTGGGAGGTATTGTTAACACAGAGAAGGACCGGGATATCATACAGGAAGATCTGGATGACCTTGTAAACTGGAGTAATAGTAATAGGATGAAATTTAATAGTGAAAAGTGCAAGGTCATGCATTTAGGGATTAATAACAAGAATTTTAGTTATAAATTGGGGACGCACCAATTGGAAGTAACAGAGGAGGAGAAGGACCTCAGAGTATTGGTTGATCACAGAATGACTATGAGCCGCCAATGTGATATGGCTGTTAAAAAAGCGAATGCAGTTTTAGGATGCATCAGGCGAGGTATTTCCAGCAAAGATAAGGAAGTGTTAGTACCGTTGTACAAGGCACTGGTGAGACCTCATCTGGAATACTGTGTGCAGTTCTGGTCTCCCATGTTTAAGAAGGATGAATTCAAACTGGAACAGGTTCAGAGACGGGCTACTAGGATGATCCAAGGAATGGAAAACCTGTCTTATGAAAGAAGACTTAAAGAGCTTGGCTTGTTTAGCCTAACCAAAAGAAGGTTGAGGGGGATTATGGTGGCTCTTTATAAATATATCAGAGGGATTAATATTAGGGAGGGACAGGAATTATTTAAGCTTAGTACCAATGTGGACACAAGAACAAATGGATATAAACTGGACACTAGGAAGTTTAGACTTGAAATTAGACGAAGGTTTCTAACCATTAGAGGAGTGAAGTTCTGGAACAGCCTTCCAAGGGGAGTAGTGGGGGGCAAAAGACATATCTGGCTTTAAGACTAAGCTTGATAAGTTTATGTAGAGAATGGTATGATGGGATAGCCTAATTTTGACAATTAATCAAAAATCAATTGCCAAATTATCAGCAGGTAAGTATGCCCAGTGGTCTGGGATGGGATGTTAGATGGGATGGGATCTGAGTTACTACAGAGAATTCTTTCCTGCGTGCTGGCTGGTGAGTCTTGCCCACATGCTCAGGGTTTAACTGATCGCCATATTTGGGGTCGGGAAGGAATTTTCCACCAGGCAGATTGGCAGAGGCCCTGGAGATTTTTTGCCTTCCTCTGCAGCATGGGGCACGGGTCACTTGCTGGGGGATTCTCTGCAGTTTGAGGTCTTCAAACCACAATTTGAGGACTTCAGTAACTCAGACATAGGTTAGGGGTTTGTTATACAAGTGGATGGGTGAGATTGTATGGCCTGCATTGTGCAGGAGGTCAGACTAGATCATCATAATGGTCCCTTCTGACTTTAAAGTCGATGAGTCTATGAGTCTATGAGCCCCAGAGTCAGCACCTATGATTTTTCATAAACATTCCTTGATAAAGTTCCTCCACTCCTACCATTGCTGATAATAATGGATACTTGTTCTCTTTATAACTGCATTTATATTCAGGGTAAACCCAACTGGAACTACAGTTCTGCTCTTGGTATCTTCCAGCTTGGGCTTCAATAGAAACACTTCTAAATAGTTTTCCAGCAGCTAATGTAGGTGCTTTATTAAGAATTGTTGATCTCTGATTATGGCAAGACCTAAAGAGATGGTACATGGTCTGAAAAGGGGGTTCAAAGAGGAAAATTTTGGTTTAGGATTATTTCATCATATAGTAAAAAATATTTGCAATTTGTTCCGTAATAAACCTATAATTAAACAATAAATTGTGTGTGTGTATTCAGGAGGACCAGATTCCTGAATAGCACATCCACAGGTAGAATGAGGTAGGACTGTGGAACATGTAAAATGTTTTCAAGTATTAGCTCTCTGCAGGAGAAGATTGTCACTGGGGAGAGGACAATAAAGATATATTGTCGCTGTAAAAACATCCTCGTTGTGGATCTAGCTATACCACAGATGCCCCCAACAGGACACAAGTGGGACCAGAGACTGCTGTTCTTGTTCTCCAGTGATCATAGGCCAGCAGACTCGTTCCGAGGACACCGTTCTAGCCAGCGTAAGGCAGAGCAGTCATATGGGCAGGTCTACCTTATGCCTGAAGCTAAGGGATACAGGGAGACAGAAAAGTGTCTTAGACCCTTATTTGCTTCCTCTCCTCATCCTGGAGGGGCAAGCCTCTGTCATCCACTCTCTACCAAAGCCAGCCATCAAATGGCTGGTTTATTATTTTTTTTCTCCTACAGGGCTTGTGTTCATTAGAATATTTTACTTCCAGTTTTTTAATCTCAAGGCTGATCTCTAGGGCAAACAACAAGCTGTTATAGCCTAGACTGAATGGTTGGGGAGTGAGTATCCAGATTAGCCTTTACAACGGTGTTAATGGGCAATCAGTTAACTCAAGGTAAAATCTCAGGTGAAGGTATAACTAGTGTATGAAGGGATTAAAAAGAATCGAGATTACTATTGACTACTGTAAAGTATAGTGATGCCAATTAAAAAGGAAATGCTCATTATAAGTGGGTCGTGGTTTCTTTCAGCTATGTGAGATTATGTGCAACGTGTGGTGCATAGAACAGAATAGAATGGTCTTATTTGTTTCTCTAGAGTTTCCAAGAAAACTGAAGATTTAACTCAAATGAACACACATCCTAACTACAACCATGTAGAATACACTGCATCTGTTCATTATGGCCTCAGGACTGAAAAAAAAACTGGGAGACTGGTTTACTTTTCAGTATATGAGCAGTTACCGGTTCTTCCGTATCATAATTGCTACTGCACTATTAGGTCATATTCCATTACAGTTAGTTACTATTTGATAAACAGTGGCTTGATTCATAACATTCAAGAGAACCACTGTCCCACCACAGAATTAAGTGAAAAGAAGCAAATAGTGTAAAGGAACATTTATAATGAAAAACTAAATATCAAGTTATAGATAATCTTGAGTTTGAGATGGAAGTCGGATACAGTTGTTTTTCTTATACAGTTCTGGACCCTTTTGGTACAAATCTGACACAGGTCATAGCCCAGGGGCTCCTGGGCATGAGGCTGATAATCGTGTAACATATGACGGTGGGACTGAGAGATAGGAATATCTTTCTGAATGTGGGTAATAGACAGAAATGCTTTTCTACAGTGACCAAATATTATTTTTCATCAGACCTCTAAAAAGTTTCAACATACCCTAATTTTTCCAATGAATCTAATAGAACTGGATTAAACTGCAGGGGAGATGAGAACATAAATTTGATTCCTTTCATTCCATGTAATATTAGGATTGGTATTCTTTCTAGCTGTAATAACCTCTAGACTTCAGCAAAATTGAAAACCTTTAAATAGCCTTTCACAACCTTTCAGCTTAGTAATGAAGTTTTAAGTGCTCACTGGGGATTTGCAGTTCAAAAAAATCTAAGGAGCAGTAGATATTAAAATCTAATGTTTACTTCAACTCTTTTACAGCCTAATGGGTTTTTCTGACAGTGTAATTTTTAAAAGGTTGGGTTTCATTTATTAATATAGTATATTCACCCTGGAAATCTTTCTTCTTTAAAGACTCTAATGGGAGCCTTACAGTTAAACCTTGGCATAGCACCTCAAGGGCCAACAGGAACAGGGAAAACTGAAATTTGCAAAGACCTCGCTGGAGCTGCAGCAAAGCAGGTAAAAAAAAACAAACCCTCATGATTTAAACGCCACATGGGGCAAAAAACAAATTAAGGATGTGGATTCCCTGTGTGCACATAATTACAAGTATGTGAGTCATTGGAGTCAGCACAGTTGCTCATCTACCCAAAGCCCGACCTAGGAGAACTGGCTGCACTCAAAGCTGGGAGAAGCTAAGCAGATTATTTTAAAAAGCAGTTGCTAAAGTGGGTAATGGTCAGGAGAGAAAATTGCAGGGTGAATTTGCACTGATTAGAGAAACACAGTTTGTACGTACATGCATAACTCTGAAGCACAGTATGGCATTGGAAAGAGTCCCACTTTGTGTATTGGGTAAAATAAGCCTGTATTTGAAAAGAAAAGATGTGAATTTCATCTAAATTGTAATAAGATCAATCCTAAGTATTTTTTCTCTGTGTGTGTGTCTGTGTGTTATATGTAAAAGACTTACTTGTAGGATAGGTAGACTTGTGTGACCAGTGGTTTGGTAGGATAAGTGCACTGGTATGACAGGTGCAGATTTGCTTCCATTATCTATAATGTAGTAAAACTGCACATAGGGATATTCTGTTGATTTTTTGAATATAGTTCTCTTAAATCATAAAAGGCAATAGCCACATGGGGGAGAAATTATTATATATGGAAGATAAAGAGTCTAGTGGCCCTAAAGGGAAGAATATTTCAGTGTTTTTTCATAGTAATTTAAATCAAGAAATGTGGCAGGGGGACTTTCCTCCTCTAGATGCATGTATGAAACTCCTAACCAGATTGGTGTATGCAAATAAAGGGGAATAGACACCAAAATGTGTACTCTCCCTGTGAGAGATTCTTGTCATCATCACGCAATAACAGCAAACCCCAATGTTGAAGTAATGTATGAGTGGCTATTAATTTCTAGCTAAGAAGGGCTTCAGTTCAGCAAAGCACAGAAGCACAACACTAAACTTTAAGCAAAGCACTTAAAGTGCATGCTTCACCAGTTTCCTGAATCAGGGCCAATGGCAGAGATAGGAGAACCCAAAGCTAATTATTTATGTCTTTGACATTGAGTACATTTCCCAAGAAGAGCTCTGTGTAAGCTTGAAAGCTTGTCTCACCCACAGAGGTTGGTCCAATAAAAGATGTTACCCCACCCACCTGGTGTCTCCAACATGGTTACAACAAAACAGCGTATATCTGTAATATAGACATTTGTCCACACTTCTGGGCAATGCTGGTTATTTGAGGAAAGAGGGCACTTTCTGGCATGTTCTATGATGCTCCAGCTCAGTGCTTCTCAAACTGTGTTCCACAGCAGAATGCAGTGTTCCTCTGTGAAATCCACAGCCCTGTGGCCAGAACGTGATAGCTGGAAGCACTAGTATGAAGAGCAATAATCTCGATGCTCAGCAGCTCCCTCCCCTGACAACCTTCAATTGTTCAGCATTCCTTGCTCAGTAACTGTGCTGATACATCAAAAGGCCTGAATTGCCTAGCAGTGTGGAGTGGAGCATCTCCTCTGTCCCTCAGAGCTGGCAGGTTCTGGAAGGATCTAACTAGGGAGAGAAAAGCTGAGAGGTTAAGAGATGCTTACAATATGGGGGAGTACAGTCAAAGCATGAGAGAGAGAGAAGAGGTAGGGAACTGAAAGGTGTTTGAAGGAGACTTAGCTGGTTCAGAAATGTTGCCATATCAACAGCTGCAGCAAGCCTGGGTTCATGGGAGGCCCATAGGGATTAATGTGCTGTTTACTGTTCATGCTCCAGGAAAAAATGTGTTGTCTGAACTACTTTGTACTGTTTCAGAGATCTCTAGAGGTCATTTGAATGCCGGGGGGGATCAGGAATCTCCCCATTTGTCATGGTTAAGGCTGGCTACAACTGCTGTTTAACAGGAAACCTCTATTCATTATTCCCCTGTTTCCACAATACATGCACCATTTCTGGCTATGTCACTTATCTTTTCCTCACTTTAGACCCATCTGGGCCTCAGCCTCCTATAGCTTGTTTGGGACAGGTGGAATGAGAAAGTCTGACTCTTAGTCCTTGCAGACATGAGTCCCCATCAGATGACTTTAGAGAGGGTCGTGGATTTGTTTGACCCAGCCTTGGAGACAGAGAGCAAGGGGGAAAGTGAAAGCTGACAGGGAGGGAAAGAGGGGTAGGGGGAAAAATGGTAATTGAAAAGAAGACGAAAGTATGGAAAAAATGAAATACCCTTTGCCTCATTCTTGCAAGACCATAGAAGGGACAGGAATAGGTGGGCATGTGAAGATTGAAAGAGTGATGATAGGAGCATATAAAATCAGAGCTATTGTGGCATGTTAAGCCTAGTGATTCAAATCCCTCCCTAGTGTAGCTCCCCTGAATTCACAGATATTTAAAAGTGGGCCTGTCAGACTAGAGACTTCTATTAGACATATGCATGGGGGCAAAACCAGTTACATTTCTGATAGATTTCTGATGACCCATTGGCCCTCCCTAGGGCTAAAATGTGACATTTAGCCACAGCACTCCATTGAGAATGAGGTATCTTTGCACCTCACCAGCAGTAGGTCGGAGAGGGTATATTGCCTCAAGCCACCGTCAGTAAAGTGCTTCTTTGTTGTGACCTGCTGGGAGCTAAGCACAAACTTCAGCAGGACCAAAGCTAAGTGAATGGGTAGCATGATGGCAAATAAAATCATTGTTGACAAATGCATGGTAATGGACATTCAAAGGCATAATTTGAATTACTTGAGCACATTGCTGAGTTCTATAGTAACTGTAACCACTCAGGAAAAAAAGACATCAGTATCACTGCAGACAGCTCAGTGAAAGCCTCTGCTCAATATGCAAATGTGCAGTGGCAGACAGAAAAAGGAAACAAAATGTTAGGCTGTATAAAGAATGGGGTGGAAAATACAAGTGAAAATGATACAGTGCCACTCTTTAATGGATGGTAAACCTTCATTGGGAATACTGTGTTCAGTTCTTTTCACCCTATCTGTGAAGTGATCTAACAGAAATAGAGGTTGTGCAGAGGTAGACAACAAAAATGAACAGTGACAGAGAAAAGTTACTATATGAGGAGCGATTGAAAAAAATCCTGGATCTGTTCAATTTATAGCAAAGACAGTATGGAAGAGGTAAACTGGGTACTTCTTTATACCCTTTCTCTTAATGCCAGAGCAAAAGGACAGTCAGTGAAATTGAAAGGCAACAAATTTAAAACTGATACAAGGAAATAATTGTTTACCTAATACACAACTAAGCAGTGGAACTCACTGCCAGAAGCTATCAGTAAGGCCAAGGACTTACTAAGATTGAAAATATGACTAGACATTTATATGGATAATGAGAACATCCAGTCACATTAGACAGGATAACTTTTATTGTAGTGGTACAGGTAATGATATAAAGCCTAATGTTGCAGGGCAGACTTCAATCACTAACTGGGAAGGTTAGATAGAAAGTTCTCTTGGGCACATATTTTCCCGGTATAGTCTCTCTTGTATCTTTCTTTAGTACTGATCACTGTTGGACTAGGTGCACCACTGGTCTGATCCTGTATAGCAATTCCTATGTTCCTGAATATTTAGACACAAGTGAGTGGAAGGACTCACAGAAAGAGTTTAGGCTCTGTGTGGGAGAGGCTTCCTATCGATCGTAGGGGAGGCCCATTTCTGTGCTCTTTGCCAACATACAGATAGCAGACTGCTGATTCCACAGCAACCTCAAGAGTGGAGCACAGCTGATAAGTAATCCATCTATTGCAATGAACAGTGTTTTCATACTATATTTAGATACATTAATATGTGTTAACAAGCACAATGTGCTTAAATGTGTTAACAATCACAAAACAAACATGTACTGTGCATAAAAGAGAAAGGGATTGGGCCAGGGATGAAGCCACTGTAAGACTTAGGGGGTAAAGATCTTATCTCCACTTACATTAAATATACACCAACTTTTGGTTTTCCATTATGCCAATGGAAAGAGGTGGCTTACTAGTAGGAGGGCTTAAGAGCAGACTTCTGCATCCTATACTAGGATCCGGAGCTCAGTCAATGGCATACAACCTAAAATCAGTCGTCACCTATTGGAGTAGGTGGTTGGTCCCTTTGAGTCACTACCAATACCTAACGTGAAGGTGTAACCTGTGTATAATATGCTGAAAAGAGTAATGAGGAAAGTGTTGCTTTACTCTAGACTGAGCTCAATTCATACCTTACGGAAGACATTGAGAGAATAATGACATGGACTCCTTGCTCACTCCCATTAGATGTGCATCCTTTAATCTGGTGAAAGCCATGGAACAAAGATTGACCAAATGCAACATAAAATCCACATCTTGCTTAGCTGGTAGAGTTTCATTTATTGGGATTTTTGTTTTGACCGTCATTTATATTTTAACAAGACTACATTTGTGGGGATGGTGCTCTGTCCTGCTTGGCCTTCAAAACTTTCTATTGATTCTATCAGCACACAGTTACTAGGGAAGCAGGAATGGAATCAGTCACCCTTTATAAACAGATAACGAGAGAATGAATGTCCTTTTTTCATAGGCCCCTTCACCTGAACTCACTTTCCTGGACATCGTATGTGGCCTGTCCAGATTACCTACAGAGACAATGGCAGAACTTCAAGGCCTTGGTACAGTTTACATGGTGTGGGAGGGGAGGGGAAACACACGATTGCCTCAGCTACAGGCACCATTGATGCATCTAAATGCATTTTCTTCTAACTAGACCTTTTGTTATTGACTGTCTTCAGTCACCACTGGGGGCTGAAAGTCACTCCACTTCATTCAGGTCGCAAGTAAAAGATGGATGACCTTGTCAAGTGAGACTCATTCCTGAGAAATGTAGTACTGTTTTCTTTGTGGTAGTTTTAACTGACACTTACGGTTGATATCCAGGTGCAGATTAGTTTGAGATGGATTTTCAGATTCAGCACAGTATAGGGGATTGGTACCAAGCCACTGACTTGAGAAAGTGCAGGGATAACTCTGAATATTACTTTACTGGGGTTTACCCCATTTTTGTGGCATTAGCTAGGAGATGAGAAAGATGGAAGGACCAGCAGCTCCTCTTCTGGTATGATAATCACTCTGTATCACCGCCAGCCAATCTGGAAAATCCCCAGTGTGGGGAGAATGTCTTCTGAGGTCATTTAGTATACAATATTTATTTAACTGCTGGATATGTCCCTGGAATTAACCACAGTTCATTTCCAAGATGATAAGTTTTGAGCCTTGGTGCCAAAAGTCAACCAGGAGCCTTGGCAATGTTCCTTTTCATAGAGAGCCACATCACCTATGTGGGTGGAGAGATTAATTGCGTCAGGAACCTTGAGGAGCTACCGGGCTCCTCAAGATTTTAGGGCTTGATATCTTTCAGCATACCAAGTAGGTTACTTCAGTTCATAGTCTGTCTCAAAAACCTTAGGTTCTCAAAATGTTCCGAAATATTAATTAATTTAACCTCAAAACAATAACTCCATGAGGAAGGGATTTGCAAATGAACAAACGGAGGCACAGAAAGGCTGAATGTCTTGCCATGCGACACTGAGGAAATTTATAGTACAGCCTTGAGTAGAGTCTCAAGTATGCTTCCTTCCTCCCTACCCTGCTCTGGAGCACTATGTTGCTTTGGAGCACTATGTTGGTTTTTTTTATTATCACTATTATTATTTCATATGTTTCTCATAAGTTACTGTGATTTTTTTAATGGTGAATGATAATGAATAGTGTGTTCATACTCTACCTGTAGGTACCATCTAGATAGGATGTGTATGGCATGTAAGTGCTGCTGCTCATTTTTTATTTAGCTATTCTTGAAAAACAAAATTTAAAAATATGTAAATATATTTAACATTCTATGAAAATTCTAATTGATTAAATGTTGATCAGCTTCTATGCTATAGGATTGAATACATAAGAAAATTGCTGTGTTTTTTGTAGCTGGATTGTGGCAGCAAGTGCGGTGAAATTCTGTACATTTTTAAAGAATAAAAAAGATCTCTTTAAGCTCTTTTCTTTGGCCAGTGCATTGTGTTGAACAGTTCTGATGGACTAGACTACAAAGCTATGGGAAAATTCTTCAAAGGTCTGGCACAATCTGGAGCCTGGGTGTGCTTTGATGAATTTAATTGTATAGAGCTGGAGGTAATTGTAGTACCAGTTTCTTAGTAAAGTTGGTATTCAGTGAAAGTGACAAGCCTGACATCTTCATTAACAGCACTGACATTAAACAACATTGACTGAAGCTTACAGAGAAAGGGAAAAAAATACAATTTTAGTACATTTTAATCAAACTCAACTGGTAGTCTATGTCAAATCTGTCCCTGTGATTTTTTTATAGTGTTTCAGCATTCTCTACTGTAAATGTTGCAGGAGGAATATTGCTGTTGCAACCCTCTGAGCACAGTTGACAGAGTGAGGTTTGTGAGAAGACATTGTATTTGTTCATGATAGATTAACTGTGAGATCTCTCTCTCTCTGGTATGCAACCTGCCACTCACAGAGTTTGAAAGACAGGAGTTAACTTTCATCTACAGAAAGCTCACAGCCAGGGAGAGAGACTGCCTTAATGCCACGTTTATTACCTACCAAAAATTGTAGACAGATTCTCCAGCAAATGCGAACTCTCTGGTTTTTTTCCGCTAAGGTAATTTATTACACTTCCTGATTACATAGAGCATAATTAAATGTCCATATAGGGAAATATAGCATGACCTATCTTGTTATGTAGACAGAGGTGGTCTGGTTGATCCTTTATAGTCTCATGCATTTTCTGCAGTTTATTTTTATCACAAAACACAGGCAGACCTTGGTAGAAAGTTTTGATGGTGAATTAGATAATTGCTCATTTAAACTTCAGCTCCTGAAGCAGCACAGAAACAGGCTTTAAAAATACAAAGTATTTGCAGTATTTTTCATTATCTTATATAGAGTATCTCTATATATATCCAGTATATAGAGTAACACAGCCATTTTCTGAGAAATGTTATTGCTTTCATGTTTTCAATTATTTAGCAGTTTATCATTTGATTCATATGGAATTTTCCAATGCATTGAGCGATTTATTAGCTTAAGTGTGTGATAACTTTGTGTTTTATTGCATTTAAAAGTGCATTAAAACATCATTTTAAAGTTTAAAAACTAATTTATCAGCATAGCCAAAGCAGATCAGTGTAGAGAGATTGGCTTCTGCACTTCCCTCAGGTGCTTTCTAATAGTTCAGCAAATTTAGACACCTGTATTCAATGTGTAATATCTGAGCAGGTGCAAGATCTTTGTACCTCAAGATTCTGAGATCTGTCTGGATGCATGCAGTGTGTTTATTGCCATAAATCATGACTATGTGGGCAGAAATGAGCTGCCAGACAATCTGAAGGTAACAAATACTATAGCACCTTTCCTAAAGTAGACAAAATTATGAAATTATTTCTGCTTTATCACAGTTTTCTCCTCCATTTGGAAATAGAAATGCTTTCCCACTCATTTGCAATGGTGTAAAGAACAACAAGGCCTGCTTTGGCTCCTTTAAACAACAAGGGAATGTGTTGTATGGTTTTTCATGTTACAATACAGCATATGCTAAGGAAATGCCTGAGTGAAATCTCTTTTGCCTTTGTTCATTTTTCCCCCTTGCCCTCTGAAGGGAGTTCCCACAAGACCAGTACTAAGCTTCTCTTCATTAGAACCCAGTTTTCAATTTAAATTTTAATTAGAATAGATGACTAGAATACTTACAAGTCTCTGTAATTTGTACATGCAGCTAATCAATGTCTGGAAGGGATACCCCATGTTTTGATAAAAAGATTAGGTTCCTATTCAGTAAGAGATTTATGGCTGGCTGTTAAAATTATTTTAGGTCTTCACATACCTTTCAATTTGCAAATGAGACTCATTTTGAAAAAGATGATTTTTTCCCCAATTCTTTTAATGTAAGAATACCTAGAAAGGAGGATTCTTACGTTAATATATATACTGCACTAACTGTGCTTTCTAGCACTTATCAATACTGGTATGTTATACAACACTCAGGACATGAGAGACCTTGAGATTTATATTGCCATTCCATCATTTTATTTTATTTTATTTTATTTTATGGCAGCCATCTAGAGCTGTAGGCACCTCCCAAAATTCAAGAACAAACCATTTGAAAATCTAAAAGGTCTCTATTCTGTATTTCAGTTCCTCAAACTTCCAAAGGACTAATAACCAATTAAAAGTCTCGTCCACAAACACAAAAGAACTGCATCTAACCATAAGACCCCAACTAAATAATCTCTTAACCTCCAGCAACCCCAATCGTTTTTAATGCCCAGGAGAAAAGATGGGTTTTGCACTGTACCTACAATGGGCTGTGGTGAACAAAAGAGAAAGCTAATTCAAGAGTCAAGAATCCCCCATGGAGGACATTCTGCGGCATCTCCTTCTTGTTTGTATCAAGGGAGCTCCAGCTTGAATACCTCTGCTGAGCTCAACTATGAAAAGCCAGCCTGAGGAGAGACACGATCCCTGAGGTAACTGTATCCCAAACCATGTAGAGCTTAATGCAGTAGATTAAAACCACCACCTCGAAGTCCCTCAGAAACATAGCCGAAGCCAATGGGCATTCAAGTTTCTGAGTAGTCCTGATGTTCAGTCCCATGTAGTGTTCATTACATCAACATAGTCATGAGGTGACAAAGGCATGGATGATGGTAGGTAGGTCTGCATTAGAGGGAAAAGATCACAATGTTTTGGCCAGACACCAATAAAAAATAACACATTTGGTTACAGCAGCCTAGGATCAAATTAAACTCCAAGACTGCAGACCTGAATCACAAATGATGGATATGCTTCTACCAGAAGTGCAGATATCACCCTTGCAAACTCTTCCGGTTTCTTCCCACAACCCACCCTCACCACTTCAGATTTCTCTAGATTATGCCTCAGCCAATTGGCTCTCATCCACTCTTGAACTTCAGAAAGACACTTATTTCACTGCAACAGCCATATCTAATGGAAAAATAGAGCTTGTAAATATCCTTGGGTGAAATCCTGGTCCCGCTGGGAATTTTGCCATTGATTTCAATGAGGGCCAAGATTTCACTTATTTTTAAAATTATTAGTTAAAACCCATAACAATGGATTCATAACATCACTTTTATATTTAAAGCATCATTTGTTATTTATACAATTTTTTTAAAATTTTAGTGATTTTTCTTCATATTTTGTACATTTTTAAAGTCAGACATCAGGCAACTTGAGGGTTTTTAATAACTCTAATAGTAGAAAATAGTTAATAAAAGATTTTTTTTTTTTAAATATAGACTCCTTTAGAAAGCCCAATCCTGCAGTCCTTATTCAGGCAAAAATCAAATTTAAGTCATGCACTGAGGTTTTACTGGAGCAGAAGAAGGACCACTGAATAAAGATTTACAAGATTTTTGAGCTGGAGAGGAATCTATCCACTAATCCTAACCAATGCACCTGGTCAGTGGTTGTATTATAGAAAGCCATACAACCAAAGTAACTTCAAAATTGCTGTCATATAATAGAAAGACGTGCTTTTTCGGCATGCTCAAAGAAAGTGCACTCTGATACAGCTTGCAATCATAAGAAGAAAAGTGACCCTCAAAACAAGAAAATGATATAGGACATCATCATGCTGGTGGATAACAAAAGAACTAAATTCAGCTTTTCTACAAGTGCATGCACAGTCAGTAATAAAAACAGCTATCTGATTTCTATCATAAATATTCTAATAGAGAAAACAAGCTGTTTCCTTTCTGACCGTTGGAATACTTTAATGAGTCTTTTTGATGTGCCTGGGCTGCTAATTTCATTAAATTTGTTCCTCTTTCTCTAGTCATAACATCTTCCAGGTATTGTAGAGGTCCATGAATAGGTAATACCAATGCAATACTCTGTGGTGACAGTAGCTGTAAGGGTGCTATGTAAAATCAGTAAGGTAGTAAGATAAATATAATGTAATTTCTATAGTATTTTTGCAATCAAAAGGCTGTTACGTTTTAGCATTAGTATATTAAGGCATTTATCAAAATATTTTGGGAAAATTGTGAAACATCATCAGGCAATAAATATTGCCTTACAGAGCTGGGCACAATCCTACCAAGTACAGTGTGGTGGGGAATAGATCTTCTTTCTTGATGGCTCTCTCTCTCTTTAGGAATACCACAGGGTTCAACCTGTCATCCATGCAGGGGCGGCTCTAGACACCAGCGCGCCAAGCAGGCGCTTGGGGCGGCCGTTTCCCGGGGGGGCGGCATTTGGCTCCGGTGGAGCTCCCGCCGGCTTGCCTGCAGCAGGTCCACCAGAGCCCGGGACGAGCGGACCTGCCGCAGGCATGACTGCGGCGGGTCCCGTCTTCCCGCGGCTCCGGTTGAGCTCCCGCAGGCATGACTGCGGCAGGTCCGCTGGTCCCGGGCTCCGGTGGACCGGCCGCAGGCATGCCGGCGGGAGCTCAACCGGAGCCGCGGGAAGACAGGACCCGCCGCGGGACCAGGGAAGGGCGGCGCAGCGCTCCGCGCTGCTTGGGGCAGCCGGATTTCTAGAGCCGCCCCTGCATCCATGTTGTTTAATATATTGTATATATGTTAAGCCAGTATGGGGGATTGTGAGAAGAAGTTATGGGATACAATATCACCAATATGTTGCTGATGCTCAGTTCTGTCTTCATTCCAATGGACCTAGGCTTACCTCTAGCAATGCTGGGAATCTTTGGTTGAAATTCGATGGCTTTAAAGGTGCATCTCATTACAGCTTTCTTCCATACACAGGCAGCAGCCCAGCTTCTGCCTAACAATATTTATATCCTCCCCAATATATCCCCCTCTTTGTCCTATCATATCTCCAAGAGACTCCCCTTGAATAGCACTGTCCATATCCCAACTCACAAAAGTGATACTCCAACTATGGTCCTTTCCCTTCTTTCCCATAATCTTGGGCAAGCAAAGAGAGAGATGGATGAGAAGGGCTAGGTGGAAGAGGAAAGTGAGATAGACTCAGAGAGAGAAAAAGAAACGAAGAAGAAAAAAATAGGAATGAGAGAAAGCAGATACTGAAAAGTATTGAAAATTGGTATTATAGCCTGTGCCTAGGGTACAGTCTCCCACAGTATTCTTGCCAGCAAGTTAAAGAAGTCTGGGCTGGATGAATGGACGGTAAGGTGGATAGAAAACTGGCTAGATGGTCGGGCTCAACGGGTAGTGATCAATGGTTCCATGTCTAGTTGGCAGCCGGTATCAAGTGGAGTGCCCCAAGGGTCGGTGCTGGGGCCGGTTTTGTTCAATATCTTCATTAACGATCTGGAGGATGGTGTGGACTGCACCCTTAGCAAGTTTGCAGATGACACTAAACTGGGAGGAGTGGTTGATACGCTGGAGGGTAGGGATAGGATACAGAGGGACCTAGACAAATTAGAGGATTGGGCCAAAAGAAATATGATGAGGTTCAACAAGGACAAGTGCAGAGTCCTGCATTTAGGACGGAAGAATCCCATGCACTGCTATAGACTAGGGACCGAATGGCTGGGCAGCAGTTCTGCAGAAAGGGACCTAGGGGTTACAGTGGACGAAAAGTTGAATATGAGTCAACAGTGTGCCCTTGTTGCCAAGAAGGCTTAATGGCATTTTGGGTTGTATAAGTAGGGGCATTTCCAGCAGATCGAGGGATGTGATCATTCCCCTCTATTCAGCACTGGTAAGGCCTCATTTGGAGTACTGTGTCCAGTTTTGGGCCCCACACTACAAGAAGGATGTGGATAAATTGGAGAGAGTCCAGCGGAGGGCAACAAAAATGATTAGGGGGCTGGAGCACATGACTTACGAAGAGAGGCTGAGGGAACTGAGATTGTTTAGCCTGCAGAAGAGAAGAATGAGGGGGGATTTGATAGCTGCTTTCAACTACCTGAAAGGGGGTTCCAAAGAGGATGGATCTAGACTGTTCTCAGTGGTAGAAGATGACAGAACAAGGAGTAATGGTCTCAAGTTGCAGAGGGGGAGGTTTAGGTTGGACATTAGGAAAAACTTTTTCACTAGTAGGGTGGTGAAGCACTGGAATGGGTTACCTAGGGAGGTGGTGGAATCTCCTTCCTTAGAGGTTTTTAAGGTCAGGCTTAACAAAGCCCTGGCTGGGATGATTTAGTTGGGTTTGATCCTGCTTTGAGCAGGGGGTTGGACTAGATGACCTCCTGAGTTCCCTTCCAACCCTGAGATTCTATGATTCTATGATTCTATGATACCAGTTCCTGTGATTCAATCAGAATCTAAACCTACTTTTTTTTTAAAGGAAAGTTTCTAAACTTTGTGAGTGCAAAGAAAAGCTTGGAAATGTTATCCATGTGTAATTGATGCAGTGAGGTCTACCTGAGTCTTCAGGCAGATGGAACAAGAGCTATAGGAGATGTAAACTGACCCATTCATCTCAATAAGGTGTTAACCCCAAGACATGCTACTTATGGAAGAGCTTGTCAACACCACCCCAATAGATGACTATGTGTAGCAGAAGGGGAAGAGTACAGCTGGCCCAGTGTACCTATCGAAGCAGATTCACCCAGCAATTGGGGTATCACTTTCCTCTCCCCTCTGCTTCATAGATTCATAGCTTTTTAAGGCCAGAAGGAACCACTAGATCCTGTAAAACAGAAGCCATTAAATTTCACCTGGTATTGAGCCCAATAACTTGTATTTGGCTACTGCATATCTTCTGGAAAAGGAACTAGTCTTGATTTGAAGACATCAAGAGATGGAAAATCTACCTTTTCCCTTGGTATCTGTTCTAAAGCTTAATCACTTTCACTGTTAAAAATCTATGCCTGATTTCTAAATTGAATTTCTCAGGTTCAGCTTCCAGCCATTGGTTCTTGTTATGCCTTTCTCTGCTAGATTAAGGAGCCCTTTAGTACCTGGTATTTTCTGCCAGTTAAGATATTATACGCAGTAACAAAATCACCTGTCAATCTTCTTTTTTGATAAGCTAAACAGTTTGAGCTCCTTGAGGCTCTCACTATAAGGCATTTTTTCCCAATCTTTCCGTCTGTGAGATTTCCTTGTGTTGGATGCAATACCTTTTGTGTCAGAAAATTATCTGTAATTTTTAGAAACTCTAACAATTTTTTACCACTGGCTGCATGAGACTGCCAGCATATGACTCCCAAACTGAAGCCCGCCATAATAACACAATTTTTCTTACCACATGTTAGACATGTATTTAAGGAGTAACTCATCCTGTTCTCTGGTTTGATTTGGTGGTCTGTAACACCAATACTCCTTCCTGGGCCTTGTTGGGTTAGCACATTGATCTATGTGCAGTCAGGACCCTTTGGTTCTGAGTTATCAATACTTTCAAATCAGGTAATAGTGTCTTTAAAGTAGAGTGCCACCACCCTCCTCTTGACTGACTCTGTCCTTCCTTAATGGGTTGTAACCTTCTCTATATGGCACTACCCAAATGCGGGAGAGGGCCACAGTAAGGAGACAGAGACATTGTGACACAGCAAATTATCCAAGTTATGATATGCTTACAGCTCCAGATCATCTTAAACTGTTCCTGCAAATGCGTCCGCAAATCCTTTTCACAGCGTCTTCATTCCCACCATATAAACATTCCATATGATTGTATTGCAGCCAACACTGGGGAATTCTTTATTTGGCCTTGTCTTAACAGATCAGGAGGAAATGATCACAGAACTAAAAATTTGTGGTAGTTTAGGTACAGGTGATCATAACTTGATCAAACTCTTACTGTGCAAACAGAATAGAGTCCAGAGCAATAATATATATATATTTTTTTGAGCATCTAATCAAGTGTTCTTAAACAATTCCCAATTACATTCATATTTTGCTAATTATATTCTTCCTTCCAAATATATATATTTGATGGCTTGAAGCTGAAAATAATTATGAATCAAATCAGCTGGAAGGAAGAATATAATTAGCAAAATATGAATGTAATTGGGAATTGTTTAAGAACACTTGATTAGATGCTCAAAAATCTACAATTGAGAAAGAAGGCCATATTGGTTAAAAATTGACCTGGTTTAGAAAGTGAAGACTGCTATAAATTTTTATATATATAACAAATGGAAGAAAGGGGATGTTGATAGTAATGAATATAAATCAGAAGTTGGGACCTGTAGAAAATTGATAAGGGAATTAAAGGGACACAAGGGAAATCTATGACCAGCAGAGCTAAGGACAATAAGAAGTTTTCAAAGTATATTAGCAACAAAACAAATCCTGACAGTGGTTTTGGTCCATTACTAGGTAGAAATGTTAGAATTATTCCATAATAATCAGAAAGGGCAGAAGTGTTCAATAAATATTTGTTCTGTATCTGGGGAAAAACAGATGATCTAGTCATATCATATGATGGTAGTAACACTCATTCCATTCTGCTAGTATCTAAGGAGGTCGTTAAGCAGCAACTCTAAAGTTAGACATTTTTAAATCAGCAAGTTCAGATAATTTTCGACATCCAAGAGTTTTTAAAAGAGCTGGCTGAGGCACTCATGGGATCACTAATGTTGATTTTCAATAAGTCTTGGAACACTGGAGAAGTTCCAGAAGGTTGGAAGAAAGCTAATATTGTACCAACATGTAAAAAGGGGATCAGGATAACCCATGTAATTATAGGCCTGTCAGTCCGACATCCATGCTGGACAAGAAAATGGAACAGCTCATATGGAATGAGATTAATAAAGAATTAAAGGAGGGTAATATAATTAATGACAATCAGCAAGGGTTTATGAAAAAATAGATCCTGTTAAACAACCTTGATATCTTTTTTTTTAATGAGATTAGAGGTTTGGTTGATAAAGGTAATGGTGTTGATGTAATATACTTAGACTTTTGTAAGGCTCTTGATTTGATACTGCATAACATTTTGATTAAAAAACTACAATGATATAAAATTAACATGGCATTCATTAAATGGAGTAAAAGCTGGCTAACTAATAGGTCACAGAATATAATTGCAAACGGGGAAGCGTCATCGATCAAGTGTGTTGCTAGTGGGTTCTGCAGGATCAGTTCTTGGCCCTGCACTATTTAGCATTTTTATTAATGACCTAGAAGAAAATATAAAATCGTCTCTCATAAAGTTTGCAGGTAACACAAAGATTGGGGGAAGTGATAAATAATGAAGACAGGTACCTGATGCAGAGTAATCTGGATCACTTGGTAAGCTTGGCACAAGCAAATAATGTGTGTTTGAATACATCCAAATGTAAATGTATATACCTAGGAACAAACATGTACAGGATGGGGGACTCTATCCTGGGAAGCAGTGCCTCTGAAAAACATCTGGGAGTTGTGGTGGATAAATTAACTGAATATGAGCTCCCAGTGTGACAAAAAAGCTAATGTGATCCTTGGATGCATAAACAGGGGAATCTCAAGACGGAGTAGAAAGGTTATTTTACCTGTGTATGTGGAACTAGCATGACTGCTTCTGAAGTTAAGCAGTCTGGTATGTAATTTCCTGGGTTGTCCTTCTTCCCCTTTTTATAGACTGGCACTATATTTGCCCTTTTCCAGTCCTCTGAAAATCTCACCTGTCTTCCACGACTTTTTGAAGATAATTGCTAATGGCTCAGATATCACCTCAGTCAACTTTTTGACTATTCTAGGATGTATGTCAGCAGGCCCTGGTGACTTGAAAACATCTAACTTGTCTAAATATTTTTAACTTTTTCTTTCCATATTTTAATCTCTGATCCTATCTCATTTTCACTGGCATTCATTGTTAGATGTCCAATTACTACTTAACTTTTTAAGTTAAGTTAAAACTGAAACAAAAAGATAATTTAGCACTTCCTGTTATTTAGCATTTAGCATTTTCTGTTATTGTTTTCCCACCCTCACTGAGTAATGAAGGTTATACAGAAGATTAGGCAAGATGTTCAAAATGGTTCCTTCTGGTCTTGGAATCTGTGAATCTGTGTATTAGCAATGACTATCTTCTGTGTCGATTCTTTTCTTAGTATTGTTGGGTATCTTGCATAGCTATTTGTTCCACTACTGATGCTGTCACTTCACATTTTCACATTTTTTCACCAATGCATGGTGCTTCTTTAATATTATACTTTCATTTTTTTACTATTTTCTGTGTGCAGATTTTAACATGGCATTCTTCAGAAATAGCACTCAATTATCATTCCCTCCTTGTAACAGCGACTTTTCCATTCCATTTTTCAAATGTCCCTTCATAAATGCCTCTGGCTTTTAATCAACAAGATTTTACTAGTAATACTGTGCTGTTCAATAGTGGGAATAAACTGACAGGTTTTAGGCCATTTTTCCTTTTCCTTCCCTAAAACTATTTAGGTTCTTTTTCAGAAAGTTGCAATGATGGTTCCAGAATATACTTTAATTGCTGAAATATCATTTTACTCTCTGGGCTTTGTTGATACTCACAGCTTTGCTGCTAAAAATAAACCCACACATAGACTCTGCTCAGATCAGGTAGAGTAAGTGGTTACACTGAAACGTGATTCTCTAAATATAGCATACATATTTATTATTTCTTTGAACTTTTTTTCAAATATGTTCAATTTACAAGTCAAAAGATAATTTTTCTAACTTCCAGGCCTGAAATCTCCACCTGAGGTCTTAAAGTGAAGCTGAATTCTTTCTGCCTCTTACAATTTCACTAGGTATAAAGATTCTACAGTTAAACCTTAGCTTAGAAGTTTGGTGACGGTGCATCAGGCAGAATTGAATCACTCTTCCAAAACTGCATTTTATTTCTGGGGTGCTAATTATAATGAAATGTGTTTAGAAAGTGTGTGGTAAAGCAAGTGAAATCCTGGTCCCATTAAAGTCATTAGGGGTTTTGTGATTGACCTTAATGGGGCCAGGACTTCACACTCTATATCTAATCCAGAAAAGAATTAAAGTGCCTATGGGACTAGTCACATGCCTAAGTGATTTGGTGGCTCAGGACCTAGATCTGTGAAAATGTCAAAGCTTCTGTTGCACTGAATTCTGTACTTTGAAGTTACATTTTTAACTAATGGGAATTTCGTATTAAAAAGCCAAAACCACAACCAACCAACCAAACAAAAAATCCCTCCTCTTCCAGTGAGAATCCATCTTTGTTAGAAAAATGGGTCCATTTTTTAACTGAAAAATTCATATGCCCCAATAAATTTTTTCTTGCCAATGAGCCCATTTTCAAATGTATAATGTAATAAAGTACTTAAAAACCTTACTTTTCACAGTTTAAGTACTGCATGCATTTCTGTTGACATACAAAGAGCTGATAGATTGAGTGGTAAAATGACATTTTTGAATAAACACTTTTCTGCCCAAAACTACATTTTAACTTTTTATTTTAGCATTATTAACATACATGGACTTGCCATACAAGTATTAACAAACCTTATGCATAACTTATATTGGTTAGCTTTAAAAGACTCATTTGTGTTTGGACAGCCTCTTATCTGTATATTTAGTTTGTTCAATTCTAAAGATGGTAACCGTACTTTAATAAATCAACTGGATAGTGATATGAGGCTGTCTGTCATTTGTTTCTATTGAAAGGGTTTCCCATATTTTACTTTTCCATGCCACTAATGTTCAGGGATCCCTCCTTTTCCAAAAACAAGCAACTTTTGCTTAAATTATCTTAAAAAGCAGGCAGATTATAATAATCTATTAGAAGTGTAGTCTTGTAAAATGAATGAAAAACATAGTTTCAATTTTACTAAAATTCTTGAAGGGATTTCTTCAGGAAAAGTTAATTATTTCGGTTGGAATTTGTATTGCCTCATCTACACTAGGGCCGAATTCTGCCTTGGAATGTACATGTGCAGGTCTCATTGACTTTACTCAGAGCCTCTGAACATGCATCCAGGGGCAGCATTTGACCCAGGCTGACATTTTTGAAGGGGGGAGGAATGGAGAAAACTTGTCTGACTAGTTTGCTTTTAAGAGGAAAAGCCATATTTTTTCCTTCTTTGAAATGGAATTGATGGAAGAAATATGAGGAATGGTTTGGCAAAACACTGCTCTAAATTGCAGTCGAAACAATGCATTTTGAAATAAAGTTAACATTGCTTTCTGCTAAAAGTAGTGTTTAAAAGGCCCGGAATTCTACTCTTTTCCTATGTTTTTCTACACCTCACATCATCACAGCATCACAAGCACCACACCCAATATACTTCCCCTCCGTATGGAAAAACAAGTTAAGAGGTGAAGATCAGTTATCACCGTGATGTCCTCTATGGACAACTCTGTGAAGGACTAAGGTATTTGGGGGATGGTGGATTTAAAAATATAGAATGATTTGTTTTAGTTAGTGATGAGATGCTTCAATTTCTTGTCAGTGAAAGATAAGCCAGACAGTAATCATACCTTCAGAGTGTTGCTCTAGTTTCCCCAGAGTGTAAATCATAACAGAATTTGAACCTAAGTTAGTAATCAGACAAAAAACCTACCAATTGTAACACAGGCCCCAATCTTTAGTGACCTGAATGGTCCAGCTGAAATCAGTAGGATTGGTCAGGAGAATAAAGGCTGCAGGGCTGCCCCAGAGTGTCATAAAAGTGAAATAATGAGAAGTGAATTCCTTACGTTTAGCTCCTTTAGCGTTACTTATCACAATAAGCTATGTCTCCACAAACTGCATCATTAAGCTGGCTTTTTAACTTAGTGCTCAGAAGTGCTGCTTAATGCTTGTAAAGTTTGTTTGGCTTGTTTGTTCATAAATTAGTTTATTTCATTTTACTCAGTAGAGTTCATCAAACAAAATAAACACATACGCTAGCAGAAAACAAAAATGATTAGAGCAGTTCCATATATAGAGGATACATATAATGACAGATGCTTTTCTTCAGTTGACCAAGCTCCAGAGGAGGATGTTACCCATTTAGTCTGTGTGTTGCATACCCCCCCTTCCAGAGAATGCATGTATCAAGTGTGTGAGGGCTACAGGAGTTCATCTTCCTCTAGAGGCCACCACACGTCAACAGGAACAGAATCTGGGATTGTTAGCACCCCAAAGAATTGGCCTCTGTCACTTGAGCTAAAGGAGTGTTACACTTGAATGACTTTTAAAACGAATGTTATCTATATCATATCTGTCACTGATTGTGGGGGGGACAAGGAGGGAACTACTATTATGGAAGAGAACAATCAATTCAAACTCAAGAGTCCTCCACCAAATGTCAGAAATCTGTAAGATATCCCTGAGTGCTAGATTTTACAGGTGACACTCTTTAAGCCACTTTTGCAACCTCCCAATTCTGGGCTGCTTAGGGAGCAGGAATGTCTCCCGTGTAACTTAGAGTATGTCTACATTGCAGTGCAAGCCTGGGTTCAGACTCAGGCTTGAGTATAACCTCGCTTTCCATCTTCACACCCAAGCAATTGGGACCTCACAGCAGCTGGGTAGGGAAACTCAACCCTGGGTAGTCCTCCACTCTTGTGCAGGCCCCTTCCCCGCTGCATGTGCCCGTTCCCATGCAGACTCTGACATCTATGAATGCCTCCACCCACTTGTAGCAGTGCCAAGAGCATGCTAAATGTGGAAGGAAAGGAAAGAAAAACAGGACAGGGGATTAATTTTTTGGAAATGATTTCACTGTTTTCACTGTTCATGCACTTTGTTTTTGTTAAAGATTTCAGGGTATGTTTGTTACTGGTGTTTTGGTGTGCTAATGGCGCTTGGTCTGCCTGGCAATGGGCTAATAAGGTACTTTTCTAATACATGGGCAAAAATAAGGGGTTTTTGTTTTATTAAGGAATTTTATTGCCATCACTAATGTGTATTTCAAATAAAGGTAAACACATGATCAGGGACAACTGCGGAGTTGTATATAAACACTGTTTCTCAATACATTTCTCTACATCAAGCCATTCTGTAAATCCACAGTTCTTGCTGCTTCCTCTCCACCCCACCCTCATTTAATAAGTGGTCATGTTATTCATAATTACAATGCATGGTAATCAATCTCCCCACCCCAATTCCAGTGTGGGATATGACAGTACCTCATTTACCATAAACAGTGTATAAGCACATCCATAGATGTAATATTCTCTCTCTCCATTGGCCAATGCAAGTCCATAACGTGGGAGCACAGAGCATCCCTGACTTCTGTTGCCTAGGTCCATCCCGTCAAAGCTGTACTAAGTGCACTGTCTGGCTGAGTGTACTGGTTCATCAATCCATTACTGTCATACCTCCACTTTGGGGCAAATAGCTCACCTTTGGCTACACAAAGAGTGTGAGGAGCACAGCAAGCCACAACAATGCATTGATGACACAGGAATCCAAACAGGTCTGCAGTCTGCACCAGTGGGCTTTCTATCAGCCAAACGCACGGTCAACCACCATTCTGCACTGCTGAGAGTGTAATTAAACCTTCTTTTGTCAGGCTCTCTGAGATCAGTTTATGGTTTCATAAGCCAAGATACAAGGTGGTATTCTGAGTCCCCTAGAATAACTGTGGAGACAGTTACTCCATTTATGACAATGTCATTTGGTGGGAATAGTGTCCCAGCCTGTCCATGAATGTAGATTCCCAATTGGCAGAAAATCCTGGCATCATGAATTTTTCCACAGTAGCCCATGTTGGCATCCGTAAATTGGCCTTGGTGATCCACAAGAGCCTGCACAATAATCGAATAGTATCCTTTGTTGTTTATGTACTCATGTGCTCCTTAAAGAGGGCAAACTGTGGGCACATAAGTCCCATCAATGACCCCTGCACAGTTCTCTCAAAACCAGCTGTTATTTAGGGGTATTGTTTATATCCACTGCCTTGGGATAAACCACATGCCTGATTGCTTCTGAATCCTCTACAACCACTTTACCAACAGTTGACTTTCCAGTGCCAAGCTGGTTAGCAATGGACCTGTAGCAGTCTAGGGTAGACAGCTTCCAAATGGTTACAGCAACCCACTTTTGGACCAGGATGGCTGCCCTCATTTGTGTCTCCTGATGCTGGAGGGTTGGGACAAGCTGCTCACAAAGATCTAGAAATGTATTTTTCGTCATGCAAAAGTTCCGGACCCACTGCTGGTCATCCCAGGTCTGCGTGACACTGTCGTCCCACCAGTCTGTGCTTGTGGTCCTGCTCCAGATGCACCAGCCTACATAGGAAAAGAAGCATCAGTCTGTTTGATTCTTCCATGTCTGTATCCTTCTCCTCCTTTGCCAGGTGCCTTTGGTCAATCAGAAAATGCCATTGGAATGGGCTACCAGTAAGATCAGAGGAATGGAGGGCCTATCTTCTGAGAGGAGATTGGAAGAGCTTTGATTGTTTAGCCTAGCAAAATGAAAGCTCAGTGGGGATATGATTGCTCTCTATAAATATATCAGGGCAGTAAACATCAGGGAGGGAGGCTTCTAACCATCAGAGGATTGAGGCTCTGAGACAGACTTCCAAAAGAAGTAGTGGGAGAGGGGGGAGGGAAACATCCTAACTAGTTTCAAGATGGAGCTTGATACGTTTATTAAAATTCCCCTGGTTAGCAGGGGAATGGACTTGAAGACCCAGGAAGTTTCTTCCACTCCTTTGTTCCTATTTAACACACCAATTTCAAGTAAACCAATTATTTTTACAAGTAGTTTCAAGGAAACTTTAAATTTAGTATGTGAGTATTAAAAAAAGCTATTGGTCTATTTTCTTTGCACTACATCATGGGGAAAGTGATTAAAAGTCATACTAATATGGGTATTTATTATTTTTCCCATTTATTTATTACTTTGGTTTGCTCTAGGTGTAAAATATTTTGTATTAATTAATTCTATTATATTTATTCTGTTGTCTTATCAAAACACAATGTCTAGTATTTGCAGCTTGACCCTGTTTCAGTTCTTAGAATAGGAGGAAAAAATACAAATAAATTTGAATTACTACAGAGAAGACTTGGAGACAAACACCTGTAGGGATGATATTTTTTCAGCTCCTTATGAATTTTCCTCCCCCTACAAAAATAATCATTCAGTTTCTTTATTGTTTTTACTGAGTGCAGCAAGAACTTAGCAAAATGTTCTCTAAGACTTTTTTGCCTGCAACCTAAAAGATAGTCCTGTGCATCTCATATCTGATTTACAGTACATAACCTTGTGACTTTGATTAAATGTGTTTGAGAAACAGATTCACAACAGAGAATTCACTAATCTGACTTTTTGAAAATAGGAATATATTTGGGGGAAAAATAGCCAGAATGTAAGATGGTTTTGGTTTTAGGGAATGTTTTAAAACTCTCATATTACTCCAAAGCCTGTAGTTTCAGTAAATGCCCTGGTTTTGAAATCATTTCCCCCTAGCTGGGAACTGTTTCCCCTAACCACTTTATCTGACTCATATTTGACTTATACTGGCTCATTTCAGCGCTGTGACCAGCAGCCAGGAACAGAAAGCATGTTCTGTCACTGCAGCTACTTACATGCCAGAAGCACTCTCTAGGTTGCGAAAAGGCTAGCAGGAAGCAGTCTAATGGTGAAAGTCAAAGGACTGGGAGCCTGTAGAGTTCTAGGTTCTATCATGAGCTAAACTACTGATTCAGTGTGTGACCTGGGGCAAGTCACCAGCTGTCCTGATGCTTCAGTCAACCCAACTGTTAAATTGGCTAAAAGCAGAACTTCAATGAAAAACAAAATACTTCATCTAAGTTGAATTTTCTCCAGGTAAATAATTTTTTTTTAAAAGTAACTTGCCTGAGGTTCACTATTAGATTTGGTTCAGATTTCTCAAGCCTTTTCTGTTTCCGGGTATCATCTTATGAACTCCAAGCAAAATAACACTGCTCCTAGTGAAACTTCATTTCTCCATCCAAATAAAGATGCCCCACAGACACAGCTTCATGTCAAAGTGGTTTAGGGAGACTGTAAACATTATTAACTTCTGCTAACTAGTTTCTAGGCAGTTTAACACAAAGTGAGCAACAAAGAATGCATAGTTCTTGATTTTTAAAAAAAGTCAGTTTAATTCACATTTGTGTTGTTAAGATCAGTTTCCTCTTCATATCACTAATACAAAAGCATGAGTAACACTGTGTACGTATCTCGAAGATATGAATTAAAGACATTTAAGCTCTTTGGTGTTTATAAGGAGATAAAGTTTGGCCTACTTTAAAGAGAATCTTGAGCTTTCTGATTGAGGGCTGTATATTGGATATATTTGAAAGGCTAGCCTCTACATCTGATATGTTGTTGAAATGAATTCTGTAATTTCAGATGTCCTCACAAGAGAACTATGATTAAAGCATGAGAGCATCCTCACTGCAGTTGGAAATCTGACTCTACATGTCCAGATGTAAAGGAGGGAGCGCTCGCGTGTTAATTAACCAGTAACATTAGTCTGCCAAAGGTAATTTCCTCATTATGGCGGCAGAGAATACCCTGTGGTGAAGTAAAGATGACTTTGTGCTATGCAGTCACCGAAAAGTCTTTTCACATCATCAGTGTTAATACAGCATACTCTATATGCTGTAATTTCAATAACGTTATATATGTTCAGTCGTTACATATTAAATATATCTTGACATGGCAAAGCTTTCTTGACCATGGATACATTTCCACAGCATGAGCCAGCATGATTTTTACATACAAACTCATTGTACAACATATTTTATAAAGTTTTCCCGGGCAGCAGATACAGCTTTCTCAGAGGCCTGTCGGAAACTATGGTATGAATTCCCACAGGAACTAAGAAACATCACAAACCTCTTTACCTGCCACTGCAAGTGCAAGATCTACTTCTTTGACCTCGCATTCTCTAACATAAATACTCCACTTCACATACAATTCTCCCCCTTGGGAAAGGGTGAGGGAGAGAACCAACTACATCTGATAGCTATTAAGTGCATTGCTTAATACACAACTGAAGGCATTCACATATGCCTATAAGAGCCTATACACAATAGAACAGAATATATTTGAATTGACCTTTACAGTGTACAGTGATACTATTATTAGACATCAAATATCATGTATAGTAAAATGAAAAGGGCATATTAAATCAGGATGACTTAAGGCCAGACAAAGTAATAGAAAATCTTCCATAGATAAGAATTATGCACTGGTCAGAGAATCAACTAAGTGGTTTAACATGTGTTTTCTAGTTGTAAGGGATTGTATACTGACTTCCATTTTGCAGAAGTTGGTTATTATACAGTACTTGCAATACTTTGTTTCTGAAAATACACTAATTTATGCAGTGTTTATTGTGCATTCATCTTTCTGTTGCTTTAGTGGTGTTTTTTATTGGTCTTTTTAAAACAAAAAAAATAACCTTTTAAACTATTTGTATACAAATATATTGGAACTTGTCAGTTTCTATGCTCTGGAAATCTGAATTACACAGAGAAGTTCCATGAAGAGAATGATATTGCCTAGCTCAGTAGAAGAGTAGTAGCTATTGTATAGGCCAAATTCTGACCTGGGATGAGGATATGCAGTTTTTGTAGATTTAAGTAGTGACTACTGCTATATGCAGCACAGACCATAGTTTGGTCTCAGATGTTTATCAGATCTAATCAATATGACATATTTTAGTTATAGCTGACACTGACCTTTTTTAGTTAAGATTATATTAAAAGATTATGTGATATATGGAATTAAAAGGTAATACATTTTATACAGACTTTTAAAATATTTTTGTGTAGCAAGTCATTAACTTGCAAAAATTTTTGCTGCAGGATATTTTTCCAGGAAATATAGCAAGTTTAAAAATAATACTAAAATGCAGCATTTTTTAAAAAAAAGTTTGTTTACATTTAAATAGCAGGTAAAGTACTATACCACTTTTCTTCTTATAATACCTGATAATATGCAGTTCAATAAATTTTTCAGATGTGAAATCCACAAAAAAATGGATATCCAAAAGGATACAGAACTGAATTTCACTTATAATTAACAATTTAACTGATCAAAAGAGAACTATTGGATCAAATTTATCCTTGGTGTAAATCCCTTTACTTCATTATGATTACATCTGGGTTGAATCTGGCCCATTGCATCTTATCTTCCCTTAACTCTGTAACAAGGAAAACCTGAAGAAAGCATTAATTTTGTCCTATTCATATTTTCTCTGATAGGTAATGACATACCTGGAGAGTCATAAGGACTATAAATGAATGGTTGTCAGTAAAAATGTTTATTTTTTTTTTAAAAAGAGGCAGTTGTACTATAGGAGTCAATTTTCAACTTCAGTTGGGATATAAAAGTTGTATAAAATATTCAAGGCCCTAGTCTCAAATCATCTGAGTTTCTTTCCAACATGAAAGATGAGTTTAGAGCCCTTTTTTGTGCTATGAATGTTGACCCAGGAATAATTTCACTCTCATATTACAATTTTTAAAAATCTGCAGGCTCTGTGCAATAAGATTTTAGCACATGGATTTTCACCTTTTGAAGGTGAAGCTTTAAATGGGAAAGGATTAGGTCTTATAGTTGTGACTGTGTGTATATGTGTGTACCATGGTTATTAAAGTTAAAATGAAAGTGATGATGACTGAAAAAAAGTGGATAAGGGGAGATCAATATTCTTTACAATGCTTGCTGCCTCTTGATAAAACCACAGGACCCTTTTTTATCATTCAGAAATTTAGCCTTCAGGGAGCAGGAAGAGTCATGGGGTTCATAAAAAGGGGTTCTAGGGACCTTCACCTCTCAGTCTTCATTTCCAGTACATGTCAGTAGGGGTCAATAGTTATTACCATTGGATGGCTGTTCAGTGGCCTCTGAGCAATAAGTTGATGGTCTCTGTGACTGTGGATTCCATTTTCTTTTGGGATCTCCATTTTGTATTATGTGCTGAACACATGTCTAGGCTTGCCCAAGGCACCTCATTTATTGTATTGCAAAGTGTGTCAGGAGCAGGACATGGGTGGGCTGACTTAGTAGCTAGAGCCAGAACTTGGCCTACTGGCTAAAGCTGGGGACAAGAGACAGGAGCCACCACAGGCCAAAGCTGGAGTCAGAAACCAGAAATTAAGCCCAGACTCAGAGCTGGAGTAAAGAGTTAAGAACCAGGGCCAAGGGTCAGAGCTGGAGCCAGAAGCCAGTAACCAGAGCCAATGTCAGAAGGCACGCAAGGGAGCAAGGCTGGGGTGAAATGGTACAGGACCAGAATAAGGCAGGAGCAAAGTTGGGTACAAGATAGTCAGTTTAGAAGCATGTGGATCCAGAAACTGGGTCCACTTCCAACCAACTGGTGACCGTATAGAGGGGCACTGGGCCAGGTTGTAACAATCTCCATTCATTTTTTAGTGGGCAGGTGTCCATGTAAGAAAAATCACCTTCATAAGTGGAAACCTTGTTGGAAAATTCAGTGGAAAGGCTGAAGGCTGAGGGCCCTGAGATCCTCGGCCCTGCCTAATTATTCTTTGTGTCACTTCAGTGGTGTGCAAGTAACTTAGTTTCCTCAGTCAACTCAGGATTCTCCAGGCACAGGGAATCCTTAGCTGGCATAAACCCAGGGTAGCCAGCTTTATGTCACGTGATCCTCCCCCCAACCTTTGGTTATAGTGGTTGAGGCCAGAGCTTACAGTGCTCCAGCCAATCCCTACCCAGTGGAGCAGTGCCTATGGAACCACTCCAGTCAGTGTAAATCTGAACAACCCTTAGGTTTAGAGACACCTTTCTCTTCTCCCAATCAGGGGGGCCCTAAGGCTGCTCTAATTTATAATCAAGGCTGACCCTAGCAATTCCAAGATTTGGGCCACAGCAGCTGGTGCTCACGCTGAAGCATGTGAGTGTGGTTCATTGGTGTCTAATAAGAAAAAACTGCTCTTCCAATTACTATAGCAAAAGCCATAGCAACAAATTCTAAAAAAAGAAGCACTGTAATTCTGTGAAAAGATGTTTTTCAAAACCTTTTGGGATCGGTGCATCATAAACTATGTCCTCAAAAAACATACCTAGAGGGATATGTTGATTCTTAGGGGCTGTCCATAAATTATATAACATATTAAGGGGCGGGTCCTGAATTTTGCATGTTTCACTTGTTTCAGCATTACAAAGTGTTACAAGGGGATGGGTGAGTCTTGAATATCATCGGAAATGTATTACTTAATTTATAACCAGCCCCTTATACTTCTCTAAGCCCTTATGGGAAAGTTGCATAGAATTTAAGGTCACACCTTATATTAAGGTTCCACTGATAAATAGTTTATAAAAAGTTAACAAAAGATGAATAGAAGTTTTAATAAATATTTAACCATTGTTATAGAGTCTAACAAGTTACTTATAACCATTGATAACACTTTCTACTGATGTGTTTGTAACAGTCTATAATGCATACTACTCATGTCTGTAGTATGCTTGTAATATCCATTACTCATTTATCAGCCCTTTATAAACTATTTATAAATGGAACTGTACTATCAAGTCACTACATTTAATAGAGATTAAACCAACAGGATTCTATAGAAATTATTGTAAAAATCTATAGAATTTAAAAGGGAACAAAATCCTTTCTGTGTTTCTTGAATAATTCTACAGCATTCTACAGCAGAAATATAATTTTCTATGAAATTTAATGTGACAAATTAGTATTTTTTATTACATTCTGTAGTGCTTCTCCATATGAGGCTATCAGGGTGTATTTCCTCCTCTGATATACAAACATCAAAACTCAATGTCCAGGCTCTATAATCAGCCTCTGTATTCTCGGAGGGGATACAGAGGGTATACTTAACTAGATGGCAATGATGATTGTTGCTTTCTTCCTGAGCTGGTGGCGAGGCAAAACAACCCAATGTTTAGGGTGGTAGCCTTGGATTTGGGAGTGCAATTTCAATGCCCTGCACTTTCTGTGTGACCTTGGGCAAGTCATTTAGCTTCTCTGTGCCTCAACTCCCCAATCTGTAAAATAAGATAATAGCACTTTCCTACCTCACAGGGGTGTTGTAAGGATAAATTCATTAAGGAGAGTGAGGTGTTCAGATACTACGGTAACAGGGCCATATAAGTGCCTAAGTTGCATGGCTGGATAGATATATAGATAGATCTCCTTAAATTATTCTCATGTGGGAAGGATCTTCCAGTAATGCTGATTTCTTTTAATGCTTCCTTGTGCAAAGTTAGAAGCAGGGCTTTAATTGAGTGGGAATTTGGGAGAACACAGTTCCCTTTGTTAAAAGAAAGTAATTAATGTTACTTTAATTAATATTAATTTAAGTAATTAATGTTACTTAAATGTTAAGTGAGAGGAAAGAAATTTACCACCTAAGCCCTCATTATGAATTAACCAGCTTCACGGTGGCAAAAAAAAAATGACAGTCAAATGTCTCTGATTTCTTTAAGAATGTGAGTTTGAACTTGGTTTGGGCTGTGCAGTCACTGTTTTGAACTTGTAGAGATTAAAATTTCACAACATTTTGATTAATTTACCTGAGATTCTCTATATAATACACATACAATGATCTACCAATTTAGAAAGTCCCCCAACCAAAAATAATTCCACATAGACAGCTGCAGCGGCACAGCAGCCAGCAAACAGAGCTGTAAACAGGGGAGTTTCAGTGGGACTTCTGTTGGAGGAGCAGGTTTTTGTATTTTGTGTATTGTATTTTGCAGTTTGTATGTGTGGAGGCTGGTAGGGGCAGTGTGCTGGGAGAGAAGCTGAGCCCTGTTTAGGGGGTGGGGCTTCCCTGCTTAGGGGTCCTATAAAGGCAGCCAGCCAGTCAGGCAGTGGCATAGACAGCGGCACAGCAGCCAGCAAACAGAGCTGTAAACAGGGGAGTTTCAGTGGGAGTTTACAGGGTGAGGTTGCGGAGGAGATGTAGAGAACTAGGCAGAGGAACTGACAGGTCAGTGAAGGGAATGGGTGGTGGTCTGCCAGTGTTCTGGTGCCTGTTGGGGGGGTTTGTTTTGGTTTGTGTTTCTTGGACTAACAGGTTTTAGGTGGGAAGGCTATGACTGATAGAGAGGCAGCAAAGACACAATGAGGATGACTGGATGTGGAAGCTGCGGCATGTACATGAACCTGGAGGGGGTACCTGAAAAGAGTTTTGTCTGCATGAAGTGCCACCTGATAGAGCTGATGGAAGAAAAGATCTGAGGACTGGAGATGCAGGTGGAAACTCTGGTTGAGTTTAGAAGGGGGTTCAAGCAGATGATGGAGCAAAGACATGAGGAGGCTGAAGGGACAAGCTCAGACTTGCAGATGGAAGCAGGACCAAAGAATTCTGAGGGGAGACTGCTGGGTGAGGAAAGTGGACGGTGGAAGCATGTGACTAAGAGAACCAGGCAGAGGAAAAGACGGGCCAGTGAAGGAGAAATAGAGCTCAGGAACAGGTTTGCGGAGTTGGAAAATGAAGAAGGGGCACAGCAGGTGGTCGCTGAAGGTGAGAGGGCAAGGAAAAAGAGAAGAGCAGCTAGTCCTACAGGAAGAGGGGAAGAGTCAATGGAGACAACACCAAATATGAGCCCCAGGAGGATACGGGATGGGTTGCGGAGGATTGCAAGGGTGAATAGGAATCGAGAGGACTTGCAGCCAGTGGGAGCAGGGGATAGACCGGAGATTCACACTGTCACCAGGAAAAGGCAGGTCTTCTCCTTACTGAGAAGAATAGACAGGCCTGTAACTAGAGCTGATCCGGAGAACAGAAGGGTGTGCTGTCTGCCGGGTGCTAAGATACGGGATGTGGACCTGAGGTTGAAAAGGATCCTAATGGGAGCGGGAAAGAATCCGTTGATTGTCCTTCATGTGGGAACAAATGATACGGCTAGATTCTCGCTGGAACGTATCAAGGGAGACTATGCCAGACTGGGGAAGACGCTTAAGGAAATCGAGGCTCAGGTGATCTTCAGTGGAATTTTGCCTGTTCCTAAAGAAGGGCAACAAAGGTGTGACAAGATTATGGCGACAAACAGATGGCTCAGGCAGTGGTGCTATAAGGAGGGCTTTGGTATGTACGGCCACTGGGAAGCATTCATGGACAGAGGACTGTTCTCTCGGGATGGACTTCACCTGAGTAAGGAGGGAAATAGACTTCTAGGATGGAGGCTGGCACAACCGATTAAAAGAGCTTTAAACTAGGAATTTGGGGGAGATGGTTGGGAGATGTCCAGGTAATCTCCATGCCGGAATTCAACATTGAGAGGGAAGAAAACAAAGCAAGAGAGGATACAGCCATGGGCAGAAGAATGGACATAAGAGGAAGGGTAGTGTAGATACCAGTCTAATGGGTGATACTGGAGGTAGAATGTCTGTGCCTAACTGGGTAAAGAATGTCAGTGAAGCCAAATGGCAAAAATTAAGATATCTGTACACTAATGTGAGGAGCCTAGGTAACAAAATGGAGGAACTAGAGCTACTGGTGCAGGAAGTAAAACCGGATATTATAGGGATAACAGAAACATGGTGGAATAGTGGTCATGACTGGAGTACAGGTATTGAAGGTTATGTGCTGTTTAGGAAAGACAAAAATAAAGGCAAAGGTGGTGGAGTAGCATTGTATACAAATGATGAGGTTAACTGTAAAGAAATAAAAAGTGATGGAATGGATAAGACAGTTTGTCTGGGCAAAAATCACATTGGGGGAAGAAAGCTCCTAAAGCCTCCCCTGAGATAATGCTTGGGGTGTGCTACAGACCGCCGAGATCTGATTTGGATATGGATAGAGACCTCTTTAATGTTTTTAATGAAGTAAACACTACTGGGAATTGTGTGATCATGGGAGACTTTAACTTCCCAGATATAGACTGGAGGACAAGTGCTAGTAACAATAATAGGGCTCAGATTTTTCTGGATGTGATAGCTGATGGATTTCTTCACCAAGTAGTTGAAGAACCAACAAGAGGGGATGCCATTTTAGATTTGGTTTTGGTGAGTAGTGAGGACCTCATAGAAGAAATGGTTGTAGGGGACAACCTTGGTTCAAGTGATCATGAGCTAATTCAGTTCAAACTAGATGGAAGGATAAACAAAAATAGATCTGGGACTAGGGTTTTTGATTTCAAAAGGGCTAACTTTAAAGAATTAAGGAAATTAGTTAGGGAAGTGGATTGGACTGAAGAACTCGTGGATCTAAAGGCGGAGGAGGCCTGGAATTACTTCAAGTCAAAGCTGCAGAAACTTTCAGAAGCCTGCATCCCAAGAAAGGGGGAAAAAATCATAGGCAGGAGTTGTAGACCAAGCTGGATGAGCAAACATCTCAGAGAGGTGATTAAGAAAAAGCAGAAAGCCTACAAGGAGTGGAAGATGGGCAGGATTAGCAAGGAAAGCTACCTTATTGAGGTCAGAACATGTAGGGATGAAGTGAGAAAGGCTAAAAGTCATGCAGAGTTGGACCTTGCAAAGGGAATTAAAACCAATAGTAAAAGGTTCTATAGCCATATAAATAAGAAGAAAACAAAGAAAGAAGAAGTGGGACCGCTAAACACTGAGGATAGAATGGAGGTTAAGGATAATCTAGGCATGTCCCAATATCTAAATAAATACTTTGCTTCGGTCTTTAATAAGGCTAATGAGGAGCTTAGGGATAATGGTAGGATGACAAATGGGAATGAGGATATGGAGGTAGTTATTACCACATCCAAGGTAGAAGCCAAACTCGAACAGCTTAATGGGACAAAATCGGAGGGCCCAGATAATCTTCATCCAAGAATATTAAAGGAACTAGCACATGAAATTGCAAGCCCATTAGCAAGAATTTTTAATGAAATCAGTAAACTCAGGGGTTGTACCGTACGACTGGAGAATTGCTAACGTAGTTCCTATTTTTAAGAAAGGGAAAAAAAGTAATCCGAGTAATAGGCCTGTTAGTTTGACATCTGTAGTATGTAAGGTCTTGGAAAAAATTTTGAAGGAGAAAGTAGTTAAGGATATTGAGGTCAATGGTAATTGGGACAAAATACAACATGGTTTTACAAAAGGTAGATCGTTCCAAACCAACCTGATCTCCTTCTTTGTGAAGGTAACAGATTTTCTAGACAAAGGAAATGCAGTGGATCTAATTTACCTCGATTTCAGTAAGGCATTTGACACAGTTCCACATGGGGAATTATTAGTTAAATTGGAAAAGATGGGGATCAATATGAAAATTGAAAGGTGAATAAGGAACTGGTTAAAGGGGAGACTACAATGGGTCGTACTGAAAGGTGAACTGTCAGGCTGGAAGGAGGTTACTAGTGGAGTTCCTCAGGGATCGGTTTTGGGGCCAATCTTATTTAACCTTTTTATTACTGACCTTGGCACAAAAAGCAGGAATGTGCTAATAAAGTTTGTGGATAACACAGAGCTGGGAGGTATTGCTAACACAGAGAAGGATCAGGATATCATACAGGAAGATCTGGATGACCTTGTAAACTGGAGTAATAGTAATAGGATGAAATTTAATAGTGAAAAGTGCAAGGTCATGCATTTAGGGATTAATAACAAGAATTTTAGTTATAAATTGGGGACGCATCAGTTGGAAGTAACAGAGGAGGAGAAGGACATCGGAGTATTGGTTGATCACAGGATGACTATGAGCTGCCAATGTGATATGGCCGTTAAAAAAGCTAATGCAGTTTTAGGATGCATCAGGTAAGGTATTTCCATCAAAGATAAGGAGGTGTTAGTACCGTTATACAAGGCACTGGTGAGACCTCATCTGGAATACTGTGTGCAGTTCTGGTCTCCCATGTTTAAGAAGGATGAATTCAAACTTGAACAGGTTCAGAGACGGGCTACTAGGATGATCCGAGGAATGGAAAACCTGTCTTATGAAAGGAGACTCAAAGAGCTTGGCTTGTTTAGCCTAACCAAAAGAAGGTTGAGGGGGATATGATGGCTCTTTATAAATATATCAGAGGGATTAATATCAGGGAGGGAGAGGAATTATTTAAGCTTCGTACCAATGTGGACACAAGAACAAATGGATATAAACTGGACATTAGGAAGTTTAGACTTGAAATTAGACAAAGGTTTCTAACCATTAGAGGAGTGAAGTTCTGGAACAGCCTTCCAAGGGGAGTAGTGGGGGGCAAAAGACATATCTGGCTTTAAGACTAAGCTTGATAAGTTTATGGAGGGGATGGTATGATGGGATAGCCTAATTTTGGCAATTAATCAAAGATCAATTGCCAAATTATCAGCAGGTAAGTATGCCCAGTGGTCTGAGATGGGATGTTAGATGGGATGGGATCTGAGTTACTACAGAGAATTCTTTCCTGCGTGCTGGCTGGTGAATCTTGCCCACATGCTCAGGGTTTAACTGATCGCCATATTTGGGGTCAGGAAGGAATTTTCCTCCAGGGCAAATTGGCTGAGGCCCTGGAGGTTTTGTGCCTTCCTCTGCAGCATGGGGCACGGGTCACTTGCTGGGGGATTCTCTGCAGCTTGAGGTCTTCAAACCACAATTTGAGGACTTCAATAACTCAGACATAGGTTAGGGGCTTGTTATAGAAGTGGATGGGTGAGATTGTATGGCCTGCGTTGCGCAGAAGGTCAGACTAGATGATCATAATGGTCCCTTCTGACCTTAAAGTCTATGAGTCTTGGTATGAAGAACCTCAAAGATGTATTTGAATCCATAGGAAGGTAAATATCTGCAGTAACTCCTCACTTATAGTTGTAGTTATGTTCTTGAAAAATGTGACTTTAAGCGAAACGATGTTAAGTGAATCCAATTTCCCCATAAGAATTAATGCAAATGTGGGGGTTAGGTTCCAGGGAATTTTTTTTCGCCAGACAAAAGACATTATATATATATATATATATATACAGTGCAAGTTTTAAACAATTTTAAACAAACAATTGAATAGTGTACTCAGCAATGATGATTGTGAAGCTTGGTTGAGGTGGTAGAGTCACAGGGTGAAAGAGGGTTGATCGTCCGGCTGCTCCTCTTCCTGTACTTTCCAAAGTGCCGGGGGGGCTCGACCCTCACTTCTTCCCCAGGCCCACCGCCACTCCATCCCTCCCTCCAAGGCCCCACCCCGCTCCGCCTCTTCCCACCCCCACTCCACCCCCACCCCGCCTCTTCCCTCCCCTGCTCCACCCCCTCCCCCCGAGCGCGCTGCATCCTCACTCCTCCCCTCTTCCCCCCCCCCCCCGGGCCTCCTGAACACTTCAAAACAGCAGATTGCTGCAGTTGGGAGGTGGGGGGAGGGAGTGGGGAGTTGCTGATCCAAAAGGCTGCCGGTGGGTGGGAGGCGCTGGAGTGGTTGTGAAGGGGAGCTGATAGGGGGGCTGCCAACCCACCCTGGTTCCAAGCCCCCACAGCCACAAAATATTATAAGCAAACATTGTGCAACTTTAAATGTTTATGTTCTTTAATAGATCAGTGATGTAACAATGAAACGTTAACCAGGATGACATTGATTAAGGAGTTACTGCATTCAGTTTTAGTCCTTGGTAATTCTGGAAATAAAGTTGACACAAACAGATGAAAAGTAAAATGACTTATATTTAATTAGCATGTTTCTAAAGTTTTAACTGACAGAAATGTGATTTGGAACAGATTGTATTTGCCCAAGTCCATCAACCAAAATAATCAACAAAACCATATTTACTTCTAGGCTTGCTCTGCCTGTAGCAAATTGAATGTCTGTTTCTCTACAGCAATATACAATCCCTTATTCTAGAAGATTTGTAAAAGGAGCTGCTTTCCCTGGTGACAACTGTTAACAAATAAAATCACCTTCTACTGTTTGCCCAGTTGTCTGAGCCTACGCTGAGGAACTGACTGAAGCAGTGATCTCACACTGATGTAAATAGCAATGGCCTGGAGCTTCCATACTACCTGTCCTGTTTTTGGTGCAGTTCTGCCCTATTGTCCATATTTATCACTCCAGTACACTGTTGCAGTTGCACTGTCCCCTGGGTACCTATACGCATTTCAAAAGGCCTTCTGGGAGGCTAAGGGGTTTGTGGGAGATGGGGGTGAAACTCCCACGACTCTCTGGGAAGGGCAGTCATTTCCATAGCTATTTCTCAAAACAGAGGCCAGGATGAACAGTCATAGATCTCTCACTCGTGCTATAGAGAGATACTTTTCTGCTTAAGATCCTGTAAATTAAGATCCCCTCCAGCGCATCATCAGGGATCTACAACCCATCCTGGACAATGACCCCACACTTTCACAGGCCTTGGGTGGCAGGCCAGTCCTCGCCCACAGACAACCTGGAGCATATTCTCACCAGTAACTGCACACCGCACCATAGTAACTCTAGCTCAGGAACCAATCCATGCAACAAACCTCGATGCCAACTCTGCCCACATATCTACACCAGCAACACCATCACAGGACCTAACCAGATCAGCCACACCATCACCGGTTCATTCACCTGCACGTCCACCAATGTAATATATGCCATCATATGCCAGCAATGCCCCTCTGCTATGTACATCGGCCAAACTGGACAGTCTCTAAGGAAAAGGATAAATGGACACAAATCAGACATTAGGAATGGCAATATACAAAAACCTGTAGGAGAACACTTTAACCTCCCTGGCCACACAATAGCAGATCTTAAGGTGGCCATCCTGCAGCAAAAAAACTTCAGGATCAGACTTCAAAGAGAAACTGCTGAGCTCCAGTTCATCTGCAAATTTGACACCATCAGCTCAGGATTAAACAAAGACTGTGAATGGCTTGCCAACTACAGAACCAGTTTCTCCTCCCTTGGTTTTCACTCAACTGCTAGAACAGGGCCTCATCCTCCCACTAACCTCGTTATCTCTAGCTTGCTTCTTGCTTGCCTTTATAAACCTGCCCCTGGAAATTTCCACTACTTGCATCCAAAGAAGTGGGTATTCACCCACGAAAGCTCATGCTGCAAAACGTCTATTAGTCTATAAGGTGCCACAGGATTCTTTGCTGCTTCTGTAAATTAATTGTGGATGTCTCAGGCATCCCAGGAGAGCTAGTGGAAGGTGCACTGACTGCACCTGCAGACAGCCAGGATCAGCAGTTGATGAAATTCACAATGCGTTTCCTCTCTGACAGAGTAATTGGCTTTTGGTGTTACTTCAAGATGAAGTTCACTGGAGGAGCACTGCTTTCAAAACAGGATTTCAACCACACATTTGGGATAAGAGTTCTTGAGATCTAGGATGTGCCTGCAGGGCTTCTGAATGAAGGAGTAGACTTTTCTTTGTCTTTGTGGGGATCTGGCCCAATCATTGCAGTGCTACAATGAGATCACAACTCACCCTGGAAACGAAACTTGTGACTGTCCTGCAGGGGCGGCTCTAGGCACCAGCAAACCAAGCTGTTGCCTAGGGCGGCCAAATCTAGGGGGCGGCAGGCTGGGCCGGTGGACCTGCCGCAGTCATGCCTGCGGGAGGTCCACCGGAGCCGCGGACGACCGGACCTGCCGCAGGCATGACTGCGGAGGGGGGCTCGTCCCACGGCTCGGCTGGACCTCCCGCAGGCATGACTGCGGCAGCTCAAGCGGCGCCGCCGGACCCGTCCGCAGCCGTGCCCGCGGGAGGTCCGCTGTTCCCGCGGCTCCGGTGGAGCTCCCGCAGTCATGCCTGCGGCAGGTCCGCTCGTCCCGGGGCTCCGGTGGACCTGCCGCGGGAGCTCAACCGGAGCCGCGGGAAGAGGGGACCCGCCGCGGGACGGAGGAAGGGCGGCGCAGCACACCGCGCTGCCTGGGGCAGCCTAATTTCTAGAGCCGCCCCTGCTGTCCTGACATGGCTGGCTAACCCACAGAGTTAATGGTCATTTGGGAACTAATTTGCAATAGAGTTGAGAAGTTCATGGTGGGTGCCACTGTGGCAATACACTGACAGTTGCAGGTCATGTGAACAGGATAAGCAAATACCATTGAATGATCTGAACTGATTTGGCTTTCTGAACTGTGCCGGAGCTACAAGTGGAACCCACATGCCTATTCTGCATCCGCCCCAATAAGCCATGGAGTATATTAATTAACAGAAGCAGCTATTACGCTCCCATGAGACAAGCCTAGTGGCTAGGCAAAGTGCAGGATTAATTTAAATGTTATGGGGTCCTTTTCAGCAATGGGCTGAGGGCTACATTCTTCCCATCCCACAAATCAAAAATGATGAGTTCTCTATCCACAAAGAAACTTTTGGTGACTCTGCATATCCACTGCTCTCCTGGGTCATAAAGCTATTCCCTGTGTGGTACAGAGACCACAATGTTGATGCAAAAATTATATTAATAAAAGTATTATAACGTATTTTTATTATGTTAGCTCATTACAAATGTGTTTGCATTCTTTCTGAATATAAAAATATACCTACAAGTAGGTTATAGCCAGGATGCTTGAAAATGTAACAACACCTGTGTATGTTTTTGGTTAGTTATGTTATAAAATGTTCAAGCTAATCAAAGAAATTGCGGAAGGCTTCTGGTTTCTGGCATCCAGAAAGTAGCGAAGTGTCAAGAAGATGACACCTGCCTGGTCATAAAAACTGTTTCCCACCCCACCCCCCAAAAAGTGGTTATACAAACTTTAAATGGCAGCTTTCCTAAGGCTATATTTACATTTATGGTGGCATGTAGAATACATACATGGCACACACACACACCCCAGCCTGTGTATAAACAGCAGTGTTGATTGTGAGGCACTGCTTAGGTGAGTAAAGACATGCCAGAACCTTAGGATATATACTCAACACAGCTTTATACACACCCCAGCACTGCCTCCCACATTTATGCTGCTATTTTTAGCAGGGCAGTGTCACGCTGACAGAGCTTTTCCCCACTGCAGGGAAAGACTCCAGCAGCTGGATCTTTCCCTGTCACACGGAATTGCTGGAGCTTTTCTCTGATGCAGTGAAAGGCTGGCAGTGGGGAAAGGCTCCAGAAGCTCCCTGCTGCCTCCTCACCGCCAGAGCCTTTCACTTCTCTGTGTAGCTATATGCTTTTCACTGGGGTGTGTATCTACACGTACCCTACATGCCACTGCCAGTAGAGACGTTGGCTAACTTTAACTTTACTTTGCTTTAGCTTTTGTACTATATCCTTTTGTGCTACGTTTAAAAGATATATTATTAAAATTATACTTTGTGCAAAATATTTAACCAAAGTTTAAATGCTATAACAAAGAGAATGTAATTCTAAGGAGCTTGGGTCAAGAGACAAACAGAGCTGAAGCGTGTCTTATTTTGACGCGAATACGTCCCTCTTGTATAAGATCCCAGTTGGATATAGATATAGTCCTTTATATTGGGAAAATAAATTTTGTAAAGCAAAATGTTTGGAAAGACCTGGTCCTCTAAATGAATGTGAATATGGACTTAAAGCAGGATACCTCAAGAGGAATGAAGGGGTGTGTTATCAGGACAATAAATCGAAGTAAAAAAAATGGGCCTCTACCAGTCCCCCACTTTGGAAGAAAAACCTCAGCTTGTGTCCTTAAATCTTTAGAGAAACAGGTGTAGTTGGAAATTTTTAAAGCTTTTTTATTTCTTAAAAGTTGATATGACAAATTCCTTTGTGAAATTCAGACATGCAAATATGTTTGCTAAATGCAAAGCTTTCTATGTCAGTTCCTAATAGCTTTGCTAGGCATATGGCAAAATGCTTTATGTAACAACCTTTATCTAAAGACCTTGTTAAACTGATTATTAATATAAGAAGCCACTTAGGTATAAAATATTTATATTAATGGGGAAATAATTATTTAATTGCTGTGATCAAGCAACTCTCTTACCCAACTCAGGAAAACAAGAAGAACCATCTCTCCAAAAATTATGATGACAAATCAACAATTTCTTTAATAGCTATTTAAGCTAAAGACTCCCTAAAAATTCTTTAATTGTAAAAGACTGTTCTGAGAAATAAAAACACAGTTTTGTTTCCTGTTAAACCCTAAGGAAACTGAAGGAATATTTCAGAAAATGGACCGAACAAAAAGAAAACAGTTAAACTCTAACTTCAAAAAGTTATTTGGGATTTTCCTGCCACAGAAGAGCAAAGTGCTGCATAGTGATTAAGCAGATTGCATATTCAGCAGCTGCAGATGTCACTAACACCAACCCCCGAAGGCAGGAACCAATTAAAGGATGACAGCAACCAACTTTGATTCTAAACAAGTCTGAAAGAGGTTTTTTTATAACTTCATGAAAATAGGAAGAAGAATATAAAAATTCTCAAGAGAGCACCAAGCCACACACCCTTGGCTATCCTGCTCAATCACACAGCACTCAACACAACTCATCCTGTCCATCTCTGCAAGCAAGCTGCCACAGACAGCTAAGAAGAACAGAGATGATTCAAGAAGAAACCAAAGTAAGGACAGCCTCCCCAAGCAGGGGTGCTGGAGCAATTTCTATAGTGGCAGTGCTGGGAGCCATTGAACCAAACTGTAAACCCTGTATGTGATGGAAACCACTTCAAGCCCGGGGATTCAGCAGCACCTTCAGTACTCCTAGTCTCAGCACCTATGTCCTCAAGACCTCAGCAAGGAATTAGATTTTAAAACTCGTAATGATTTTATTGGGATATTGAAATGCTGATGTAATTTAAGATATTAACAGTTTCTTTTGTTAATCACCCAACGGCTAAGCCATGCATTCTACTAATAAGCAGAGGCGGCTCTAGGCATATAGCCACCCCAAGCACGGCAGGCAGGCTGCCTTTGGCGGCTTGCCTGCAGGAGGTCCCCAGTCCCGCGAATTCGGCGGCAGCCTGCAGGAGGTCCGCCGAAGCCGTGGGACCAGCGGACCCTCTGCAGGCATGCTGCCGAAAGCAACCTGCCTGCCGCCCTCGCGGCGACCGGCAGAGCGCCCCCCGCGGCTTGCCGCCCGAAGCATGTGCTTGGCGTGCTGGTGCCTGGAGGGGCCCCTGCTAATAAGCAGATAATTGAATTAGACTTAAGTTTCTTAATATTAATTAACTGGCCAGTTTTAAGACAACTCCTTAAACGGCATCTTCTAATTAACTGATTTAAATATTTTCTCTGATTTCATAGGTTTTAGTTCTGATTGCTTATCTTGCCCATCTATAAATTGTCTGGTTATTAATAATAACCAGACAGAGCTCATCTGCCTTTAAACAATTTTTTTTGCCTGTTTATAAACAGTCTTCATTTTCTTTTGATGCACTCACAATCATTGGGGGAAATAAGACCTTGGTCTCAATTTAACATGAAAAAAGTACTCCCACCAAAGCCCAGGTAATCTCTTCTAAAGGCTCTACACCAGAGGTGGGCAAACTATGGCCCATGGGCTCCTCCTGCCCAGACCCTGAGCTCCTGGCCCGTGAAGCTGTTCCCCCTCCCCTCGCTGTTCCCCCTCCCCTACAGCCTCAGCTCACTGCCTCACCGGCGCAATGCTCTGGGTGGCGAGGCTGCGAGCTCGTGGGGCAGTGCAGCTGCAGAGCCCGGCCTGACCCGGTGCTCTGTGTGGGCGATGGTGAGGCTGGCTCCCGCCGGGCAGCGCAGCTGCCTATCCTGCTGCTCTAGGCAGTGCGGCTGTAGCGCCGCCAACCACTGGTGCTCCAGGTTGAATGGGGGCAGGGATCCTGGAGGGGCAGTCAGGAAGGATGGGGTGGTGGGGGGCAGTCAGGGGCGATCAGGGGACAGGGAGAAGGGGTGGTTAGATGGGTCAGGGATCCCAGGTGTGCTGTCAGGGAACAGGGGGTGTTGCATGGGGCAGGAGTCTTGGGGCGGTTGTCAGGGGGGCGAGAAGCAGGGGGAGTCAGATAGGGGGTGGGGGCTGGGCCACTCCTGGCTGTTTGGGGAGGCTCAGCCTCTCCTAACCGGCCCTCCATACAATTTTGGAAACCTGATGCAGCCTCAGGCCAAAAAGTTTGCCCGCCCCTGTTCTACACTGAGAGGCAGACAGAAGAGCTTGCAATGGAATTAACCAGTTAATCATTTGTGTTCTGTCATTTGTTCTGTTTTGTGCAATGTTTTTCATTTCTCTAATAAATAAAATAGCCATGAGTGTTAGTTGTGATGTGATGTCTTCCAAGGTATGTAAAAGGACCCCAGTGATGAAATAGTGGGAGTAAGTAAGAGAGACAAGTAGTATGAGCTGAACTACCATTTCTTGTTTCTCTAGATTAAATATTTTTAGTAATTTGGGGGATACAATTACTTGTTGTCCAACAATTTAAAATTACCCTTTCTACACCATACCTGAGTACATAAGCAACACTGCGTACATAAATAGAGACAATCCCCAGTTCTACTAAAGCCTCCAACAGTTGCATGTTGGTGGTGTAGTGTGTATTTGGAAGGCTTAAACCAAAGTGGAGGTGCCTGTTCATGTACAGTATCAGAGGGGTAGCCGTGTTAGTCTGGTTCTGTAGAAACAGCAAAGAATCCTGTGGCACCTTATAGACTAACAGATGTTTTGTAGCATGAGCTTTCGTGGGTGAACACCCACTTCTTCAGATGCAAGCAGTGGAAATTTCCAGGGGCAGGTGTGTATATATAAGCAAGCAAGAAGCAAGCTAGAGATAACGAGGTTAGATCAATCAGGGAGGATGGGGCCCTGTTCCAGCAGCTGAGGTGTGAAAACCAAGGGAGGAGAAACTGGTTCTGTAATTGGCAAGCCATTCACAGTCTTTGTTTAGTCCTAAACTGATGGTGTTAAATTTGCAGATGAACTGGAGCTCAGCAGTTTCTCTCTGGAGTCTGGTCCTAACGTTTTTTTGCTGGAGGATGGCCACCTTAAAATCTGCTATTGTGTGGCCAGGGAGGTTGAAGTGTTCTCCTACAGGTTTTTGTATATTGCCATTCCTAATGTCTGATTTGTGTCCATTTATCCTTTTCCTTAGAGACTGTCCAGTTTGGCCGATGTACATAGCAGAGGGGCATTGCTGGCATATGATGGCATATATTACATTGGTGGACGTGCAGGTGAATGAACCGGTGATGGTGTGGCTGATCTGGTTAGGTCCTGTGATGGTGTTGCTGGTGTAGATATGTGGGCAGAGTTGGCATCGAGGTTTGTTGCATGGGTTGGTTCCTGAGCTAGAGTTACTATGGTGCGGTGTGCAGTTGCTGGTGAGAATATGCTTCAGGTTGGCAGGTTGTCTGTGGGCGAGGACTGGCCTGCCACCCAAGGCCTGTGAAAGTGTGGGATCATTGTCCAGGATGGGTTGTAGATCCCTGATGATGCGTTGGAGGGTTTGAGCTGGGGACTGTATGTGATGGCCAGTGGAGTCCTGTTGGTTTCTTTCTTGGGCTTGTCTTGCAGTAGGAGGCTTCTGGGTACACATCTGGCTCTGTTGATCTGTTTCCTTATTTCCTCATGTGGGTACTGTAGTCTTGAGAATGCTTGGTGGAGATTTTCTAAGTGTTGGTCTCTGTCTGCGGGGTTAGAGCAGATACGGTTGTACCTCAGTGCTTGGCTGTAGACAATGGATCTTGTGGTGTGCCCGGGATGGAAGCTGGAGGCATGAAGGTAGGCATAGCGGTCGGTAGGTTTTCGGTATAGGGTGGTGTTAATGTGACCACCACTTATTTGCACCGTGGTGTCTAGGAAGTGGACCTCCCGTGTAGATAGGTCCAGGCTGAGGTTGATGGAGGGGTGGAAGCTGTTGAAATCGTGGTGGAATTTTTCCAGAGTCTCCTTCCCATGGGTCCAGATGATGAAGATGTCATCAATGTAGCGTAGGTAGAGAAGGGGCGTGAGTGGACGGGAGCTGAGGAAGCGTTGTTCCAGGTCAGCCATAAAAATATTGGCATATTGTGGGGCCATGCAGGTGCCCATAGCGGTGCCACTGATCTGGAGATATATATTGTCATTAAATTTGAAATAGTTGTGTGTGAGGATAAAGGCACAGAGCTCAGCAACCAGTTGTGCTGTGGCATCATCAGGGATACTGTTCCTGACAGCTTGTATTCCATCAGTGTGTGGGATGTTTGTGTAGAGAGCCTCTACATACATGGTGGCTAGGATGGTGTTCTCTGGAAGGTCACCAATGCATTGTAGTTTCCTCAGGAAATCAGTGGTGTCACGGAGATAGCTGGGAGTGCTGGTAACATAGGGTCTGAGTAGAGAGTCCACATATCCAGACAGTCCTTCAGTGAGAGTTCCAATGCCCGAGATGATGGGGCGTCCAGGATTTCCGGGTTTGTGGATCTTGGGTAGTAGATAGAATAACCCTGGTCGGGGTTCTAAGGGTATGTTGATTTGTTCCGGTGTTAGTGTAGGGAGTGTCCTGAGTAGATGGTGCAGTTTCTTAGTGTATTCCATCATCAGGGATCTACAACCCATCCTGGACAATGATCCCACACTTTCACAGGCCTTGGGTGGCAGGCCAGTCCTCGCCCACAGACAACCTGCCAACCTGAAGCATATTCTCACCAGCAACTGCACACCGCACCATAGTAACTCTAGCTCAGGAACCAACCCATGCAACAAACCTCGATGCCAACTCTGCCCACATATCTACACCAGCAACACCATCACAGGACCTAACCAGATCAGCCACACCATCACCGGTTCATTCACCTGCACGTCCACCAATGTAATATATGCCATCATATGCCAGCAATGCCCCTCTGCTATGTACATTGGCCAAACTGGACAGTCTCTAAGGAAAAGGATAAATGGACACAAATCAGACATTAGGAATGGCAATATACAAAAACCTGTAGGAGAACACTTCAACCTCCCTGGCCACACAATAGCAGATTTTAAGGTGGCCATCCTCCAGCAAAAAAACTTTAGGACCAGACTCCAGAGAGAAACTGCTGAGCTCCAATTCATCTGCAAATTTAACACCATCAGTTTAGGACTAAACAAAGACTGTGAATGGCTTGCCAATTACAGAACCAGTTTCTCCTCCCTTGGTTTTCACACCTCAGCTGCTGGAACAGGGCCCCATCCTCCCTGATTGATCTAACCTCGTTATCTCTAGCTTGCTTCTTGCTTGCTTATATATACACACCTGCCCCTGGAAATTTCCACTGCTTGCATCTGAAGAAGTGGGTGTTCACCCACGAAAGCTCATGCTACAAAACATCTGTTAGTCTATAAGGTGCCACAGGATTCTTTGCTGCTTGTTTATGTACAAACACAGTTCAGCCAGCAATGTGGGTATCATCATGTTTGTCTGTTATATTCATCACCATAATTGGTTAAACTCCCTCACTTGCTCTTTAACAGACAGTGGAGTAAGGAAGCTGAAAGCTTTCACAGACACTCAATGCCACCTGTATCTTATGTGAATGATACCTGCTTTAGGTAAGTGAACCAAATCAGAGATCTATTGTGCACATATTTTGCTATGGCAGGGTTATCTGTAGGTATGGGTGCTGGTGTGGTCTAAGGCAGGCAGAATTAAATGTTAGCCTTTGGTGCTATTAAATATAATTGTTTCCTGTAGTTTAGGTGGTGAGTCAGCTTATGGATCAAATATACAATTCTTCTTATAATCATTTTTTAACTTAAGTGACTTTGGATGATTGAGGTTATGAAGCAGTGAAGTGGTGCTGTACTGATGGTAAATTTAAATGTGCTTGATGAGTTGAACAGAGAGAAATGCTGCAAATCAATTTTCTTAAACACACAAACATGCATGACAAATGCAATAATGCTGCCAGCCCAAATGAGTGCCTATAAAATCTTATATCACATCACATTTGTCATTGGGTCTTTTTGTATATATTGTGGCAAAGTTCCTCCTCTCCTCTAGTAGGTCCTGCGCTTATTGGCGGATTTCTTCCCCTCAGTGGTTTTCCCCTTGGATGAAACCCATAGATTGGATCAACTACTCCTATGTCTGATTAGGAGTAGCGGGGCTAGGGGGGAGCCCGGGCCCACCCTCTACTCCGGGTTCCAGCCCAGGGCCCTGTGAATTGCAGCAGTCTCTATAGTGCTACTTGTAACCGCTGCTTGACCGCTACAGCTCCCTGGGCTACTTCCCCATAGCCTCCTTCAAACACCTTCTTTATCCTCACCACAGGATCCTCCTGGTGTCTGATGCTGCTTGATTGTATGGTGTTTTCCTCAATCCTCCAGTAGTACACCCTCTCAGTTCTTAGTTCCTTGTGTCTCTTGCTCCCAGCTCCTCATGCACACTTCTTTCCTCTGGCTCCTCCTCCCTAGACTGGAGTGAGCTCCCCTTTTTATACCAGGTGCCCTGATTAGCCTGCCCTGATTGGCTGCAGGTGCTCCAATCAATGTAGCTCTCTCCGGTGCCTTCTAGAAAGTTCTTAATTGGCCCCAGGTGCCTTGATTAGCCTGGAGCAACTGCCATTTTGGTTCCCATGGTACTAGGGATTTGCTTAGCCTGGAGCTAACATACCTGCTCCTCAATACTTTCCTGTAGACATCCGGCCTTGCTCCATCACAATGTGTATATGAAAGAGTGGCTCGTCTCTTGCTCTGATAAAATAAGAAGCCTTCCAAATGTTCATCCAACACTGGAAATGAATCAAACTCCTTTGAGGGTTTGAAAAAGTTTAGTTACGTGTATTTGTCATTTTTGTATGTCATGTAGTTGTAGCCATGTCGGTCTTGGGATATTAGAGAGACAAATTGGGTGAGGTAATATCTTTTATTGGACCAACTTCTGTTAGTGAGAGAGAGAGAGGAGCTTTCAAGCCACACAGAGTTCTTCTTTAGGTCCAGGAAAGTATCTTCCCCAGAAGAACTCTCTGTGGCTTGAAACTTTGCCTCTCTCACCAACATAAGTTGGTCTAATAAAAGGTATTACCTCACCCACTCTGTCATTATTTGTCATTTTCAAACACTTCTGTGCTGCTTTGGGAACTGGAAATAGAAATACCTGGAGTTGCACAAGTGGGCATGTTTTCACAAGTTTTCAAGCCCAAATCTGTAGGTGCAAGAGACATTATCCAAAGCAAGAAGCAAAATGACCTTCTAACCATTAGAGGTTCATCCATCACTTCTCTATAGTAAAAGTAATGGCTGCAATTATATCCTTGACTACAGTTAAAAACAGCAGCATTTGAACTCAGTGATGTGTTTTATACAGTGCCAAGCACTGTGTTCTTTTAATCCCCAGCTGAGCCTTTTATCCCCCTTTTCAGCTGTCTTCCAAGACCCCTTGATGGTTCCATGTGTTTTTTCCTAGCTTCTGCTTCTAACTCACAGTTTGTTTGTCAGGCTCACCTGGGGAAACTCTACACCTCCCAGGACCCAATCAATTTTTCACATCAATTACTGAAACTAACAGCTAATTTAACACATTTCCCATTATAGTCTACAAATGCGTTATTACACACAACCCCCCAAATTCTGTACAAGTTTTTCCTTCATGAAATAGTCATTCAAAAGGCAGATCTTTTAAAAAAAAAAAAGAAGAAGAAGCAGAAAAGGAAATTTCCAAGGGAGAAGAATACCCCATCACAAGAGGAGAATAAAGAGTAAACAGTGTGATGATGACTTACTGAGTGGAGCTCTGAACCTCTCACTTACACCAGGTTTACACTGACATGGCTCCATTATCTTTAATGGAATTACTTCTGATCTACACTTCTATCAGTGAAAGGAGAATCAGGTTTGATGCTATACTCAGACGGCTAGACTTGACCTCTTGAGGTCCCTTCCAGAGCTACATTTCTATGATTCTGTACTGGTAACTGTCAAAGGGTCATTCACTCATAGTTGCTACAATGTCTGAAGTTATTGTATAGTCTAAGCATAGGAGGAAACGTCTCTGTGTGTGATTCTAACTAATCCAATTTGTGAGACCAGAGAGACTATACATATTCTTTCCTGGCCAAACACAACGCATCTGGCTAAGATGCCAGGAGAATCTGTAAGTAAAAATAATGTATCACTATTTCTGTCTAGCCAGACAGTGGAGTGTTGTTTGTTTTGTGCCGATAACATTTTTCTGGTTAGCTATTAGGTGAAATGTAGTGTTATGAATCTCTTTTGAGTCCAGTTTCAGAGGCTCTGGGGGCCAGATGTTCCCTCTGTGCCTCTGTTCTGCAGTAAACAGAAGAACAAATGTGCACTAAGTGCATGTGAAAGGGACCATTTGGATCAAGTGAAATGTGGAACACAGCTCTTATTAATAAGAATTATTTGTGTTACAGTAGCACCTTGAGGGCCCAACCAAGATTAGGGCCCCATTGTACTTGGCACTGTATTCAATACTTGGCATAGGACAATTCCTGGCCCAAAGAATTTGCAGTCTAAAGAGACAAGAAGAACACAGGGTGGGAGAAGAAACAGAGGCACAGAAACATTAAGTGACTTACCCAAGGTCATATAGCAAGTCAGTGGGGAATAGAATACAGATCTCCTGGCTCACATTCCAGTTCCCTGTCCACTAGACCATACTGCCTCTCTCGCTAGGGGGTGGTATTCTCCCTCTGTGACAATATACATTTTAAGATATTCATTCTTGTGGCAGGCAAGTGCCCTGTGTGATATGCTCCAAATGAAAGGGCCTTAATTTATATGCCAGATTACTATGCATGTTAATGCTGATTATTTCAATGTTATCTCCCTCTCTTGATGGGGGAAGAAGTGCTTAATTGTAGTAGGGGAGTAAATGGCAGCATGACAGCTAGCTATCTATGCTGCCAGGGGGCTGGGTGGAAAGAATTCAGAAGATCTGTCACTAAAACCAGATGGCACATTGAGGTCACATTTCCCATGGATCCTCCAACTTTACAGGGAGTAAAGTGTGAAGTGCTTTTTCCATACATAGAGGGCTACTGAGTTCTAAACACTCGTTTTCATCTTCTGTGCATTTTTGCACGGAACGCAATTACTTGCTCCTTGAAAATGTGTCCCTGAATGTTGAGCTTCTGTTTTTTATTTATTTATTTTTATTTCTGTAGCATTTTGCATGAACTATATTTGCCAAGTAAGGTGCCTCATTATTCCTGGATGTAATTCATTTGAAGCAACTAATGGGTTTTCGATGTGTGGTTCTTTTTTTAAAGATGGGACAGTACAGTAACCTTTTGGTAAAGATCCATCTCATATGTTGGCATTTCTGTCTATCCTGATCTCATTTGGGTTTTCAAGTGAACTGGACGTATGTGTCTCTTTTTCCACTTTCAACAACAACAACAAAAGACATTTTCAAAAAATAGGAAGGAACTGAATATTTCATTTTTTAAATGCCATATTTAGGTGTTCTCTTGTGTCTGAATTGCAATTTAGAGCCACATTACATTTTATAATAAAAACACATAGTTTCCTATATAGTTCATTTATGATTTCATCTGAGAGACAACCTCGGTGTGTGTTTTTAACCTCCCTTTCCTGTGGCTTTTAAATGCTTTTGTTGAGCTTTTAGTTCTTGTCTTGCGTTAATGAAGATGGGATCGGTAGTTAGGGAGACTAAGTAACATTTCACTTTCATGTGTTAGCTCAACACATTGAAAATAGATCTTAGACTTTAGTGCTTCATATCCATCTCCATTTGGCTTTTGAACATGAATAAAAAAGTGGCATCGTAATTTAAGTTGTTCTGGCAGTAAGCTCTGTAGAGCTCTCACCTCTTTGAAATGTATTTGAAAGTGTGTTGTTTATTGTTTGAAAGTCTGTAATGTCATTTTAGCCATGTGGGGTTTTTAGTACATGTTTTGAATTGTTGTTTTTCCTCTGTAAAAGCAGCAAAGAGTCTTGTGGCACCTTATAGACTAACAGACGTTTTGGAGCATGAGCTTTCGTGGGTGAATACCCACTTCGTCGGATGCATGACATGACATGCATGACATGACATGCATCCGATGAAGTGGGTATTCACCCACGAAAGCTCATGCTCCAAAATGTCTGTTAGTCTATAAGGTGCCACAAGACTCTTTGCTGCTTTTACAGATCCAGACTAACACGGCTACCCCTCTGATACTGTTTTTCCTCTGACACACATTTGTGTATTTTCTGCCTGTTTTCTTTTTGAAACTGCCAGTTCTCATTGTTGATCTGAATTGCATTTATTGTGTAATAAATTTCATTTTTGTATGGTATGTGCATTTATATGGTTCTGCAGCAGCCTAAGTGTTTCAAATGCACCTTCCTTGCCACCATGGCTGTCACCTTCCTATACACCAACATCCCTCACCATGACAACATCACTGTCTGCCTCAAATACCTACGAGATAAAGTATAAGATTTTGAAAACCATTGCCAAGATCATCCATTTCATCATCACCCACAACAAATTCACATTTAACAACACTTTGTCCAAACCATGGGAACAACCATGGACATTAGGATGCCTCCCCAATTAGCCAGCCTTTGAATAGAATCGGAGAAATGTAGAACTAGAAGGGACTTCAGTAGGTCATCTCGTCCACTCGCCTGCACTGAGGCAGGACTAATTATTATCTAGACCATCCCTGACAATTGTTTGTCTAACCTGTTCTTAAAAATCTCTAGTGATGGAGATTCCACAACCTCCCTACGTAAGTTGTTCCAGTGCTTATTTACCCTTACAGTTAGGAAGTTTACCCAAATCTCCCTTGCTGTAATTTAAGCCCGTTATTTCTTGTCAAGTTCTCTGTGAATAAGGAGAACAATGTATCACCATCCTCTTTATAACAATCTTTTATGTACTTGAAGATTATCATTGTGTCCATCCCCCACCACCACCACTTAGTATTCTCTTTTTCAGACTAAACAAACCCAATTTTTTCAATCTTTCCTCATCAGTCATGTTTTCTAGACCTTTAATCATTTTTGTTGCTCTCCTCTGGACTTTCTCCGATTTGTGCACATCTTTCCTGAAGTGTGGTGCCCAGAACTGGAGTCAGTACTCCAGCTGAGGCCTTACCAGAGTTGAGGAGAGTGGGAGAATTACTTCTCATGCCTTGCTTACAATGCTCCTACTAACACATCTGGGATAGGGTATCCACCCCACACACGGCCTGGGCTGGGAGGGGGTGGGGGATAAAAGAGCCAATTAACCATATAGGCTGCACCTGGAGGCGAGCCAGGGATGGGTAAAGCCTAACTGAAGATGAAGCCCAGGTGCAGGCTGAGCTTGTATAGAGCCAGGAAGTTGAGACAAGAGGGAGCTGCACGGAGTAGCTCTGCAGTCACTTCCTAGAGAGAGAGGGAGTTTGCTAGGGTCAAGGAGGAGTTCTAGGGGAAGGCTAAGCCCTGAGATCCTGCTCTGGACTACAGAGTCTCACTAGAAGCTGAGAGGAGGAGTAGCCATTGGCAGTGGAGAAGCTAAGGCTGGTAAACCCAGAGATGGGCCAGGAGATAGAGAAGTGAGGTAGAAAGGAGCCCAGGGAAACAGCAGCAGCGTCTGAGATCGAGTAGACTGTGGTTGCTGGGCATAGGGTCCCTTGGCTGGAACATGGAATATTGCGTGTGCCCGAGGTCCTCTACCACCCATGGGAAAGTGGCTCCTGACCTGGATTTGGACCAGAAGACCTGCCTGGCATGGCATAGCACAGCTTGTCCAGTGGGATTTTAACACCTCACAAGGGGAAGACTAATAGTGACCTGGCCAGAGAGCCAAATCACGAAGCGGGAACACCCTGAGTCCCAAGGAAAGAAAGGCCAAGTGTGAGCAACTGGTAGAATGGGGTGCCAGACCAGGTGAGAGCTAATCCCCAGATCCTGCCACAGAGACCCCCCAGCAGTGAGTGTATCCTGTTACACCATCCCAGAATGGTGTTTTCTCTTTTTGCAATGGTATTACATTGTTGTTTTATATTTAATTTGTGATCCACAATAACCCCCAGATCCTTTTCTTCCAGACTCCTTCCTAAGCAGTCATTTCCCATTTTGTATTTGTGCAACTGATTATTCCTCCCTAAATGCAGTACTTTGCATTTGTCCTTATTGAATTTCATTCTATTTATTTCAGACCTTTTCTCCAGTTTCCTGGGCCACTTTGAGGAAGAATTTCTGGAAAAATTCACCATGAAACCAATGATATAACTGAGGTATTCTGATGATATTTTCATGCTCTCAACAGACGACCTAATCTCCCTCATTATTTTCACCACAATAACCACTGCCCATCCATCAAATGCTCTCTAGAACATTCAGATACTAGTGTGAGACCCTGGCACCCCCGCATTCATCACTGTCATATAATTAGGATATGTTTTGCACAAAGTATGCCCTGTGAGGTATCAGTCTAAAAGTCTTAATCTGCTAGACTTTAATATCTTGTTGGATTGCATGTGCTATCATCATATGTGAAGTTATGAAGTTTGGATATGTATGTGTTACTGAAACATGTTGTGAGATTGAAAACACCCACAAGCAGGCTTTCACATACAACAGTAAAAAGGCCAAACAATGTTAATGGCTCATTGAGGAAATGCACACAAGCACAAAGATTACTCCAGGACCCGTGTACAACAGAAACCTCTCAGAGATAGCACTACACAATGGGAACTGTTTGACCCAGGTCACAGCAAAAGAGCTTTCCAGCAAGTGGGAAGAAGATATAAAAGGGGGAAATGACATCATGATGGGACCTCACTTTCCCTACAACTACACACCTGGAAACACCTGAAGAACAAAGACTGAACTGGGGAAAGTGATGGTCCCAGACTAAAGGGATTTATAGCCTGTGTATGAAAACCTGGGAAACCCATGCTGCAAAGCAAAGGCAGCTTGTGCCTTATGAATCTGCCACCCTGTTTATCACTCAGGGTGAGAATTTGCTAATTCATATCCTACCTATCTAGTATGTTGAAACTCAGTTTGTGTTTTTGTTTATTTACTAGGTAATCTGTTTTGATCTGTTGTTATCACTTATAATCATTTAGTTAAAATCTATCTTTTTGTAGTTAATAATCTTATTTTATGTTTTAATCCAAACCAGTGTGTATTTGACTAAGGTGTCTGGGGAAAATCTCAGCTTGGTTACCACTAGTGTGCATGGTCCTCTTCACACTGAGGGAGAGGCAGACCCAGTATTAAACCCATATACTGGTCAGATTTGACCTGGGCAGGAAGGTACTCTCTGGGGTCCTAGGTTGGGAGGCTGGTGGTGAGAGAGCCTGCGTGTAACTGCAGCTGGGTGTGTCCCTACTTGTGTGAATGCTGGTGAAAGTCCAAGCTTGAAGGGCTTTGCAGCTTGTCACAGCAGCACAATGTGAGAGGGAGCCCAGGCTGGTGGGTCAGAGGCTCAGTGGTATCCCAGTTCCAGGTGGCACCCCGGGGGAAACCCATCATAAGCAGCATCAACTTTCTGAATACTACAATCAGCTGCAACAATGTAACTCTACAAATGACTATACGTAAGAAACCAATGGATCAGCAACACTTACCTCCAGAGAGCCACCAACCACCAAAAAAATTGTTGTCTGCAGCCAGGCACTCAGATACTACAGAATTTGCTCTGAAGAGAACATCCAAAATATACACCTAAACATACTTAAAACCACCTTCACTAAACAAGGCACTTCATCAAGAAGTAGAATCACATCATGGACTGGGCCACCCAAATACCCTGGGCGAAGCTGCTTCAATACAAAAAACCCCAAAACACCCACTGATTGCACAACCCTAGTTGTCAACTGACACCCAACACTGGAATCCACTGGGGTATCATCAAACAATTGCAACCCATATTTGATGGGAACCCACATCCTTAAAGAAATCTTTCTGAAACCCCCTCTTCTGCCCATCAGATCACCCCCCATCCTTGCCAAATTCATCATTAGAAGCAAGTGCCCCACAGACCAGGTCATACCAACTCAAAGTGGCACCAGGCCCTGCCAGAACAACAGATGTAAAACCTTCAAATATATTTTCATTGCTCTGATGATCAATACCCCCCACAACACACCTTTCAAAATTTATGGAGCCCATACATGTCTATCACAACATGTGATGTGCATCAAATGCCCCAACAACTTTGTGGGTGAAACCAGACAATCACTATGCTCTTGAATGAACTCAGACAGAAAAAATGATGAAAGACAAAAACACCATATCACCTATGGACGAACACTTTTCACAGAGTGATCACTCCATATCTGACCTCTCAGTCCTCATCCCCAAAGAAAACCTGCACAACAACTTCAAAAAGTGAGCCTGGGAACTTAAATAAATAACTCTGCAAGACAGTAAAATCCATGGATTCAACACAGACACTGGCTTTATGGCTCAATACAACAATTTGTAACATGTAACTGTCCACTAACCCTTAATTACCCACTTCATTTTAAGTGGTCTTTTGCAACATGTGTTAGCCTCTTATGCTTAACAATGTGTCCCTCTCAACTTGTATTTAGTGCAGACTCTCTCATTTCCTTCCCCAGACCTGAAGAAGAGCTCTGTGAAATTCAAAAGCTTGTACCTTCCACCAACAGAAGTTGGTCTAGTAGAAGAGACTACCTCACTTATCTATCCTGGGACCAACACAACTACAGCAACACTGCAAATGCCTCAGTAAGCGGTTTCATTTCAAAGTTTCTATTTGACTTCATCATAGACCAGTTTTTAAATGTTTCTTTTGGCATGATTTCAACCTAATCTATGAAAAGAATAAAGCCGCTCTGAGGAGAGAGCTGTTTGTGCCATTGGGGACTTAGATTTTAGAGATTTTTACAAGTTGAAATAATGTCTGTGATCTTACAAATGTGTGAATAATGTTATTTTTACACAACTTGTCTGAAATAATAGGGCTCTTTCAGGGAACATTATTGTTAAACATAAATCTGGTTCTGCTATTTCAAAATAACCATTCTGATACGCATCAATTATATTCTATGGCCAAGATTTTCAAAAGTGACTAGTCATTTTGGGTACCTCAATTTTGGGGGACCCAATTTAAAACACCTTAAAGGAGCCTGGTTTTTCAGACTATGAATGCTCAACACTTTCTGAAAATCAGGCTTGCTTAAGATGTATCAGACAGGATACCTAGAAACTGAGGCAGACAGAAACATTAGCCACCTTTTAATATCTTGGCCATATATGAATATATGAATCTATTGTGTATGTGTATTGTACATCTCTATCTTTCCTTACATACAGATGTATACAAACAGGGAAGAAATAGTAGAGGAAGCAATAGTGGATGGGAACCTGGGAGGCAGTGACCATGAGATGGTCGAGTTCAGGATCCTGATACAAGGAAGAAAGGAGAGCAGTAGAACAGAGACCCTGGACTTCAGAAAAGCAGACTTCGACTCCCTCGGGGAACTGATGGGCAAGGTCCCCTGGGAGAATAACATGACGGGGAAAGGAGTCGAGGAAAGCTGGCTGTATTTTAAAGAAACCTTATTGAGGTTGCAGGAACAAACCATCCCGATGTGTAGGAAGAAAAGTAAATATGGCAGGCGACCAGCTTGGCTCAACAGTGAAATCCTTGCTCGTCTTAAACACAAAAAAACAGCTTATAAGAAGTGGAAGATTGGACAAATAACCAGGGAGGAGTATAAAAGTATTGCTCAGGCATGCAGGAGTGAAATTAGGAAGGCCAAATCACACTTGGAGTTGCAGCTAGCTGGAGATGTTAGGAGTAACAAGAAGGGTTTCTTCAGGTATGTTAGCAACAAGAAGAAAGTCAAGGAAAGTGTGGGCCTCTTGCTGAATGAGGGAGGGGACCTAGTGACATAGGATGTGGAGAAAGCTAGTGTACTCAATGCTTTTTTTGCCTCTGTCTTCACAGACAAGGTCAGCTCCCAGACAGCTGCACTCTGCAGCACAGTATGGGGAGGAGGTGACCAGCTCTCTGTGGGGAAAGAATTAGTTCGGGACTATTTAGAAAAGCTGGACGAGCACAAGTCCATGGGGCCGGATGCGCTGCATCCGAGGGTGCTAAATGAGTTGGCCTATGAGATTGCAGAGCCATTGGCCATTATCTTTGAAAAATCATGGCGATCAGGGGAGGTCCCGGATGACTGGAAAAAGGCTAATGCAGTGCCCATCTTTAAAAAAGGGAAGAAGGAAGAACCAGGGAAATACAGGCCAGTCAGTCTCACCTCAGTCCCTGGAAAAATCATGGAACAGGTCCTCAAGGAATCAATTCTGAACCACTTAAAGGAGGGGAAAGTGATCAGGAACAGTCAGCATGGATTCACCAAGGGCAAGTCATGCCTGACTAACCTAATTGCCTTCTATGATGAGATAACCGGCTCTGTGGATGAGGGGAAAGCAGTGGATGTGCTATTTCTGGACTTTAGCAAAGCTTTTGATTTCCCACAGTATTCTTGACAGCAAGTTAAAGAAGTATGGGCTGGATGAATGGACGGTAAGGTGGATAGAAAACTGGCTAGACGGCCGGGCTCAACGGGTAGTGATCAATGGTTCCATGTCTAGTTGGCAGCCGGTATCAAGTAGAGTGCCCCAAGGGTCGGTGCTGGAGCCGGTTTTATTCAATATCTTCATTAACGATCTGGAGGATGGTGTGGACTGCACCCTTAGCAAGTTTGCAGCTGACACTAAACTGGGAGGAGTGGTTGATACGCTGGAGGGTAGGGATAGGATACAGAGGGACCTAGACAAATTAGAGGATTGGGCCAAAAGAAATATGATGAGGTTCAACAAGGACAAGTGCAGAATCCTGCACTTAGGACGGAAGAATCCGATGCACTCAGTGATGAGCTGCCAAAATCTTAGGAACCGGTTCCCTACTGGGTCTTCGGTGGCACGGCTCTGGCGGCTGAAGGACCCACCACCGAAGACCCGGTAGGTAACCGCCCAGTGAGTACACCCCCCACCCACGTCCTGCCCCCCCCTCAGAAACCACAACCCATAACCCCCCTGCCCTGCTCCTTGTCCCCTGACCACTCCTTCCCAAGACCCCCAACCCTCACTCCCCCCAGGACCCCACCCCCTGCCAAACTTGCCCCGCTCCCTGTCCCCTGACTGCCCCGACTCCATCCACCACCATCCCAACCGACCCCAGGAACTCCCATGCAGCGCCTACCCAACCCCCCCCTTCCCCATCCCCTGTCTGCCCCCCCAGAACCTCTGCCCGATCCAACCCCTCCTCGCCTGCCCCAGGCCCGGTCGGGGCCAGGGTCGGAGCCGCGCCGTGCAGCCGGAGTTAGGGCCGGGGCCGGGTAGTGGCTGGAGCAGGGCTGGGCGGCGCCTGGAGTCCTCATCGCGCCCCACCCTGCCCCAGCTCACCTGCAGGAACCGCGCCGCCAGGAACCGGCCAGGACCCGCGCGGCCAGGAACCGCGCCGCCTGGACCCGGCCAGGACCCAGCCAGATACCGCGCCACCCGGACCCGGCCGGGCCCAGCCAGGACCCGGCCAGGACCCGCGCCGCCCGGACAGGACCCGGCCAGGACCCGCGCCACCCGGACAGGATCCGGCCAGGACCCGGCCAGGAACTGCACCGACCCGGCCGGACCCGGGGGCCGGGGCCGGGCAGCCAGGAGCCATGCTGCCCGGCCGAGGTCACAGCTGGACCCTGGGGGCAGGAGCTGCGCCGCCCGACCCCAGAGTCTCGCTACGACCTCCCAAGCGGCGTGCCACCTGGAGCCCTCCTCCCGCTGGCACCCCCGCTCACCTGGTGGAAGCGCTGCTTGCTTCTTAGCCCTCCCAGCTTCCCGGGCGAACAGCTGATTCGCGGGAAGCTGGGGAGGGGGAGGAGAAGCCGGAGGAGCTTCAGCAGAGGAGGAGTGAGGTGAGTTGGGGCTGGGGAAGGGTAGAGAGCTGCTAGAGCTTTAGTTAAATTTAAAAGCCCTTTTGGAACTAGTTGTCCCTCCAGGAACAACCAGTTCTAAATGGGGCTTCTAAATTTAACAACCGGTTCGCGCGATCCGGTGCGAACCGGCTGCAGCTCACCACTGGATCATTCCCCTCTACTCAGCACTGGTGAGGCCTCATTTGGAGTAGTGTGTCCAGTTTTGGGCCCCACACTACAAGAAGGATGTGGAAAAATTGGAAAGAGTCCAGCGGAGGACAACAAAAATGATTAGGGGGCTGGAGCACATGACTTATGAGGAGAGGCTGAGGGAACTGGGATTGTTTAGTCTGCAGAACAGAAGAATGAGGGGGGATTTGATAGCTGCTTTCAACTACCTGAAAGGGGGTTCCAAAGAGGATGGATCTAGACTGTTCTCAGTGGTAGAAGATGACAGAACAAGGAGTAATGGTCTCAAGTTGCAGAGGGGGAGGTTTAGGTTGGATATTAGGAAAAACTTTTTCACTAGTAGAGTGGTGAAGAACTGGAATGGGTTACCTAGGGAGGTGGTGGAATCTCCTTCCTTAGAGGTTTTTAAGGTCAGGCTTGACAAAGCCCTGGCTGGGATGATTTAGTTGGGTTTGGTCCTGCTTTGAGCAGGGGGTTGGACTAGATGACCTCCTGAGGTCCCTTCCAACCCTGAGATTCTATGATTCTATGATTCTATGATACACTTTTAAGTTGTACTTATTTTACAATATATACTTTCTATCTTGAAGGTATATGCAAGAAACATGGTTATACCATTTTAACTCAGAGCCTAAATGACAGCCGACTGCTATTTTTCTATCATACCCCAATATTATAAAGCATAGTGTTCTTATACTAGCCAAAAAGCCTCAGACATGCCTCCCCTACTGCTACTCCAAGCTATGTCTCTCCATGTCCATGTGAGTGGCTATCATGAGGAAGGTGTCTCAATAGCACTACACTTTCTCTATCCCGATTCCAAGTGTGGGATGTGGAATGCTGAGCCCTGGAAGTGTGGAGGACATACAAATTTGGGAAATGCTGAGTAGAGGTGCACAGGAAACATTTTGCTTATCCTGGGGAAAACTTTCCCCTCCCAAGTTGGAACACAGAGTTGGAATTGTGAAATTTTTCACAAACTGACCATTTGAAAAAATATTCAGTTTAGGTCAATCAAAACATTTTGTTTCAATTTTGACTTTTTTCCCTATAATTCACTTAAATTTTGAAATAAAACATGGAAATTTTGGCTTAGAAAATGTTAAATGGCACATTTCCACATTTTTCTAAACCCTTTTACCTCAAAAAGAGAAATTAATCAAAACTGACCCTTTCCCACAAACAGGTTTGGTTTCAACAAATTGGCATTTTCCAATACATTTTTTTGCTTAAAAATTCCCCAAACACCTCTACTGTTGAGTCTCCCTCTGTTCAGCCACCAAGCAGGGATTCTCAATCCTAATAGCTAGAGGGGAGAGACTCAAGGAACAAAGTAAGGTCAGTTAGCACGCTTCCTCTTCAGCATCCACAAAGGGAGAAAATGAAATTGATTAATGTTACCTCATACTGAAAAATGGTGTCATCTTAAGTATGTCTTTCTGATGGTGGGTTATTGCTAGTTGTTGTCGGTATGTTTATTAATGCATTAATGGGGTTATGTAAGAGAGTGACTAGTTAAGGGTAAGATGCTGTGTTGTAATGGATGTGTATATACCTCTAGATAAATAATAATAATAATATGTGATGATGCCCTCCAGCCGAGGGCAGTGAAAATGATTAGGGGGCTGGGGCAGAGATGAGGCGGATGGAACTGGGCTTATTTAGTCTGCAGAAGAGAAGAGTGAGGGGGGATTTGATAGCAGCCTTCAACTACCTGAAGTGGGGTTCCAAAGAAGATGGAGCTAGGCTGTTCTAAGGGATGGCAGATGACAGAACAAGAAGCAATGGTCTCAAGTTGCAGTGGAGAAGGTATAGGTTGGTCTCAAGTTGCAGTGCGGGAGGTCTAGGTTGTATATTAGGAAAAACTATTTCACTAGCACTGGAACGGGTTACCTAGAGAGGTGGTGGAATCTCCATCCTTAGAGGTTTTTAAGGCCCAGCTTGACAAAGCCTTGTCTGGGATAATTTAGTTGGGGTTGGTCCTGCTTTGAGCAAGGGGTTGGACTAGAGAGCTCCTGAGGTCTCTTCCAACCCTAATCTTCTATGATTCTATGATATGCAGTCATGATGACACATCTAACACTGATGCCACATCATGATATGAACATCTCAAGGTAATGCCACAGCTTATGTTGTGGTTCCCTGCAACTCTCCTTGGTGAAAGGGGCTCCTTTGCTGTTAAAAGCTGAGTATATCTGCCCAGAACCCAGTTCGAAGCCCAAGTGCACTGTGCACTGACCCACTGGGCAGATGTGTAGGGCAGTGTGAGAAAAGAATCTGCTGTCAGAGGCCACAGAATAACTCTTGAGCTGCTCCTTGAGGGCTACAGCAGTTCAGAGTCCCCTCATTTAGCAGCTTGCAGGGGGAAGAATCCACATAGGAATGGATCTTCTGGCCCTGTCCTAATCCACCCTCACCCAGCCCTCATTGGGCCACTGGCACAAGGAGCTGATGCAAAATGGGCTCTGTGCCATGCAGGGAGTGAGTATCCCCTGCATGCTTCCTACTCACTCCATTAGCTTCCTCCTTCTGCCACAGCAGACCCTCACCATGGCCTCTATAGCCATGGAAATTGGAGCTGGATTTATCTCCTGGTCAGAGGCAGATTATGGTTTTGTGGAGCCTTGGGACAGAGCAAGTGAGGGGCCCCTCACCACTCCTTCCGCCTGCAGTCCTCCTGCCCATCCCACCCTCCCGGCACTCCTGCCAGAGAAATGGGGTCAGGATGTGAGGGCTTCCCCTGCTCATCCGGCACTCTTGCCAGGGAGTGGAGTTGGGGCGCAGGGGCATCCATTTTTCCAGGGCCCCCCAATTGGCTGGGACCCCTTGGCATGGGCCCTGTTGGCCCAGTGGCTAATCCACTACTGCTCCTTGTATATAGTAAGAAAATGGCATTGTCTGCCAAATGACTGCAGAATCTGCTGTCAGAGGCCACAGAATGGCCTCTGACAGGTGGGATAACCTAACCCAACTAACCTTTGGCTTTGCTCTGGCACTAGTGAGTTACATGATCAAATTAATTTTGCTCTTTACCCAGGTGACAGATTGGAAGGGAAAAAAATGAAACCATGGTTCTCTGTTCAGAGTCCACCAGCACTCCCATACTCTGTCCTAGTAGTATAAGAAAAGTTGATTTTTTTTAAATTGAATGACCAATTGGTACAAGCATTTACCTTGACTGCATGCACAAAGCTGGCATTTCTGTATATATTTAGCAGGATTTCATAAATAAATCTGGTATTTATGTGTTAAACTTTCCATTTGCATGTACAAATGCCTAATTTGTGTATAAAAACCACACACAGATGTCCATTTTTGAAAAATAAATTGATGCTATTAGGACTGAGAGTCAACACCCCATTGGGATGTATCAGGGCTGGGGGGTTTTAGAGCTATTGTTCCTGACTGTCCTATGCACTCAGAGAGCTCTACACTGGTGGATGTGAGGAAGGTTTATTTTACAGCCTTAAAGGCTGCAAATTTTTACATTACATTTTGCTAAAACTGAAGGAACTCTCTCGGCAGTGTTGGTTCTTCGCACCACTGAGAACCAGCTCACCTTGCCTTTTGTCTTTACTGCTGTATGTTAGGATTTAGACAGTACGCTGTGAGGAGTTGGTATTTTTTAAGTTGTCGCCCTCAGAGATCTTTAACAGCGACTTTGATCCCCGAAGTTATATATATATGTGTGTGTGTGTGTGTGTGCGTTTTAGATGATGAAAGGCCAGAATTTTACTTTTATATTTCAGTAATAAATGAGGATCCCTCTGAACTGTTTAAAATGCAATTCTTATTAATTGTAGGTGAAGGATTAAAGGGGGTTTAAATAAGGGATGCTAAACTGATTACTTTAGTGATGGCTCTGACTGCATATTCCTTTTCTTCATTTTCTTTTTTCCAGTTTTCATTTCTTGTCTCATGACAGTCCTCTCTTTGATAGCATCATTTCTGACCTCTTCCCAAGGGTTGTCTTACCAACTCCTGACCATGGCATCCTGAATGTATCCATCAGGGAAATCATGCAGAAAATGAATCTGCAGGCTGTTCTCTGGTACATCAAGAAGATAATAGAAGTCAGGCCATTTCTCTTCTAATTCTTTATAGCCTGAGTATGTAAACTGAATTATTTGGTTTAAAAGTAATATACAAGAACTTGAAGCCATCCTAATATATTAATATTTGAAATGCATATGTAGCTTTTCTTATAGTGATAGAATTGCTATTCTGTGCCATTTAAACAACTTGATAAACACTTCTGGTGTAAAATCTTTACAAATGAAAATGGTTTCCCTTTGGAGGAAAAGAAAACTCCCTGTTTAGGTTTTCTTTGTTTAGGGAAACTGTGATCTTGCTCTTTAGAAGAACTGCTTCCATTTTGTATAATTTATCGCATTTCATAACTTTTAGATTCATACCATAACTCCTTAGACTAAATTTATACAAAGCCCTCCCTTTTGGGAGAAAATTTAAATCTTGTCCTTTTAGAGAAGAAAAAAAATTAGAATATGCACAGCTACTACTTTTATGGGGAAATGAGTGATGCCTCTGGGTTAAATATTTCATCATTATATATAAATGCAATTTTTTTTTACAAGAGCTACAAAATCATGCTAGTTCAGCATGGCTTTATGTTGGTAGGAAGCCCTCTAGGGGGTAAAACCTCTGCTTTGAAGGTACTTGCTGGGGTTCTTGAACAGCTGGAAGCAAAAGGTCTAATGGATGAACATAGAGTGGAGTATGTTTTCATCAGGCCAAAAGCTATCACTATGGCACAGCTGTATGGCAGATTTGATCCAGTTTCACATGAATGGAGTGATGGTAGGTGTTTCAGAAAGCAGAACAGAGCTCCTGTAGTGAAAACTACTAACCATTTTAATTATATTTTCGTGTTTAGCCTGTTTTGTAGTGCAATTTTCCAGAAGGGCTTGCCATTTGATTTCTAAGACTCAGGAGATTTGTTTGGGTGTTGTTTTGTTTAATTAATTAACAGCTGGTGTTTTTTTCATTGTAAAATTAACTTGATTTGTTTAAACCCACTTTTGAATTTGATAGATAAATGGTAAGAGGACAAATTTCACAGAGACTATTTTAATGTGGCTAAGTGGACTAAAAATAGAGTAACTGCTTCTGACAAACTTCTAGCTACTGCTTGCTTTGGGTTAGGAGAGTAGTCATGAAAGTATCTTTGCAGTGCAGGAATAAAAATAATAGAAGTGATGAGATAGCCAATTATGGAAAATCCTGCTCTGATTTACAGCCTCTCCAGCCTCATGGAAGTAAGGGCGTTGCCTGCTGTCAAGGCTGATTCCCCACTCTGGCACTTCGAGTGCAGAAGGTGGGGGCCTGCAAGGATTCTAAAAATTAATACTGGCTACTCCAGGCTTGTATTAAACTCCCAAGGTTATAGATTCTCTCTGACCTTGGATAGGTAGATGCTGCCATCACCCAATTGCAAAGCCCCCCCATTTCCGGAACCCAAGAAAGCGCACTTGGGAATTTCTTCCTGTGGGGTACCCCCAAGCCCTTTCATCCCCCCTTCAGGGAGAAGCTGAGAAAGAGAACAAAGGAAATGAGTTGTGGTCCCCAGCTAATTAAACAGCATATGCACAAACCTCTTAGGACACCAAAACTCCAATCCTGTTCTTTAAAAAGGTAAATGTTATTAAAAACAAAAAGAAAGAAAATACATCTGGAACTTAGGCTTTTGCTAGATTTAAAAGACCTACTTACAAAAATTAAACATCAAGAATAACCCTTCTTGAGGTCCAGCTTAAAGTCTACAAGCAAAACAAAAACATTTGGGCTTAGCACAGTGGAGTCCAGAAGCCAATAAGAAATAAACAGAAATAAACCCAATCACGTCTTTTTAGACATTTTCTGATTTATGAGTAGGTTTTAGGTATGATTTGATGATTTCCACACCTGAGAAAAAGATTTTTACAGCATAGTCCCAGCCCTGTCTCTGCTCCATCCCTTCTGTCCAGAGAACAACAGAACAGACAGAGGGAATTTTTTTCCCAATTTAAAAAAGTTCTAGCCCTCCCATTGACTCTTTTTTGTCAGGTGCCAACTCCCTTCCTTTTACCTGTGGGCTTAGAGAACAGCTATTAAGAGGGATTTTATAGCTAACTGGCTGGCAGGGTGTCCATAAAAGGGAGCTCCCCTCCCCCTTCATTTATCAAACCTGCATTGAAAATCAGGGCAGAATTTGGCCACCAGATTGAGATTGAAATTTAAATCCAGCTTTCTACAGTTTTTAGATATTGAGAGGTGGAAACTTATTAACTCAATCATTTAAAGAATATACATGCTTCTTTCCTGTAATACATTCTCTTTTGAGCACTGCAATGAATTGGGTATCATAAGAAGATTGTTTTGTACTATCGTTTAATCTATTTCTAAACCGAACAGCCACAAGGGAGCATGAGGAGGAAGCAGTCCAGAGAGGATGGGACATGAATATCAGGAAGCAAAGACATTTAACAAACAAGAATTTCCAGAATGAAAACAAACATGTGGCTTGAATCAGCAGTGCTCAGTCATGTGCTCATTTTCATAATGCCCTAGAAGCAAATATGCCATAGGAGAGAGAAGTGTAATATATGACACAATGGCAAAGGCAAGACGAAAAGCTCCCTTCATACAAACTGGATGCAGACGTGTAAGACAACGTTCAATAATTAAGTTACAACATTAAAATATACAGTGGTGGCACAGAAAGAGAGAGGCAAATTAATAAGCCAGGGCCAGGGAGAGTGACTGTATTGTTAGCCATGTTTTGCAATGATATGACGAAACTATCAGACAGATGGATTCGGGAAGACTGTTGCAAGTGGAAGAGTTTGGGAGGGGAAAGTCTTTTAATGAGAATAACAGGATTTTCCAAAGGAACAGAGAGAGGGAGGCAGCACTAGGTTAATGGAGAGAGGAAAGCAGAGCGACAGCAAAGTAATTGCACAATTAATGTTGTGTGGTAATTTTGTGCCACATCCATCTCTTCATCAGTGAAGGTCTCAGTCATACTTTTGTAGAGATAGCTGTTGAGGCTCTCAGTATTTTCCCTAGCAATGCATTGCACTCACATAAGGAAGTGTAGATAATAACTGAAAACTGTCCCAGTCATGCAGGCAGAAAGACAAGACGTGAGCAGAGGTGGTTTAAATAGGTTTCAACTTTATTAACTTAACTCATCTGGGAACTATCCGGCAATAACCCATTCAGTGCAGGTCATCTCTCCTTCCCTAATCTGCTCATTTAGTGGAGAGCCGCTGTCAGCCTGCCATCCCTGGGGTCTAGCCCATTCCTGGGACCCCATTGCCCTCCCCTAGTATGAGGGTTAAGGGGCTAGGGAAAGAGGGTTGTCTCCTCACTGTACCAGACATAAGGAGCCCAACCATGATCTCCGGTTTCTTTAGGAGATGCTTTCTCCTAAATTCATTCCCAATTCCAGTTTATCAGGGAATCAGAGACCTGTGGAATAAGTATCTGCACTGGACACCTACCAAATTGTGACAACTTGAACTGCACCTCCCTCCTGACCTACCCACTGCATCCTTGGGCTGCTATGAGGAAGGCAAGAAAACCTACCCAGTCTGGCAGTGGGGGAAAAATTCCTTCCCAGGCCCTAAAAAGGTAACTAGTGCAATACCCATAGCAGAACAAAAATCCCAAGGGTGAGAACAGTTGATCTGGGCATGCAGTGGTGTCTCACTGCAGGCAAAAGGCTTGTATGACCTCCCCTTGTGTGTGTAGGAGCCAATGGACTTCCACTGAGCCCTCCTCCAACCAGCCAATCTGCTCAGCCAATGCCAGCCCCACTCCCAGCTGCTCCTCCATCAACCCACAGGGGAGCTGGCTTTTAGAAGAAGGGAAGAAGGAAGAAAGATGAAAGAAGAGAACCCCTTAAATGGTCCACAAACCCTTTCCTCCTGCTAGGCCAGACAAAGACTCCACACCTTTGAGGCTGTATAGGTGCATTTGTACCCCTTTGGACAGTTGGTTCCACTCATGGCCCTACCACACACCCTACATCTGGGTTCACAATAATCATCTGATATATGCCGGTCAATTTGATCATTAGTGTAACAGGTGTGGCTATCAATAGAGATGTGTTGCCTGAGCTGAAGACTTCTTATTGAGCATAATGCAAACTACACTGAAATGGACTGGGCAACAGAGTGCCATGGGTGGGGGACAGGGGAGAGAAGAGAATAACAAATCAGAAAAACAGATAAAATAAAGATAAAAAAGGAGATGATGTGATCAATTTTTGATTGTTTAGCTTTAATGGGACTACTTGGAGTACATCAAGTTAAGTAAGCGCTTAAGTCTTATTGGGACATTTTTGTTTATGCAGGTGCTCATCTTGCCACACATACCTTTTAATTTATTTAACGAAATTGACAGTACTGGATTTCGTAGCACAGGAAGGTAAAACCTAGGGACTGGTGCCAGTTGAGTCGGGTTGTAGCTTCCTGAGTATTTTAGGATAGAACAAATGTAGAGAATATCTTACTTAAAATATTTTACATATTAAAAAACAAGCTGAGAGGGGGGAGAACATAAAAGGATGCAAAAATCTATAAAAACATTCACCAACAGATGAACTGTTGTTTTGCTAACTTGACTTTTTCCTATGTGTGAAATGTTTTAGATCAGATATCAGGTTTTGCTTTGGGAAAGTGGTAAAATTAAATTATGCATGCTATGTTGATGGTAAAAGTTAATAGAAATTTTAATGAAAGTGCAAACTACATAGGGTTTGAACTCAATATCCTTGAAATATAAGGACTTTATCCCCCTGGCGACACAGCTTTTGGTAACATCCAAAAACATGAAATGTGTTTTTCAAGGGATCAGGAAGAGCAGAGTTAATACTCTACGTGAAATGCTCCTTCTTATTAAAAAAAATTGCATTAATTAAATGCAATTAAATTAAATTAAGAGTTGAAAATGTAGTGATCCAGTTATTATTATTTTTCATGGTGTGGACTACATTTTAGTAGAGCAATCACCTCCTCTCCTAACCTCCCAGTTACGATTGCACAACATCCCTGGAGCAACTGCAATAAATGTGTACATAGAAAAGTAATATTAGGAAAGTATTTATATATTTTAATACACTAAGATTTTTATGTCTTCTGTCACTGTCACACTTTGGGGCTCTATAAAATAATAAATTGTGCAACTTTAATGAAGGATCAAATGGTGTCTGCAATATGTTCCGTATTCGGCATATTTGCAGCCACAAAATATTGAAGTGGCTGCTTCCATGAGCTGCTTAGAGCAAAAAGCAGGGGAACAGGGCAAGGTGTGCGGGCACAAATCTTGTCCCCTCCCCAACAGAATCATTATGGGGGAAATCTGTGGAGCAGATCCTCAGCTGGTGCAATTGTCTAACTTCAATTGTGTAGCTGGCGGATCTTTGCCTGAGACCAAATCTATGTTTCCCACCTGCTATGCAGAAATAATCCCCGCTAGAGACAATTTGGACCTATAGGTCTGTATAACCTGAAATACAGTTTGGACATATGGCTCAGTTGCCTGCAGCTAAAATATCAAAATAGAATTGTATTATGTCTCATTTAGATGACAGAGATACTGTTAACATGTTGCAAGAATAATAGCTTAGTACCATGTACTGAAGCAGACAGGAGATGCTTCTTCTTATGTTCTATTCATAGCTTTTATATTTAAATTTAAATATAAATTTTCAAACTCAATTCTGCCAATCTATGCAGGATGGCTACACTTCAAGGACTATTTATTTATTTAGATCTATTAAAGCCCTGATCTGTAAAAGAATTTAAGCACATGTGTAAGTCCTATAGGCTCCAATGGTACATAAGCATACACTTAAAATTAAGCACGTGTTTAAATGCTTTGATGAATAGGGATGCACTTAAATATGTCCTTAATGTTAAGCATGTGCTTAAATGTTTCTGGGCCCAAAATGCGCTATCCAATACTCTTAGTCAGCGGTTCTCAAACTGTGGGTCAGGACCCTTTTAATGGGGTCGCGAGAGCTGGTGCTAGACTTGCTGGAGCCTGGGGCTCAGGCTTTGGCTTCAGCCATGGGCAGCAGGAGTCAGGTTACAGGCCCCCCCGCCCAGGGCTTCGACTTTGGCCCCCCTCTGGCTCAGGCTTCATTCCCCCCTCCAGGGGTTGTGTAGTACTTTTTGTTGTCAGAAGGTGGACACAGTGCAATGAAGTTTGAGAACCCCTGCTCTAGGTGCAAATATGGCTTTTTAAAGCTCATGGAAAACATTCAATTGGATCAATATCCACAGAAAAGTTCCTCTTCAGCCCACCAAGAATTGTACATAGACATTGCATGAAGAAGATGCAGAAGATGACTAAAAATTGGAAATTAAATGTCATCCATTCCCAACCTGGCTTTTGAAAAACCTGCCTTAGAAGTTCTGTTCTTTCACACAAATTTCTCAATGAGTATTGCAGCAAATTCCCCTATGTGATTTTAAAAGCATTGGCTATTTCATGTGGAGGAGGGAAGTAACTGTTTCAGTGCCGCAATGTAATTCATCAGGGGAATTCACATGGGTGCAGAGGGCCAACACATGAGTGTCCACAAGGCTTAAAATCTGCAGTAGGGGGATAGACTGTGGAGCAGCAATGGAGGGGAGGTCTCTTCACCCCTGAACATTGCGGAAATAGTCTCCATGCTGTCCATGTATAGGTCAGTGTGGACAGAGGCACTGGGGATGGGGTCAAGGTTGGCCATGAGATCCAAAATCACATGAATCAAGTGGTCCCCCTATCCTGTGAAAGTGAAGCAGAGGGGCTGAAACCAATATTCCAGCCTATAGACTGGTCCCAGGGTTATCTCTACAGTGCCACCTCCTTACATGCACACTTCAGATGTCTAAAGACCGATGGTGCAAGCTTCGTACAAGTAAAATGAATGTCCTGCTAGCTGCACAATTACCAATTTCTTTCACATGAAACAGACATGAGCTAAACTAATTCAGAGAAGTCCCAGTTCCTCTGAATGTGGGTATAGGGCAGGATACTCCCACAAACCACAGGGTAGATCCTGAGAGGTATTGAGTACCAACTCCCAGCAAGGTCAATGGGAATTGTGGATGCTCATTACCTTTAAGGATTCAGGCTTCCCATCTGCAAGAGAATGCTATAATGTGTTGCTGTTTGCACTGCCTGTTCACATTATCTCTAAGTGAGGTTTTGCAAAGGCTTTCCCATATGCCCAAACCCCCTTGTTCTGTCCTGTTATCACTGTGACTTTCCAGAATGGCCAGCAGCGATTTCAGTTTATAGCACACTATAAAACAACATTGTTTGTCTGGCATCAGTTGAAATAAACAAAGTGAAAATGTTTTCATTTACAGTGCTACTTAACAGTGCTTCTCATTTTTTAAATGAGTTAAGAGATATCTGGAATAGGAATAGATGAGTCTCTCTCTCTCATCATCTGTAAAAACAACAACAAGAAACATTGATAAGGAAGTCAAAATTAGAGCTGTGCAAATAACAGATTTTTTGGTTCACTGGCAATTCTGAAAAATAGGGAAGAAAGTTTGTTTTGCGTCAACGTTTTTATTTTTGGGGGGCAAATCCCAGCTGAAAAAAAATGCTTCTGATTGAATGAAACTTTCCATTTTGATTTTTAACGTTTTAAAACACTATTTAATTTTTCAAATAAAAAGAAAGGAAATAGCAAAACATAAAGTTGTTTTGGACAGAAAAACTGAGATGTTTCATTCTGAAAATGTAAAAACAAAACGTTGAGACTCTTTTGGAGTTTTTGTTTCATTTTATTTTTGACCAAAACAATTCACTGAAATCAGCACAAATTCACAAGTGTTTCAGTTGAACCAAATCTACTTTCTCTGAGAGACTCGGGAGGCCTGTGGCTGGACACTGAATGGCAAGAAGGCCTTCTAGGCCTGATGCAGCCACACTGTCTCAATTTGCTCTGGGTACTGTTGCCCCAGAATGGAGGGGTGTGTTACCCCAGAATTTGATCAAGCTAATTGCAACCATATTCTGTGCATTCCGCCACCAGGAATTAATAAAGTAGAATACCACATAGTTAAGGGTTAATTTGAACAAGCATGGCTCTGGCAGCAAGGTCAAATGCTAACTGCAGGCTGGCAGTTTCTGCTAATCAGAATGGAAGGAAGGGAGCAAAAAGTCAACAAATTGAAACTGAAAGAAAATAAGTGGATGGAGACCTTGAGTTTAGGCACCTTTGATCTTGAAGCTTTTTATGACTAGGGCCCTACCAAATTCACGGCCTTGAAAAATGTGTCACGGACCATGAAATCTGGTCTCCCCCTGTGAAATCTGGTCATTTGTGTGCTTTTGCCCGATACTATACAGATTTCACAGGGGAGACCAGCGTTTCTCAGATTGGGGGTCCTGACGCAAAAGGCAGTTGCAGAGGAGTCACAAGGTTGTTTTAGGGGGGGTCAGTATTGCCACCCTTACTTCTGTGCTGCCTTCAGAGCTGGGCAGCCAGAGAGTGGTGGCTGTTGGCCGGGCATCCAGCAGAAGCACCGAAGTAAGGGTGGCAATACCATACCATACCATGCCATGCCACCCTTACTTCTGTGCTGCTGCCTTCAGAGCTGGGCAGCCAGAGTGGCAGCTGCTGACTGAGGACCCAGTGCTGAGAGCAGCAGCATAGAAGTAAGGGTGACAATACCATACCACGCCATCCTTACTTCTGGGCTGCTCCTGGCGGCAGTTCTGCCTTGATAGCTGGGCTCCCAGCCAGCAGCTGCTGCTCTCCAGCTGCCCAGATCTGAAGGCAGTGCTACCACCAGCAGCTGTACAGGGAGCAGTACTGCAACTCCCCCTACAATAAGTTTGTGACACCCCTCCCCTCACACAACTCCTTTTTGGGTCCGGATCCCTACAATTACAACTCTGTGAAATTTCAGATTTAAATAGCTGAAATCATGAAAATTGCTATATTTAAAATCCTGTGGCCATTAAATTGACCAAATTGGACCGTGAATTTGGTAGGACCCTAATTATGACTACGATTATTAGGAATGTTTTGTTGATAAGTAGTTTACTGAAGTTAGGAGCGGTGATGACCCAGTAGGGGTCACTATGAGCTGGGTGTTTTGTAAAAAGTTGTTATAAAAAATCTAGATAATAGAATGTACTTTGGAGCAGTTCTCTGAAGCTATCTTGAGAGATTTTTTCCTGACACCAAACTCTCTGGTGGAGAAGCAACCAGCTATTGTTGAACTGCTGCTAATTGTGCAATACCATCTCATATTCAGAGTAATTATTTGGGATGTGCTAAAGCTATTGCTTATGTCTGTTTGTGCTTAAATCTAATAAATAGTAGTTTTAGATAAGAGCACGCTTACTTGTATTAATCTTTCATCAGTCAGAAGTGCTGTGTGCCCATTGACTTATTCCTGATGCCGCATGCAGTGAAACGGTTAAATTACCACTGCTTTTGGTTCTGAAAACCATGGGTAACATATTTGGTGAGACAGTTGCAGGAGTGGTGGAGAGGGGGGACAATTGACACAATTACTTTGTTTGTTTGTTTGTTTGTTTGTTTGTTTGTTTGTTTGTTTGTTTGTTTGCAGTAGTGGAAGGGGACAATGGAACAGGGTGGCAACCTAAAATTTTCCACATTATAGCCCATGAATTGATTAATGGTCACATTCCGTTACTGATTCAGGGCTCAGGGCTGACAGCCTGGTTGGGTAAGAAGATATGTCAGAAGGAAAGGGAACATCTGGAAAGAAAGAAAAGTTGGAAATGATTTTGGGTAACAGCCTGGCAGATTTTATACAGGAGCATGATAATGGTCTCTGGAAGCCTGAATGCTTTACTGGTCCTGGAGCATTCCTGCAGCTCTGTAAGCAGATGGTAGTGATGCTAGTAGATAAACGAGATAAAGCAGTTAAAGGCAGAAATAGAGGAGTTAAAGAACGAGAACCCTGAGAAAGACAAAGAAATATACAGCCTGAGGACAGCTCAGATAGTGGCACTGCAGAAGCAGGGGTGTGACAGTGAGCGAGAGAATAACAGGTTGCAGCAGAAGTGTGTGGCTTGAAACAGCAGACGATGGAGAGTGAAGGAATTGTTCGGGCCTTACTAAAGAATTCCCAGGATAAGACCCTAACCCTAGGCAGATCACAGGGAATGTAAGAGACAAAGTTGTGCTCTCAGAGCCACGTTGGGAGAGCAAAAGGGAATAGTGCTCAATTTGAGAGAGTCGTAGCCTAGGAAGGGGCAGGCAGGTCAGCAGAGGATGTTTACTTGTGTCCTTCTCATTATGAGTATGAGAGGAGCTTCCTTTTCCCTTGGGCTCTTCTGGGCAGTCCCCATATGGTTCCTTACTTGAAACACTGGAAGAGCTGCAGGCGCCCATGCCCATAGCCCCCATGGTAAGGAATGGGGGTTATCAAGCAGGGGAAGAATGAGTAGAGGCCAGGTCCTTCACCCCTGTCCAGGCTAGTGCCGCAGGACAATTGGTTGGCCTGTTAACCCAGAGCACAGCCTTGGGATGGCTAGCAAGGTTAGCTGGCACTCCCTGTCTCACTCCAGCAGCAACTCCCACTCTCCTCTTGGATCGGGGATTGAAGTATGGGTTTGCAGATACTTTGGCCCACGGAGCCCCACTTCTAGATTTGTTGTTGCTGTCTGTACTTTTCTTGGCTTAGGTTTTCCTTTCTCCCTAAGCCATTCTACACACACACACACACACACACATACACACACACACACACTCTCTACTCTCTTCTTTCACTCCCTCTCTCTACACTTCTTGTCTCTTCCCCTTCTCTCCACTTCCTTTCTCCCCTCTCCTGCTCCTTCTGCTTATTTTCCTCCCCCACTTTTTTTTTCTTTTTGTGTGTGCTTTTTGTTTTCAAAGTTAAGGGTTAAATCCACAGTTGGCTTTACTGAAAGTATTTTTTTGAAATTGGCGTATCCCACTCATATAATCTCGAGCCATATTCTTTACCACGTTGATAATCCATACCTGCATTTGCATGCATGCCAGGGCCAAAGAAATATTACTCTGAAGGGCACCAACAGCCTGTAGGAGGCGGAGGTGGTCCTCTTCTTGGGATTGCTCCTATTCCTCTAAACCTGTTCCACCGCATCCTGTATGGAGCTTAGCTGATCTCAGGATACCTTCAGGAGTTGCTAAATCCTTTAGATGTTGACCCATTGCATTCATTTCATTCGCAACCACCTCCTCATTTATGCTATGTGTTGGGACATATTGCTGTTGTCTATGTATACATAGAGATGGGTACTCAGATGGGGAGATTGGGATTGGGTTGAGAAGCCAGGGGCTTGGCAGGGACAGGACTGAGAGAGAGAGAAAATGCTGAAGGGAAAAATAAGCAGCTAAAACCAGAAAATAATCAAAAGAAGGGGGGAAATCGCTTGATAAGAGGAAAGGAGGGTGGACTTAGAGAAAAAGTATGTAAAATTGTAAAAAAAAGCTTCTCTGGGAAAACACATCTGATGAAGTGGATTTTAGCCCACGAAAGCTTATGCCCAAATAAATTTGTTAGTGTCTAAGGTGCCACAAGGGCTCCTCATTGTTTTTACAAACACCAAAAGCATCTGAGAAAAGGAGAAAGCCAGGCACCAGAGAAAAGAACAAGTGAAATGAACGAGAGGGTTGGGGAAAAACAAAGTACTCTTAATTTATTCACTAGAAGGTTTGCTGCCAAAATGTTGTGATGAAATGTACACATAATTGAGCAATAAGGCATGACGGAGTGCGATTAAGGATTAATAATTACACAACTTGGTGTTTGTTAGGTACAGGGACAAAGGCTGAGGCTTGCTGACTGCCAAGGTTTCTTTATTTGGTTTACAGATTTCTGCATTTACTCTGCTCTTTTTTCAGCATTACCCTCCTTTCCCGTTTCTACACCCTCTGTGCTCTCTTTGTGTAAACCTGCTTCCCTATTAGATGGTACATGGGCAGTGGCTTTAGCTTCAGCCCACTGCACTGCAGCCATTACACTCTTGTTTGCACATTCCAATAGAGATTGTGTATGACACACCCCCATGGATCTTTATTTGTCTCTCTCACTATATATAGATCACACGCATAAAAACTATGTTAAGAGAAAATTATTAAGGTTGCGAAGTTAAGCACTCAAAAGTTAGGAAATGTCCGATGCTTCAGAAGAGATTACTTTCTGTTTGGGAATCACTAACAGGGCATGGTGAAAATAATGGGGGGAAAAAATCAAGCTGGTGGACTGTGTGAAGAAGGTTAAGAATAAAACTGCAAATAAGGCTGAATTTATAATTTGCTCTGTGACTATTTAGCTGAGTCTGTTTGCAAAAGTTCAGCTGTCGTCCAGTGGAAAGGCAGAAAAGTTTGAGATTAAATTGATAATTAGCAATGTGCAAAATGGGAATGCTGGAGCATTCTAAACAAGGAACATCTATTTATTTACTCTAAATGAGAACTATCAACTTGAAGAGCAAATTGAACCTTTATTGTTTGAGCCTTATGGCTTCCCTGAAAAAGTCTTCAACTTGTGAGCATAAATACATTAGATTTTGCGGCACTATACTGGTACTATAATGATGGGGACCCTACAAGTATCAAGGATACATTGAGCAATAGATTTTATTCCTCCAAAATCCACACTCACACTTTAGAATCTATGAACTTGGAATATATGATTCTGGAGTGCATACTGATCGTTTTCTGACCCTGAATTCTCTATATATCAACGTTTAGCCTTATTATAAATTGGATCCTCTGAAAAGAAAAAATAGACCAGAGCTGGAAAGTTTGGATCTGGAGCAGAATCAGAATTTAAACTTACTCAGAGGTCCTAGGTGTTCATATTGGTTGATGCAGCTCAAATTATTTCAGAAATAAGCCTGAGTCACAGAGTTCAGATCTAGATCTGGATTTGGACTTCCCCAATGGTTTTGATTGGTGGTTTATGGATTTGATAATCTGGTTTGGGTTTAAAAGCCATAACATTATTTGTACAAGTGAATGGGAGAGACCCAGGCTTTCGTATAATTATCTTGTAGCTCCCACAGCTTTCAGTTGAAAGCAGGGGGCAATCCTATTTCTTTCTCAACACTAAGGATGCAATGACATTTGTGCAATCTAAGTAACTGGTGGGAGTGATGTTTTCTAAAAAGCTATCAGATCAAGGAGAGGACTCAGACTGAATTCTAACCAATGAAAATTGTTTTCCTTCTTTCCAGTTCATGGGAAATTTTCATTTAATTTGCAATAGGTAGCTGTGGCTGAATGGATAAAATACAATTTCAGGGGGACATTTGTTATCTGTACAATCTCTCTCTCTCATGTAGGTTCCTAAAATGGTGATATCTTTCCCCAGAAGGAGGTAGGAGGATTTTTTTTCCTTAGTAACAAATATGTACATAATGTTTAAATGTTTCTTAAGTTATCATGGCAAGTCAAAATTAGTTAAATATGTGGGGCCAGAGGTCAGGGCCAGATTTTCAAGTGCTCAGGACCCAACATTAGAGCCAGATTCTCAAAAGAACTCAACACCCAGCAGTCCCCACTGTATTGAGCTCTTTTGAAAATCTCCCCCACATTGTGGGTGAAGGACCAAAATCCATGTGCTGTGTATGTAAAACCCTGACACAGGCTCTGTCAGCAACTTTTTACAGGCCTGTAAGCTGTTGGTCGGGGCTCAACTCTCCGGCTGGCGGGAGGGGAGCCACACCGACTCGCTTCTTGTCCCCTCTAACTGGTGGGACGGCAAGACTTCAGGGTTAGCACCGCCTCCCGTTCTCAGGCCCTCTGGATCAGGGGGCGGGGCGGAATAACAATAGTTCAAGGCAAGCCCAGACCCTCTGGGGCAGGGGCTGGGCGACAGCAGTCAGCCTCCACAGGTCCAGGCCCTCTGGAACAGGGGGGGGCTGGATAACCACAGTTCAACAGGAGCCCAGGCCCTCTGGAGCAGGGGGCTGGGTGACAGCAATCAGTCTCAATAAGCCCCGGGCCCTCTGGGGCAGGGGCTTGGGTAACAGCAATCAGTCTCAATAGGCCCCGGCCCTTTGAAGCAGGGGCTGGGGTAACAGTAATCAGTCTCAATAAACCCAGGCCCTCTGGAGCAGGGGCTTGGGTAACAGCAATCAGTCTCAATAAACCCAGGCCCTCTGGAGCAGGGGCTTGGGTAACAGCAATCAGTCTCAATAGGCCCGGCCCTTTGAAGCAGGGGCTGGGGTAACAGTAATCAGTCTCAATAAACCCAGGCCCTCTGGAGCAGGGGCTTGGGTAACAGCAATCAGTCTCAATAGGCCCCGGCCCTTTGAAGCAGGGGCTGGGGTAACAGTAATCAGTCTCAATAAACCCAGGCCCTCTGGAGCAGGGGCTTGGGTAACAGCAATCAGTCTCAATAGGCCCCGGCCCTTTGAAGCAGGGGCTGGGGTGACAGTAATCAGTCTCAATAAACCCAGGCCCTCTGGAGCAGGGGCTTGGGTAACAGCAATCAGTCTCAATAGGCCCCGGCCCTTTGAAGCAGGGGCTGGGGTGACAGTAATCAGTCTCAATTGGAAGGTTCACAGGTTCAGACCCTCAGGCAGGGGCTGAACCCAAGGCACCCAGTCATTTAGTGGAAGCCCAGGCCCACAGTGAGGGCGGGGCAACAGCAGTTCCAATCTATGAGCCCAAGCCCTAGCGCAGGGCGGGCAGCAACCAACACAGGACTCAGACCCTCAGACCGGGCTGAGCAGCAGTTCGAGTCTATAAGCCCCGGCCCTAGTCCAGGGCGGGGCAGCAACACACAGAGGGCTCAGACCCTTAGGCAGGGCTGAGCAGCAGTTCAGTTTATAGGCCCAGGCCCTCTGGAGCAGGGGGCTGGGCAGGCAACAGTACCAATAGGCCCAGGCCCTCTGGAGTAGGGGGCTGGGCAGGCAGCAGTTTACAGGGCTCAGGTCCTGGTGGCAGGAGCTGAGCAATAACAATCACTCAAATTAGTGCAGGCGTCTGTCTGCGCTGGGGTGAGGGGGAGACTGCCACCCGCGAGTGGGGTGGCAGGGGGGACACAGGCCCACCCACTCCACTGTGTCCCAGCCCGGGGCCCTAATAGCGGCTAGCACGGCCGCTGGTCAGTGGGGTCCTGACCGAAACACACCGACATGGGCACCTCGGTGCCTATAGCCTGACAGGGGTCGGCTATCCCCGGGCTACAGTCCATCTCCCCCTCCGTGGGTACCTGCTCCTCGGTCGCCGGGAGGTCAGGCCAGTCCATCTGCATGGGCTCCTCGGGACCAGGGCTTGGGGGCAGGTCCGGCAACTCCTGTTGGAAGTCCGGCCCGGCTGCCTCCGATGGCTCCTCCGGGTAACAGCAGGGCGGAAGCGGCGGCGGCGGCTCCTCCTCGTACCGGGCGGGAGGAAGTCCTGGCGGCTGCTCCGGGTTCCAATCCCGGGGAAGTTCCGCAGGTTCCTCTTCGTACCGGGCGCGGGGCAGTGGGGGCCAGTCCGGATCGCCGCCTCGGGTCCTGGAGGGTTCCCAGTCCGGAGCTCCCGCCGGCACGTCTGCTCGCGGCGGTGGCTGGCTCCTGACTGAGGTCTGGCGTTCTCCTTTTCTACTTCCTGTCCCGCCCCTTGACTTCCGGGGGGCGGGGACAGGAAGTGGTGACTCAGCCCAGCTGGGCTTCTGGGAGGGAGCGCCCTCTGCTGGGCAGGAGGGGAGCCACACCGACTCGCTACAAGGCCCAAAGTCCAAAGCTTGGTCAAGAGGCCTAGGGGCCTAGCAAACAGTGAATGATATTAGCTAAGAGAAGCTGAACAAACAAGAGACAACCGTGTTTTTTACTAAAATAAGCCTGGTCAGCAAAACTCCAGATGGGGAGCAGTAATTGGCATACTTATCAGAAGCTACAGGAAGACCAAAGTATTGAAAGGGGCCCACTATGTCCATGTCTATGTCCATTCCTTGTGCAGGAAGAGAGAGCCATACCCTCCCCACATACCAACCTTGAGTTCATGGAGAGGCTAGATACGACATCCTCCCTCCTAATTGGTGCACCCCCTCCCTCCCAATTGCCAGTGTCTGCCTCTGGAAACACAATGGGGCAACCTGAAAAACAATTTCTATTGCCATGTACATTTCAATGTCTTTTTGTTTTAACCCCCAGGAATGTACCCGCTGGACAATCAGAGGAGCTACCTCCTTCCTACGGTCCCCAAATCACAGTTCAACATATATATTTTATAATTATACACTTTATACATTGTTTAAAAGAAAACAACCTGTGTACTAACAGTATGTTACATGTTAACCTGAAACCATGGGTGGAGACATTATGTAATCTTTAGACTTACTGTGTTTAGGCTGGGATTTTTAAATGAGCCTAAGTGAGTTAGGCACCCAACAACAATTGAAATTCAGTGGCATTTGGATGCTCAAGTGCCTTAACTGCTTTTGAAAAGCCCAGGCTTAGATGGTGGCATAAGTTACATGTGGTGCATAAATGGGTCCAAATACAGTAAATGTGGTAGTAGTGTAATTTGCAACAATTTTGTGTTCAGTGGGTATAAAATAGGCCACGTCTCTGATGGTGTAAACAGATGCAGCTCCATTGACTTCAGCGCTGTTTCACCAATTTACAGTAGAGATTTCAGTAGAGATTTTGACCCAATGAGTACAATTTACAAGCAAATGGAGAGAAGGAAGTATAACAGAAAAACCAGCTAAGAGGAAGGTATAAATTAAAGGGTGAGTTGCTGTCATGAATAGTTAGTAAAGGGTTAAAGCATAGTACCTGGTGGGCACCTGACCTGAGGACCAATCAGGGAAGAGATTTTGAAACTCCTAGGAGGGAACTTTTTTTCTCTGTTTGGGGGGGTTTTTGTCTTTGGCCGTTTGGAGTTCAAGAGACCAGACGAGTTAATCAAGTCCCTACAAGTTCCACCTTTTTGAACTAATGTCTTTTAGTTAAGATAGTGAGTATTAGAAAGATACTTTGTGTCCTTATCTAATAATCCTATGTTTGCAATTCTGTGTGTTTGTTATTGATTATTCTTAATTCTGCTTGTACTGGTTGTACTGAGAAAGAGAGAGGATTCTCTCTCTTTCTCAGTACAACCAGTACAAGCAAAATTAAGAATAATCAATAACAAACACACAGAATTGCAAACATAGGATTATTAGATAAGGACACAAAGTATCTTTCTAATACTCACTATCTTGACTAGAAGAAATTAGTTCAGAAAGGTGGAACTTGTAGGGACTTGATTAACTCGTCTGGTCTCTTGAACTCCAAACGGCCAAAGACAAAGACCCCCCCAAACAGAGAGAAAAAGTTCCCTCCTAGGAGTTTCAAAATCTCTTCCCTGATTGGTCCTCAGGTCAGGTGCCCACCAGGTACTATGCTTTAACCCTTTACTAACTATTCATGACAGTTGCTTTACCAGCAGCACTCCCATAGTGAGTTAGTTACCCTAGTGGCACTGTATACATTGCATGCTGCATAGTGTACTTGCCAGTCTTGGGATATTTTAAGGGCACGTCTGCACAGAGACTTAGGGTATGTCTACACTGCAATCAGACACCTATGGCTGGCCTGTGTCAGGTGACTTGGGCGCATGGAGCTCAGGCTCATGGGGCTGTTTAATTGCAGCATAGACTTCGGGTTCATGCTGGAGCCTGAGCTCTGAGACCCTCTCTCCTGCCGCTACCCTAGCTTCCCCTAACCTGCATATTCACCCCACACTCACACCTGACAGCAGTAGTACTTGTCTCCAGCACCCACGCTTCATCCTGTGTGGCAGCATGGACATTTCTTGCCTGCTTTATTATAAGGTGACTGCTCCCTTCCTATTATTCCGCTTATTAATGAAACAGGACTGAAGGGTATTTAATCCTTCCCCATCCCCTCCCAATTGCGATGAGCTCTCCTAGTGAGGTGCCTCTTGCCCCTCAGAGGGTGCCACGGGACTGCCTGACCCTGCTGGTCCTAGGAGGGCTCCTTTTCAAATGAGAACTGGGTGTGGTCTCTGCAGTCCCCCAAAACACTTATTTTTGTGTGCATAATTCTCATAGCGGGCAGTTCTGATTGCAGGTCCCTTAGTACTAAGTGAGCACCAAGGAGGATGCAGTAGTTTACATGAAATGAGAAAAGAACCTGTTTCTGTACCTCACCTTTCCCTGGGTTATGCTCAAAGTTATACAAAGGTGCTCTGAAAAATCCAGCAAGTTCAACCTCCATTATTTTCCTGTGGTGCCTCTCTCCCTGCCCAGTTATTGGTGCCACAAGGCAGAGTGCCAAGAAATCCATCAGTCTGGCAGCTGTGGGATTTTTTAGGCTGATCCAGTAAATATTTGCTGGGCCATTTGCACCATCTGCCACACAACTGTCAGTCAAGGGGAGAATAGCAGACACTCGGGGATATCCATGTTGAAACACCATTTAAAATGGAAATACCAGTTCCAGTGGCTGTGAGAACAAAGATGCTGAGGCAAGAAGTGAGGAGGAGGTGAAGTCACAAATGATACAAGTCCTGACTCCTAGAGGATCTTCTGCATTCATTTTGCCATCATCCCCTCCCTCCTTCCTGCTTTAAAGCTCCTCTGAAAATGACTATGGTGGTGTAAAATAGCTCCAAACCCTTCCACAGACATCAGTGAATTCAGGAAATCAAGGACAGAGGATCATGGCTCTGCCCTGGGGATGGGCAAACTAGTTTGAATAATGAAAGGGAGAAAACAGAATCTTTGTCCAAAACTAACAAGAAAAACGGCTCTTCTGGGATTTGAGAAACCTTTGGTTATCACTTTTGTTATCTTCTTATTTTCTCTTTCAAATATGTTCGGATGTTGCTGCATTTCCAGCCACAACCAGGAGGAACTGATATACAGCACAGTGAGCTATTATTCTGATGTGGCTAGTATGGTCAAAGCAAAGAAACATTAAAAGTCATGTGAGAGAGACCGATTCTCAGATACATTGAAACATGCTGAAGGTAAATATCTGAGGTCTGATGCTCCTCTCATTTATACTGATTTTAACCTCTGTCCGTCTCCTTGGATTTGAAGGGAGTCACTCCTGAGTCACACTTCTATAAAAGACGGAAGGATCAGGACTCAGAACTTTAGAATGTTTATCCTCTTAATTCAGAGTAGTAGCCGTGTTAGTCTGTATCAGCAAAAAGAACAGGAGTACTTGTGGCACCTTAGAGACTAACAAATTTATTTGAGCATAAGCTTTTGTGGGCTAAAACCTACTTCATTGGATGCATGCAGTGGAAAATACAGTAGGAAGATATATATATATATATATATATATATATATATATATATACACAGAGAACACGAAAAAATGGGTTTTGCCATACCAACTGTAATGAGAGTAATTAATTGAGGTGAGCTATTAGGTGAGCTATTATCAGCAGGAAAAAAAAACTTTTGTAGTGATAATCAGGATGGCCCATTTCCAACAGTTGACAAGAAGGTGTGAGTAATGGGAGTGGGGGGATTAGCATGGGGAAACAATTTTACTTTGTATAATAACCCAGTCTTTATTCAAACCTAATTTAATGGTGTCTAATTTGCAAATTAATTCTAATTCTGCAGTTTCTCATTGGAGTCTGTTTTTGAAGTTTTTTTGTTGGAGTATTGTGACTTTGAGATCTGTAATTGAGTGACCAGGGAGGTTGAAGTGTTTTCTGACTGGTTTTTGAACGTTATAATTCTTGACATCTGACTTGTGTCCATTTATTCTTTTGCGTAGAGACTGTCCGGTTTGGCCAGTGTACATGGCAGAGGGGCATTGCTGGCACATGATGGCATATTTCACATTGGTAGTTGTGCAGGTGAACGAGCCCCTGATGGCATGGCTGACGTGATTAGGTCCTATGATGGTGTCCCCTGAATAGATATGTGGGCAAAGTTGGCAATGGGCTTTGTTGCATGGATAGGTTCCTGGGTTAGTGTTTTTGTTGTGTGGTGTGTGGTTGCTGATGAGTATCTGCTTCAGGTTGGGAGGCTGTCTGTAAGCGAGGACTGGCCTGTCTCCCAAGATCTGTGAGAGTGAGGGATCGTCCTTCAGGATAGGTTGTAGATCCTTGATGATGCGTTGGAGAGGTTTAGTTAGGGGCTGAAGGTGACGGCTAGTGGCGTTCTGCTAATTTCTTTGTTGGGCCTGTCCTGTAGTAGGTGACTTCCTTGCTTACAGATATATATATCTTCCTACTGTATTTTCCACTGCATGCAGGGCCGGCTCTAGGCATCAGCGCTCCAAGCATATGCTTAGGGCAGCACTTTCCAAGGGGCGGCACTCCGGCTCCTTTTTTTTTTTTTTTCTTGGGGTGCAAAAAGCCAGGAGCCAGCCCTGAGTGGAGGTGATCTGTGGTGGTTGGTGGCGCGGGGAGGGCCACAGGAAGTAACCCTGGGGGTGGGCAGAGGAACCACTCCTCCGTCAGCTCACCTCCGCTCCACTGCTGCCTGCTCCCTCGAGCATGCTGCCGCTCCGCTTCTCCCCCCTCCCTCCCAGGCTTACCGCGTGAATCAGCTGTTTTGCAGCAAGTCTGGGAGGGAAGGGGGAGAAGCAAGGCAGCGGCGGCGCACTCAGGGGAGCAGGTGGAGCGGAGGTGAGCTGTGGCAGTGGGGCGCATGGGGAGGGCCGCAGGAAGTAACCTTGGACGAGGCGGGGCAGAAGAACCACTCCCCGCCCAGCTCACCACCGCTCCACTGCTGCCTGCTCCCCTGAGTGTGCCACCTGGGAGGGAGGGAGGGGTAAGAGGGGAAATGCGGCGCACCCGGGGGAGGAGGTGGGGCCGGGGATTTAGGGAAGGGGTGGAATGGGGTGGGGAAGGGGTGGAGTTGGGGCGGGGCCGGGGGTGCAGGAAAATTTTTTTGCTTGGGGCGGAAAAAAACTTGGAGCCAGCCCTGACTGCATGCATCCAATGAAGTGGGGTTTAGCCCACAAAAGCTTATGCTCAAATAAATTTGTTAGTCTCTAAGGTGCCACAAGTACTCCTCATTCTTATCCTCTTAATGGAACCAACCTCTTTTGGAGTTTGTTAGATACATACAAGATGAATTAATATTCACTAAAGTTTTACAGATTATATATGTCCCAGGGAACAGTGAAATCCCATGGGAGTTGGAGGAATACACTGTGGCAGGGAGGAAGGAAACAAGGGCTTGTATTTTACACTGATGGATGCAATATAGAAACCTAGGTAGACTAATTTTGTGATGGATTATGTTTTCTCTTTCTGTGAAACACAAGGCAAACTAATGAAATGCAGTATGTTAGGCACCCACCACTCTGTTGCTGCTGCTTCCATGCCATGCCATGCTATGCATGCACACGCCTGCTGCTTGACTTAGAATTGTTGAAGTGATTGAGAAATTGCTGAATTTCACTTTGCCCCACTGAAGCATTCTCACGACATTTGCCATAGTAGCAAATCATGTTACCAAAAAATGAGGTATTTATGTCAAGACAGTGGAACAATGACTTACAGACACTGACAGCAACTGGAAACCAAATACTCAGTACTGAGAGCAGTGTTTGCTAATGGAAGAATGGCTGTTTCCATAGAAAACCCCAGACAAAACTTGGCTCTCCCTTGGCAAAGTGATAAAGTAAGCTACCACCAACGACTATCTTGGAGAACAAGGATTATTAAATCAAGATGTATCACTTTTCATACTAAGACTATCCAGTTTATACATTTCAAATTAACATTTGGTGAAGGAATTTAATTATTGTAGATCATAGATCAAACCTTTGTACAATAAAAGTTGAAAACAATAAAAGCCTTTAAGATCAGCTCAATTGACTGGTGATACTTTGTCAACTGTATCTTTTTGCTAATTAAAAAAGCACTCTACTATTGCAATAAAATTATAAATAAGTCAGGCATTGGTAAGAAAGAACTGAATATTATTCAGGAAACCTACTTTTCTTGTTCATATTTTTAGTGCGGGGGAACAAAACTATTTTTACAACATGATTTTTTTCTGTGTTTTCTGTTACGGGTAGATATTTTTCCTGTTGTTAGGGGGGAGAAGTAAGAGAAGTGTTATTTTTTTCCTTTCCTGTTTGTATGGGAACAATGAATCCATTCACTTCCCTAAGACATCGAAAAGAGAAAGAGTAAACTAACTAAAACTAAACTAATGTTGCTAGGCAAATCAGTGGCATATTTTCTTCCTTCTATGCTTCCTTTGCTACTGTGTAGGCTATCTGTGTGAAAAGGAATTGTTATACCAGAGGTGAAGTCACGCTAGTGGATTAGGAAGAAGATACAGAGGTGAGTGAGTCTGAGCCTGTTATCTCTCTATTGTTTGACAAGACAAAAGGTAATTTTTAACTCAACCCTGTCTGTCATTCATATGTATTCCTCATCCCCTGCAGCCCAGTCCATCTGTCACCCACACTCAACCTGAGAATTCTGATGCCCATCTCTAGGAAATGGAAGGCACATAGTAAAAATAATGAGCATTGCTTTTTGCAGTATGCTTTTTGCAAAAGCTCCCACTGATGTGGGTGGCTTATTTATTTGTTCTGATTGCTTATATCCTCTATTATGTAACATTGGTAAAAAAAAACTTGCCAGCTATCAGCTGTTAATTGATTTATCATGAGGGGGAGAAGGTCAGTCTCTGGTTCTTTCAAATTTTGTTTTCAAACAATTTCTTTATCATTTTTACGCAATGGGTTCACTCTGCATTTATTCCTTTACTCCTTGCTATTACAAGGAGGCACTTTTCTCTCCTTCAGGATGATCAACACCCAGATCCAGGGAGAAGTTAAAAGTCACAGTTCCCCTATATGCTTATCTGCCCTGATTGCCCACAGTGGCCACAAACTAACTAAAGGGATCATATCCTTAGAGATAACTAACACTGAGACATGAGAGAGTGTTCTGATGTGCTCCCATACCATTACCACAGTGGACCAGCCACATGAAAAATGGAGAGAAAATGCTATGTATTTTCCTAAAAGGAATTTACAGTCTCTGAAAGACAACCAAGTTTGCTAATTTCTGTCTACCTAATGACCAACTCTAGGAGATGGTTCACCATATAGTATGTGATCTTTTCTTAGGATCCTCACTGTTAATGCTGTGCAGGCAGAGCAAACACATACAGTGCCTCAATAATTTTGCTTTTGAAGGGCTATCATACACTTTGGCGTTGAGCAGTCCATTTATATTGTACTTTTTTGGGGTGATTGACTATTGGTTGGGTGCTAGGGCATAACTACTGTGTTAATCTTAATTTACATCTTTGTGGTTCATTTTGTCTATAGTGTTATTATGTGAGGACACCCTAAAGACAGTGATTTCTTTAAAACTGCAGACAATTAGATTCCACGCGTAGTGTCCATGAAGTTCCAAGACATTCACTGAATTACAAACTTGGCAGTCTGAAATGCCTATAAATGCCACATTTTCCTTATCTGCCTTGTTCTGGTGGCCTAGTCTTGGCAGAGTATTAACAACAGGTGTGATCCAGTGTAAAGGCCTTTGGTGCCAGCGCTTTAGTTCTTGTTCAGCGTGAGGATCTATGGCAGAAAAGATGGCACTTGCAGGGTTAGGCAGAGTGCCACGTAAAGCTTGGCACAAATCTTCTATGCCAAGGTTCCGGGCAACTTTTGAATGGGCACTGTGCCTTCCAAACAGATGGACATGAACATAGGCAGGCAAGAGACCATTTATTTATATCAGCTTTGTTTGCTGAGGAAATTATTCCAAATTGAAGACATCAAAACTTCATTCTATCCAAAGCTTCTGCAGCTATGACTGAGAGGATGTATCATTGCGAGTCCAGCTAGATTAATTTTGAAAAATAAGAACAAAATATCTGCAGCACTTAGGGATATCTTGTTGGCTCTGTATAATTACTTGGAGTTTTGCACAGGAGTGGTGACAGTTAATGAACTTCCACCTTCAGTCCCCTCTTTGGCTCTTCATGGGAATGAGCCAAATGAGCTTTCACAGCCAGTTAAAATTTAGCCAGAATAGGCCAGCCGGGCGTAGAAACCTACTCTGTGATCTTTTCCATAAAGAACTTTTCAATGAAAATAGAGCTCTAAATGACATGGCTTATTTTCCCATAAGAAAATTAACTTCTGAAAGCAAACCCCCTTTAGTACTTACTTAATTCCTACCTAAACAACTGGCAGATCCAGCAAATGATCCCCAAGTTGTTTCTTGCTCTCTATGGTTAAAATCTCTTGGCCTGAAAAACTTCTCTCATTCCCACACAATCCAGGAGCAGTTACAGACTCAGATGGAGGGCTAGCTTCCCCTTTTTCCAAGAGGACATGGAAACTAGAAATCACCATCAGGAGGCTCCAGCAGAAATTCTTAATCTTCTGCATGTGAGTGATCAGGTTCTCAGTCTCTTGACAACATCGGAATTATTCAGTCTTATTCTTGGAGCCTGCAAAAATTAGTACTGTCACCTCTTTGGTCAACAAGAGAGTACCTCTCAAGATGAAAACTCCTTGACCTGGGTCAGAAAGACACACCCTGAGAGTGTGGTGCTAGGCACTGTACCAACAAATAGAAAATCGTAAGAAAGAAGCACATAGGAAACATGGTAACTGAGTCAAGCTAAACTATTTTTACATCAAATATTTCCCAATCAATTAATTTTCTTGCTACTACTCATTTATAATTATGCTGTAGGTCAGTGATATACTTATGTAACTACGTAGGTAAAAAATAATTTTCCATGTGACTAAGTCAACATTAAATCTGCTTGATTTTTTCTGTCCAAATTCTTTTTTGATGAAAAAAAGCCTTTTTAATTTAATGAACATTTTGGCAAGAAAATACATTTTCTTCAAAAACTTTTTGGGGGGGTGGTCAAAAAAGCAAAAACTTGACAAAAAAATGACAATTTTGGGTCAACTTTTTGGACAGTAAATTATTTATTTATTGACCAACTCTTGTTAGAATATGCAAACTAAGGATTATTCAAATATTTACTGTGTAAAAATGTAGTGCCTGATTCCTCTAAGACCTATGCACATGAGTACAATTACTTTTGGGTAAGTGGTCCTTTGAAAGTCAATGAGAGGGAATCCTCATGTGAGTACAGTTATTCACATGCAAAAGTCTTTGCAGAATTTGGCCTTCAGTCAGTCAAATGTTACAAGCTATAGGGTGGATCAGTTCATTAATAACTGAATTAGTTCAAGTAGAGCAACTCATTCTATGAGCTAAATATTGGTGGCTATATGACAGCAAATATCTTGGTTTCGTGCTAAGCATGATCAAACCAAATAGGAACTGATTATAAACCTGAAACAATATCTTACTGGCAAAAATAAAGTATTCTGTGAGAAAAGAGTATCCACGTTTCTGAAGGAATTTATTGTAATGTATTATTAATACACAGAGGATAGCTAAAAACTGGAACTTGGCTAGCTGTCAAATAAAAAATGCAGAGTGATTCAAAAATTTATAAACCACTATTGAGTTATTACAATTCCGTTATAGATATCAGTAATCATTTTTGCTGAAATACACTCCCTAGATTATTTTACTGCTGAGACATTAGGCTCCTCTCTCCCTGCTACTCATTCTTTTGGAATAACATACAATTAAATTTTTTAATTTTTACACAGTAGATGATTTAGCCCCAGTTCAGACTTGGATTGAATAAAAACAATAGAGTTAAAAATAATGGCAGTATTTTTCCTTTATGGACTGTATTTTGCTGACTTACATGAAAAATTACTGCTATTATATTCAGACAGAATGAATTGCTTTACAGAATCTGTAAACTTAATTTGTTCACGCACTCAAGCACTAGCAGAACACGTGAGACTGTTCAGGAAAAAATAACCTGGTAAAAATTTTTCCCATCTATGGATTTTCTTTGGTGTGAGTGTTTTAAATTTTTATTACCTATGTCATTCTTATATATGAGTTCTGTTCTTTGTGAATGCCTGGATCTTTGGTGGATACATTCTAAAAGGGGCATATGTGACTGTCAGTATCTCTCTGTTTGTAATTCTGAGGTGCAGTTGTCACAGTTTGGCACAACTGCACCTGTATTCCCACTCTGTGGTCCAGCAAGGGCATCCACTCTCAGGCTTCTGGCTCTCCACATATTACCTCTTTTGGGCAGAGACATGTATCTCTCTTCCTGTTGACCAGGGTATGTCCAGGCTGCACATTTCCCTCCCCACCTTAAGCACACCTGCTTTATCTACCTTCCTCGGACGCTATAAATAATGTAATTGCTACTGTTAAGCTATCACACAGCTCTTTCTAAGCAAGCACATTTATTCTTAAGGTGAAGCACTACTGAGAAAACACAATAAAAGAACCTACATGCATATAAATAAGCTTACCACAAATCGCCCCCACTCCCAAAAGGGCTCTAGCCAATGAAAAGCCCTTCAAATCCCATCAAGAGATTTTCCTGCGGTTACAGGTTCATAACCACTTGACTCACCCCCATGAATCTGTGAGTCACTTCTTTGATCTGTCTTCATGTAACAGGTGATCAACACATAAAAGGTCCCTACCTCAGAAGGTAGCTTCAAAAGGCTGAGTCTGGAGGTGGGAAATTTGCATTCCCTTGCCCCCTAGGAAATCCACTTAACTTTAAAGGTACACGTTGTTTCAAATAGTGCTTTGAGGCTCATAACGCTTCCCAGGGTTTATATTAGTCAGAGCTCCCCCTTGGAGCTGTTACTTACAATTTCACAGTAATACATAAACATTTGCATTTTTAATACAATGAACTCCTAAACTACTTAAACTTAATTCAATAATGTTTAACTTAATTCAGTAAGGTTTGTCCAGGAAATTGCCATGTCTGTCATAATAGTTTCTAAACTCCATAATTATCATAGGACAATTGAAAACAAAGATAGCTCGAAATAACAGTTCTTCTGCTAGATTTTGGATTTGTCTGTCTCATTCAGAATAAGCAATTTTGTATTACCAAAAAAGTAAAAATTTGGCTTAAGTAGTTTAAAGCAATGGAATTCAGAACTGGGCTAAAACTTCACCTTCTAGTCTCCCAGCAGAAGTCTCAGAACAGAACATGTGCTTGCCAAATAACCGGGCTCCTAGATACATTAAAAAAAATGTTCTTAACTTGGTTTAGCTAAACCCTAAATAGCAAACTCACGTTAAAATAGCAGTGCAGAAACAGCAAATTTGCTTTCAATTTAGGTTAGCGGTTTGAGTTCAACCCCTGAATCCCCGGTAGGCTGTAACTCAAGCTGCTAGCCTGAGTTAAAAGCTGCATTGCTGTGTCTTCGTTGCTGTTTTAATCCAGATTAGCTAACTCAGGTACCTAACCCAAGTTAAGAGCATACCTTTTTTTCTGCAGTGAAGACAGACCCCCTAAGATTGGAGGCCTTAATTTTTTTATTTCCTTGCTTTGCTTTTTTCAGATTGTCAGCCTCTGCCTTTATTTTCATGTTGATTTATTAATTATTTTAATAAAATAATAGTAATCTGCCTTTTAATTATTTTTCATCATATGAGACAAATTGAAAAAAAAATGCTGCCCAGAAAAGGAATCTTTAGGACCACCTATTCCTGCCATGATTAATTCAAATTTTTGGGAATGAGGGAGAAGAAGGGATTTCTGGGGAATCTTTTTAAGTGTTTTGATAGATGAAAACCTTAAAACAGTGTACAAGCTTTCTGAGAATTAATCTTTTTATATATCTACTAATTCACCTAACCTATGAATGCCAGAAAACCAGGAGCATTCATCCATTCACAAGCATAAAATAGCACAATGAACCCACACTTGATATCATGTCCCATGAATTGTTGTCTTTATCTTGACATTTCCTTCACGTCACAGAAAATGTTTTCAGGAATGGGAAAGAAAGAAAATTACTAGGTTCTTTTGAACAAACAGTCTGCTGTCAAGTTTATAATTTTACCATGGTATCAGCAGTTGCCTTAAGTGACTTTTAATAGATAACAATACACATCAAGTCGTGATCTTGTCAGATCTCAAAACTCAGCAGGGTCCAAATTACTTAATACCTGACTGGGAAACTGAAGAAAATCAGGGGAGCTGCAAGAACAATAGGTTATATATATGTAACAATATAGGTCATTAAAATTAACCGACTATACTAAGCTTTCTCACAAATTCCTTTGATTGCAACTGCTTAAGCAAAAAATAGACTCAAGATTACTCTTTAATTTAAAAGAAAACCAAGTTGATAATGCAGTCAAAATTACTTTTGATGTGTGAGGAACTTTGTATTCATCCTTCTGGCATTTGGTAAGTGAAGATGCTAAGACATAATTCCAAGATTGTAGTGGCTATTAAGGGTCAGATTCTGATACCCTTTCATTGTGTAGGAAATAACTCCCCAAGTATGATGGTTAGTGGTAGCAGAAAATAAGTATATTATGGTAGGTTCCAAACTCCCCAATTGCAGTCAGGGTCCCATTCTGCAGGACTCTGTACAAACACAGAAAGAGTCAGTTCCTGCCCATTGGGGTTTACAAACAACAAGGGGTAGGGGATGGAGACACAACACAGAAGCAAATGAATATGGTGGTGAATTAGCTGAAAATAAGAGAGATACAAGTAATAGATGCTTATCTTTGCTAGATCTTTCACTGTTACTAGCAGGATGAAATGGATAATTTCTGTTTGAGTGCAACTGTTCATTATTCTTTATCTCACGTTCTTTATATGTGTTTTGGAGTATACAATCTGTGTATTTTTAACCATAAATATGGTAGTAACTAGCTTTATTGTTACCTAGTTTTTGTAACACTCCCACTTTACTTTGGTTGGACCTGAAATTTTCCACACCACATGGCCTTTTCCAACTTACAAATTAAATGGTACAAATTAACATTTCCCCAACATATAATTTAAATATTTAATCTGATCTCTAATATATAAATGCATATAAGCACTAATATTTCTATCACCTGCTACTATTGTAACAAATAAATCATGTTGAACTCATTCATTAATTTAATATAGCAAATATTACTATTTGACCTTGTGGTTATGTTTCTCTAGAAAGAGGATTTATTTATTAAACTGACACTTGTCATTTCAGGGGCTCTTTCTTCAAAGCTTTTTAAACAGTTTTAATTCTCTCTAGAGTTAACTTAATCAATTTCCTTTATGTTAATGATATTAATTATTGTAAATGGGGTAGTTATTCTTCCCTGTAGCAGCTTAAGCACTGATTCAGATTTATGTAACAATTTGGTTGTCTGCATTTCCACTGATAAAGCATTTCTATGAAGAGTAGCACCTTGGTCCTTGAAATTCCCTTTCTTTTGTACTTTTCAGTTTCCTAATAAAGCTCACTTATTTAAACTCTCTTTTTAATCTACTGAACAATCATTTAAAATGATTAACTTTCAATTATTTCATCCCTCTTTTAAAAAACTCACTTACACTACGTGATTAGCTAGTTTTAGCTTGAACAAGCTTAAAGTCCTATATGTCATTCTTGGGCAACAACTAAAGCTGCATTTCTGAATTTAGGCTACATTCCTATAATTCAATAGCTAATTAAATAAACTTTTTAACACCCTATCGGTGCATTTAATATTTCTTAACAGACATATTGGAGCATGAGCTTTCGTGGGTGAATACCCCATCCGACGAAGTGGGTATTCACCCACAAAAGTTCATGCTCCAATACGTCTGTTAGTCTATAAGGTGCCACAGGACTCTGCTGCTTTTACAGATCCAGACTAACACGGCTACCCCTCTGATACTTAATATTTCTTAAGTACTATGATATTTAATATTTTAGGTCGTTAAGATAATATGATTTATATTGATGGTATTTAATTCTTTTATAACAGCACCTTTGAAATACATTATTTAATTCCAGATTTATATTTTTGGTATCCACTACTTATGACTTTATCCTCTGAGTCACTATTGAGCTACTGCCATAGCACAGTATTAGGGGCACTGTTATTATTGTTATTTGTTATATATGTTACAGTAGTGCCCAGAGGCTTTAAGCCTGATTCTGCAGGTGAAGTGTGTCAGTCCCTGCCTCAAATATCTTACAGTCTAACTTGCCAAGACAGACAAAGGATGGGGGAAATTAAGCATTATCATCACCATTTTACAGAAGGGAAATAGAAACACACAAAGATTAGTTAGCTTCCCCAACTCACATAGGAGGTCTGTGCCAACAATTGAGCTTAGATCTCCCAAGTCCCTAACAGTGCCTTAGCCACAAGACCATACTTCTCCAGTGTGCTGTTGAGCTCTCTTTCAAAGGACATGTAAATCTGACATCTTGGCCTTTTGTGGTCATTAAAGATCCCAAAATTGTTTTTCATAAGTATATATAGGATGATGTAACTAAGTGTCCTGGCTAAATTCCAGTTTGGATGATTACATTCTGCCTCACTAAAATTCTATAGTTTCTATTGAATAAGTTATTTTTCACTTGCTGTCCTAAACTGTTGCCCAGTGTTGCTGGCAATATTAAACAGCTACTGAGTTTCACCTCACAGGCAATTACATTAAAGCAACTGGGTGAAATGATTTACATATGCAAGGCCCATAAGCGATTCCTATATACCTATATGCAAAGGATTTCAATGTGCAGGATAGCTTCTGTTATTTATTATTTATTAGTATGATTTATTTATTTGTTTGTTTGTTTATTGGCCCATTAGTGAAGTAAAGCACTTTGAAAACATTTTGGATAAAAAGTGATCTATTTTTCTTTACTATTCTGTTTATTTAGGTTCCTTATACCATGTGTAATTCATGATCACTGAATATTTCAAAACTCTCAATACACCCTTTAACTTTCCAGAGGTTTGCTAAAGTCTGCTATGTCTCTATCAGCCTATAACTTTGTTATACACACTAGTAATTTTGTTCAAAAAATTCACTGCTAACATACATTTTGACTAAATGGAACGGTCAAACCCAATCAGAGTACTGACATATTTGCAAGTTCTGATAAAGAGAATAGTCAAAAAACAACAAAATGACCCACCCCCACACCTGCCCCGTGTCTGTTCATAAGTTACCAGCAAATGCCCCAGGCTGGCACATCTCTGTTTTTTCAATCTAGGAAAGAGATAACCCTTATCACGGATCAGGGCATTCAAGAGTATCTTGCAGCCCTGATAAACTTCAAGGCTGCAGGCCAGGTTAATGGAACATAAGAGATGGTGGGGGAAGGTCTTCTGAAGCCTGTAGCATCTTATTTCTGTTATATTCAAAAATCTGATTGTTTGATTGTGTGTTTTAATCTCAAAGTATTTTCCTCCTGTGTGCTGTTGAGCATAGCAAGGTAGTGTACATCCTCCAGGTAGTCAATTGTAACAACAGAGTCTGTGTTTGCTGTTTTTCATCTCTGTGGAATGTGCTTTGTTTAAAATGCTAGGGATGATTTTGGACCCTCTGTGCTGAATAATAGTAGCAGTTCAATTTCAGCAGAACACTTCATCTATACAGATACTGTTTGTAGCATGTCCTTCCAGACTTACCAAAAAATAATTATTTACCTTCCTCAATCCATCTGAAGTAATTTGTGTTGACATCAGAAACACCTATTGGCAGAAATCAACCTGAACCACTGTAGCATTCCATGTTATTCACTAGCTACAAATTTGTTCCTAAGATACTGGAATGCCTCCTGGTGCAGTTTCTTTTCCTCTCTGGAAGAACAATGCTAACATAGTTCAAATTTGACTCCAGAAACTTAATAACAGGAGCTGACCTGACCAGAGATGTCAGGATTGCAAAGTCTCAAGAGTTTAGTTACTAACATAATGAATCATTACTCTGGTGAACCAACCTTCTCGCTTGCTGTTTGCAGCCACATTAAATATAAATAACTGAACTAAATACAAACCATTGAATAATAGTCTAATTAAATTCTGCAATGAGATAGTCTCTTGGCTTTTAATGGTTTTAATTCCCTGTGAAACAAAATATTGTGCAAGCTCTTTCCATCTTGCTCATGACTGGTGGCCTGATAATTGTTCACATATAGAAAGGCTAAAAGCAGCTGGTGTTGTGCAGTAGTTAGCTAAATACCTGATCCTGTGAACGCACACATCTGAGTAAACTAATTCACAAGTAAAGTTACTCAAGTGCCTAAATCAGGGGTGGGCAAACTACAGCCCATGGGCCAGATCTGGCCCGCCGGCCGTTTTAATCTGGCCCTCAAGCAACCACTGGGGAGTGGGGTCTGGGGCTTGCCCCACTCCAGTGCTCCAGCTGGGAAGCAGGGTCGGGAGCCACTCTGCGCAGCTCCTGGAAGCAGCGGGATGGCCCCCCTCTGGTTCCTAGGCATAGGGGCACCCAGGGAGCTCCGCTCTGCACGCTGCCCCCTGCCCCAAACATCACCCCTGCAGCTCCCATTGGCTGGGAACCGTGGCCAATGGGAGGTGCGGGGGCTGTGCCTGTGGACAGGGCAGCATGCAGCAGAGTCCCCTGGCTGCACCTCCACATAGGAGCCGGAAAGGGGACATGCTGCTGCTTCTGGGAGCCGCTTGACGTAAGGGCCACCCGGAGCCTGCACCTCTGAGCCTCCCCCTGCACCCCAACCCCCTGCCCTAGCCCTGATCCCCCTCCTTCCCTCCAAAGCCCCTCACCCCCACCCCAGAGCCTGCACCCCCAGCCGGAGCCTTACCCCCCCACCCCTTGATGCCCCTCCCACCCTCCAAGCCCCTCAGTCCCAGCCCAGAGCCCCCTCTTGCACCCTGAATTCCTCATTTCTGGCTCCACCCCAGAGCCCACAACCCCAGCCAGAGTCCTCACCCCTTCCCACACCCCAACCCCAATTTCGTGAGTATTCATAGCCTGCTATACAATTTCTATACCCAGATGTCGCCCTTGGGCCAAAAAGATTTCCCACCCCTGGCCTAAGTGTTTGCAAGATCAGGCTCCAAAAGAACAAAATATTTGTTTAAACACAACTATGCACTCCTTAATCTCATTTGCACAACCCCGTGCACTGGAACGGGAAAAGTACCTTGCAATCCAGCCCAAGAAAAAGGCAGAACATCGCTGCACTACCCAAGAGCAAGAGAGGTACTGAATTGTGACTGAGTCCCTGCTTCCCCCTGGCTCTGTGAGGGAAGATGCCCTTTCCAGCTACTTTGGGAGAGAGGGATGGAGCTAAAGCTCTGCCCACTCCCTGCCCCTGTCTCCTCACATCCCATCCACCTACAGGGACGTGGGAGTAGCAACCTGACACCATCTTCTCCGCTCGCCTCTTGTGCAGGATCTCATGGTGTGAGCAGCCCATGCAGGGGGATAACTGAGTTTTTTGCACCCCCTTGCTCCCTGTGCGGGAGCACAGCTGGACTCACAATTGCGCTCCATGTTGTTAGTGCCTTGATAACCAAATGTTTGGTATTACTGTGAAGATTTGAGATCTCTACCATTTTTTGACATCTTTACAGTTCTTCCTTCCTGAAACAGGTTTACTCAGCAAAACAAAGATAGCAGTAGGTTTTGGTGGGCCTTGTGTGAGGTAATATGTGCAAACTTTTAGATTGCCTGGGTAAACTGTGTTGCTAGAGCTGCATGACACCTTCAGGTCAAACATCAAAAGTCCTCCCAAGTATCCTTTTCCAAGGCCAAGCTTCTTCTGTAAATGTGTTTCACACAGGGGCAGCTCTAGAGCCCAGCGGGGCAAGCACCCGCCTGGGGCGGCCCTTTCCCAGGGGGGCGGCAGGCTGGGCCGGTGGACCTGCCGCAGTCATGCCTGCGGGAGGTCCACCAGAGCCGCGGGAGCACCGGACCTGCCACAGGCATGACTGCGGACGGTTCGCTGGTCCCGCGGCTCGGCTGGACCTCCCGCAGGCATGACTGCGGCAGCTCAAGCGGAGCCGCCGGACCAGCGAACCGTTCGCAGCTGCGGGAGGTCCAGCTGAGCCGCGCGACCAGCGGACCCTCCGCAGTCATGCCCGCGGCAGGTCCGCTGCTCCCGCGGCTCGGGGGTGCCTCCCACGCATGACTGCTTGGGGCGGCCAAATTTGTAGAGCCGCCCCTGGTTTCACACTATTTGTTTGTTTATTTTGCCATTCCATGGGTGTTGGCAAACATACAGGGAAAAATTTTGCATTGCATTTATAATTTTGAGATGGTTGGTCACTAGGTGAAAGTCACATGATATTTCATCTGTTTCTCTGATTGCCTAATGTGCTGTGATGAGTCAAAGTAGCTATTTTCACTAAGTTTCGCATGAGGTGGTTTGGCATTAAAAGTGCTTTCTGCTTCTCAATGTGAAACTTGTTTACTAGTAAGGAAAAAGGTTCTCCCATCTTTCAATTCACTGTGGCTTTTGGATTCCAGCAGGCAGTTGTTTTGCATATTGTATATTATAAATCCTTCAGTTACTGGGAAGTGTAATATTTGCTATTTCTCCTCACATTATATCTGATTATAGCTTTACAAGGGAAATCAGAGGTCAATATTGTGTGTCTGAATTTCTGATAGAGGCCAAAATTTCTCTTTTACCTCCTGGAATTTTCTGTTACTATTGCCTGTTAAATGGTTTACCTCTTAAAGTCTATGTAATTTCTAAGAGTTTTGGAACCGCTGAAGCATGGTGTTTTCACCTACGCAAGAAGTGCATCAATAGCCTACCAAAGCATACTGTGTTGTGCATTATTGATAGTGGAGTATGGCCAATCAATTTCAAATATCTTTGTTTAAAAAAATAGTTCATAATAGCAGAGATGAGAGAAATCAGAAGGTAAAATTTAGACACTTTTCCTCTACTCTTTTCAGCATATTCATTGCTTATTGATTTATTTGTCTAAGTTTTCTATTTATTTAAGGTTTTATTTGAACCCTTCTCCTCTCCCCCAGAAACCCATCTGTCATAACAGCCACTTTCAGCTCATTTTCTATCACCTAAGGCTCTGATCCTGCAAGGTGTAGAGGCCTGTAAACATCAGTGGGGCTCCATGATGTCTAAAGGGTGTCCCCACATGAATCAGATTACAGGAATGGGTGTAAGGCCCATGTGACACGCTCTGTCAGGCATTGTCTGCCCCCTGCTGGAAGCATCAGCACCCTGACCCCCTTGCTCAGGAAAAATCCACTCAGACTGGGTTATCAATAAGACAGTCCTCCAGAGGTCTAGAGTGGCCTGGGGGAAATACTGGCCAGTCAAGACCTAGCAGGCCAGTTAAAAAGGCTTGCCTGCTTCTTCTCAGTGGCACAGCGGAGTGAGTCTGGGATAGTGCTAGACGAGAGCCCCAGAACCAGGTTTACAATACGGGCTGCCTTGCTCATGGCAGGCAGCCAAAACGTATGGACTAAGGCAGGAAACACCTGCAGTACCAGCCTGGTCCCATAGGGGGATGTTACAGAGCAGCCCCACCTGCCACGCTCCAATCTTGCAAATGATTTATGCACATGCTTAACTTTAAGCACTTTTCATTGCAATCTGTGGAACTACTCTCATGCTTAAAGTTAAGCAGGTCTGTAAGTCTTTGAAGAGTCAAGGCCTAAGTTTTACAAGTGAGTTAGAAGTGGCTGGATGTCTACATGCTGCTTGTTTTCTTTCCTCAGCAGGCCTTTTTATTTAAAGCGTTCATAATATAACTTTCTTCGCCTGCATTTAATTCTCCCTAAAGAAGCAGCATCTATTAAACTTCTTATGGTTTGTAGCCAAGTAAATTTCCTCAGAATTACAGTTTTTTCACAAGCAATCCCCATACTCCATTTGTTTAGCTCAGTAGCAGTACTGTGTAGAAAATACTTTCTAGCCACTTCTACTTCTGATTACAATAGTGTATTGGGGAAATGTCCACTAACACAGGTGTCCCCAAAGTTCTCCCCACATCCACCTTCCCAAAAAATAGGATATGTTTAAATCACTACTTCTAGATGCCTTTTGTGGTGGTGGGGGGGAGGGGGATTTGTGTTTCTGACATTTCCTTCTGGTTGCAAGTTTATGAATATCAAAGAATGAAAACCCTTTTGATTTGTAGAGAGAAAAAAAAGGCAACACTCCAATCTCCAGAGCCATACTGAATAGTTTATTTTATTTAGCAAAGAGAGTGATGAAAATTGCACTAAAGGTATCAACACTTTGGTACCCTGAAAGCATTTTGGCATTCTCAAATTGTATAAATTGAATTGAGAGAAACAGTTCTATTCCCAAGCTATCATCTTGCTTTAACAGGTGTGTTAGTAAATATGTGTCAAAAGCATGCCACCAGTTTGACAAAAGGCAGAAAATGGTGCATTTTTGATGTGCCAGTGGCTGCCATTTGGATACAGATTATGAACACATGTCCTAATGATAATAATATGTAAAAACACAAGCAAAATATGACCTTACTTACATCTCTGAGTAGAGTGTTTTTCATGCAGTTTGTGGCTTCTCTAGGATTAATAAACAATATAGTTTAAATCGAATCAGCAAATGTTTTCAGAAAATAACACATTATGTGGGCTTTAAAACTCAGCAATCATGAAAACTCCTTTTGGCTGATTCCCAAAATGTACAGGCTGTTACAATATCCTAATTATAGGGTTTCTAAATATATATGTTTGTGCTACCAGTGTAGAATATTCTTGTAGTCTTTTTAAACATTTGCAAATGACAACATTGTTCTTATTGTAATTAATGGTGCTGACATGTATGGGGATATTGGGGAAACATGCCTAAAGGCTCTGACAATAATTCTATTACTAATATATTCCCTTGGTTTGCCTTTTGAACTCTGTCATTCCTTGCCTTGCAGCTGTGTTTAATGAGTGGTGAGATTATTCAAATGAGCCCGCAGGAAAACATTATTTTTTTTGAGGTCCTAGATCTTGAGCAAGCACTTCCTGCCACAGTCAGTAGGTAAGACCTTAGGATCAGATTCAGTTTTATACTTAAGGGTTTGTAAGTACTTTTGTACCCTATAAATATAATTGTGCTCAGCCATGATATAGCTGATCTCAGCTTAGAGCAGCTGCCAAGGAGCAGCAATAAAACAAAGGGAAAAACAGATCAGCCTGTCACTGATGAGTGAAAAGCCAAGCATTAGTGAGCTTATGTTACAGCATTCAAGCTTTTACATGTAGGTGGTGGTGTAGCTTATAGGATATCCAAATACAAGCACAGTTATGTATGGGAGCTTGTAGCCATAAGTTAACTCCTGTTCTTAACTGGTGAGTTTAGTCCCAGGGAGAGAAAAGGAAGACAAAAATAAATTTAATTCTGTACAAAAATATACCATCTGAGCTACATTTCCAGCAAGGAAAAAATTAATAAGATCTAATTTAAAACTGATAAACAGTCAATGCAATATGGTAGGCTTAAGGATTTTTTCTAAGGACTTTACAAAGAGATAAGCATCTCATGAATAAATAAATTCAGAGAGAACAGACTAAGGTGTTTATTGATTCGCAAGCCATTTGTTTGAGAGTTTGCCCCGAAGGAGGGAAGTACCCTATTATTATTGATCATATAGGAGTTATAGTTATAATCGCAGACAACAAACTACATTTAAATTATGTCTCAAGGTTGGAACACAAACCAAGCAAAGCCAGGAAATTCAAAGTTAAGTCTGACACTATGTCACGCTGCCCAGTGTCAGTACAAATGACAGCTGTGTCTTTGCATATCCTGGCTTCTGGTGGTTTATATGTCAATTTTAATGGCATATAAGTGGTATTATTTCTTTTTGAATTCATTTTTGTTTTACTTTATCATTTAAAAAATACCATGGGTGCATGTGTTGAATAATGCAACAGGCCACAATCAATCTTTTATGGGTGATCCTGTCTGAAGTATAAACACCGTTTTACCACTTGCCTGAATGTGAATTTACTGAATTAATGGTTATTATACATTAATTATGGATTTGCATAGCAAAGCAACAGCTATGGTGTTTTTGTAGGTGGGTCAGAAGATGAGATCCCTGATCCAAAGAGCTTACAACCTAAGCAGACAACATGGCAACAAAGGAAGGCAGGAGGTGAAGCAACAAAAGCAGCGTGATTGAGCAGTGAAGGATAGAGCACCTCTTAGTCGTTCCATGATTTTGTTGGGATTTTTTCTAAGGTGTAAAGATTTTCAGTCATTTAGTTTATTAACACTTGTCAGGGGAGAGTGCTATGGAAAAAAGACCTTTTCTAAGAAATGGGTTTTAAAGAGGGGACTGAGAGAGGAGAATCATTTGTAAACCATTTTATGCTCTTCAATGAACAATGGCAATGGTGGAACTTGTGTAGAATGCCAATCTAAATATGAAGCCAATACAAATATGCTGATTTACACTGACCCTGTGTATATATATTCAGGGGCAAATGCTCCTCACAGATCCACACTGTGGATATCAGAAGTACAAAAATATTTTGCAGTAAAACATTGATCAGAAACTATGGCTCGGATCCACATCCCAATCTGTATCATGTTAGTGGATCTCCTAGAGGAAGCATGGTTAATGCTAAAAATGAGCATTTTGAGCAAATAAATATGTTTTTCCACATTCTGTTCTTTAGGAGACATGAATACAGAGGCAAATCAGTGAACTTAAATCATAATTGGCAGGAATATTTTTTGCTCCTGTAGCTAATAAGGAGCTTTCAGACTACATGAGCTTTTTACCCTTTTATTTTTCAACTTCAGTAAGTCAGATCCAAATGCAAAACCTAGGACTCGGTGACACATGTAGATGTGTTGCACTAAGATTCATAACTGTATTAAGAGGAATTACTGAGGGGCTTCTGTGTTAGACTCCAGCAGGCATGCAATGAAGTAAAGGATGGAAAGCCTATCTCCTTAGAAAAGAAGGTTCAGAAAAATAGGGCACATTAGAGGGCTAACAATGAGTTTCAAGTTTCACAGAAGAAGACTTTAATAAAACAGCCAGATCTCCCAGTTGGAGAATTAAATCAGCAATGCAGATTCCTGTTTTGCAGATCTGAGTGTTGATTTTAGAGTGAATATGCAGGATTTACTGAGGAGGCCATATTTGAACATTAGGCCCAGTATTTAATTTTTGCTTGCCTGTATCCCAGCAGGCACTTGCCTGCAAAATGAATCCAATGTTCGCATCCTATGCTTTTTGTGCCATAGCAAATGTGGAAATAAATTTGCAGTTAGCAATTTTTCTTAGTTTTTTCATATTTTTCTGGTGCAATGATGACCATTTTTATTGTTTCTTGCAGGTGTGGAATGATCGCTATAGAAGCTGTGGTTTTAGTATGGTCATGGTTAGTTCAGATTCAGCTGGGTACAAAACAACCAGAAAATCTCACATAAGGACAGAAACAGACAGTGCAGGTCAGATCTTTGTGACCCACGTATCATCTGGGAGGAAGGAAAATAATTGTTTTTAAGGCAATTTTACAAATAATTTCTATTGAGTTAGACATGGTCAGCATTTCAGAATGTGGTAAATAGCAAGGTTCATAGACAGGACTTTTTTTCTTTTATTATTTTGATACCCATACAGTAGTTATGCTTCTTGTCAGGTGTTATAAAGATAAAAGCTCGCCAGAGCTATACTGTCAATGTATTTAAATATAAACCAAAGAACAGCACACCCATTAGATGGGTGGACTATACTGTTTGTCTTGTCATTGCTACTGAATGAGTACTATCCTGAACCAACAGTATCTTCAGTTCAGGAAATATTTAAATCTGTACTTTTTGCTGTTTTCAGCTCTGCTGTGGCCTTTTTGCATCTTCAGGATGAATGACCCTGTTGTGCAACTCTGAATGTTGTCAAAGTTTCTTTATGATTTGAATTATCCACCAGCTCTTAAGATCCTTTGGTGAGATAGAAATTAGAAAGCAAGGTTCTTCTCTCAACATCAATGTTAGCATGAGAGAGAAAATGTTTTTTAATCCAACAGACTTCATATAGATGACCATTGGCATGTTCAATACTGAACCCGATCGGTTCCATATGTGCTGTTCGACTGTTTGCAGGGTCAAATGGTAGGACAAGATTCCAAATATCGAAATCCTTAATCGTTGTCAAATGTCTAGCATTCAAAGCATGCTCACAAAAACTCAGCTGTATTGGTCTGGGCGTCTTGTTCATACAGCCAACTTGAGAATACCCAAGGCCATATTTTATGGTCAGCTGAAGCAAGGGACCTAGTCTCATGGTGACCATTAAAAAGGATATAAAGACACACCGAAGTCAAACAAGGTGGCAGCAGACTTTTCATGTCACTGTTAACCATTTTGAAGCAAGGCACATTAACTAATTCTTAGATGAAAAATGTGAACAGTGCAAAGCAAGGATACAAGAGTCTGTAATGGTCCTGGACAGTCTTGTCTGTCCCACATGTAACTATGTTTGCAGTTCTCACATTGATTTGACCTGACATATACGTGTTCTCCTATAGTGTTTGTTGAATTGACTCCATCAATACTGAACCTGTATAATGTGATTTAAAGAGATAATGGTTCATGACTGTGAACTTTCTGTTTTATTGTGTTTTTCTTCTGAAGAAGCAGATGGGATTTAGCTTAATTGTTAAAATAATTTGTCATGCGGAAGAAAACACAGCAGATTATTATATTAACACTAATTTTAATGTTTCATCATATTATTACAGTTGCAGTTGCCATGATACTCTGTTCCGTATATTCATTCAAGAAGCTGAATGCTATATCTTACAAACTGAGATCCGAGTACTAACATATGGTGTATAAATAGATCTTACCACCTGGAGCCCGTTAAAAATCCATAAGGAAGAGATTGCCACAGTGTTAACTCCTCACTGCTGGAAATCAATTTGCCAGTACCAGACATTTTAAAGAAACTCTTAGCAGTGGAAACTCCTGATTTGCTGCTGTGCCAAAGGGTTAATGACGGTAATTGCATTGGAATACCTGCCTCAACTTAGTCTTTCCCTTTTCTGATTGTCTTGGGAGTCAAATTGTTTTTAAATTGGTTTGTCACTTGAAAGCTGTTGTAAGTTTGTGGTTCGGGTAATGGAAAGCAAGACAATGTCTAAGTTATATAGCAGTTCTTTCCCCAATCAATCTCTGCCTTGTTTTAGACCTACCTAGGAAGTGTTCTGTATCACATCGGAATAAGCAGATTTAGGGTAGAACATACAGCAGAGAAAACTCTCTGCTTGTAGTGTATGCTTTATTTCCTTCTAGAGACTGATAGCTGTATGGAACGCACCTATGAAGTTTGCGTTTCCGAGGGACAGTCCCACAACTATAGTGAGTCACCATGAACCAGCTTAGTACCACACTCAAAATGTGCATAAAAAATAACATTTATCTTAAATCCTGAAGAAATTTTGCTTAATATTGTTACCTGCTTTCCTTTTCTGCCTTATAATGGGCATAATTAAATTGACTCAATGCCCACCAAAGTCAATGGCAAACGGGCAGAGGGTCTGGCCTAGTGGATCTACCAATATTTAGATGGGTAATAGGAGGCACTAATATTGTTTCATGCTCTCCAGTCCGATACAGTGGAAGATAACTATGATAGCAAGACTCCCAGCTTTTCATTGGTCTGTGTGGACTTCTTATTTGTTTCTTTGTTTGTGTCACACTAAGAATATTAATTTATCACCGTGGGAGAGACCGAGAAAGCAGTAGGTATACCAGTAAGAATATCTCATTCATTGAATGAGTTTTAAGGAAGTGAGTCTAATGGTAAGTGGTGATTTAGGGGGAGGTAACAGTGCCTGCATTCTGTAATGACTGGAGCACTATAAATGCTCAAGATAGATGGTTAGATTTGACAGGAACTCAGTTACTCCAACAGGAGCCAAGTAAAGGGCAAGTAATTTCCCAGAGAAGAAAGTGATAAAAGGCAAGGGGGGTTAGGTGGAATTTATTGTGGGACTGGGCAAAGCTTGCTGTGGATAGAGTGGGAATATAATGAGGGTTGAGTGGTAGTAACAGTCAAATAGAAATAGTGGAAAGGGATAAAGGAGAGAAGAGACTGAAGATGTGATAGGAAAGAAAGAGAGAGGAAGGTATAGAAATAGGGGTTGGATGAACAAGGAGTGGGTATGGGAGATTAGAGGTTGGGGGGGAAAGTATAGTAAGGTACACAGGGAGAGTAGGAAGATGGAGAGAAAATCATTCAAATACAGACATGGAAGAGGTAGGATAGGAAGTAGCACAGAAAGGAGCAATGAAAGTTAGCCCTGCAAACAGGATGAGAATGGAGAAGAGGTTGTGAGAGGGAATGAGAATTGGAGCTGAAGCCATAACACCATCTATATAATAAGGTTTCAAGGTTGTCACTCTGTGTGGCCTAGAACATCTGTTGAGTATATGTGCAGTGATGGAAACTCCCAAATGCATGGCTGAGCTCTTTTTGTTCAGAATATCATCAGGCTGAATCATCACTGGTGGTGGGGTACAGGTACCATAAAACAAGTATCTGCCCAAGATACTTTAGATCATTATGTCTTAATGGGGGATCTGTGCTCAGTTTGATGAAATGTGTATATAACATTTGTTTTTCTTTTAGCTGCTGCACACCTGGTCACGTTCACTTGGATTCTGTTGAAAATTGGTGTAAGTTTGTGGTGCAGTCTTCAATATGCTTTGGACCATATCATATTAAACCTTTATACCTTTATGAATACTTATGGAATCATAGCAGAAAACATATAAAGAAAACAATATATAAAATTACAATACATTATACATGACATAAGATATGAATTGTTTGGGAACTGGTAAGATAATGGAAAAGTCTTTCCTAATTTACATTATCTGTGAGATATATGATAAATATTTTCTGTCCCTATTTTGTTAGAGATATCAAATTGTAATATTGTACTCAACCTGTCTTTTTGTTATTTCTAAATGGATTTTAATCACGTCATGTCCAATAATTACTAATGCTCCATTAAGGATTTGAAATGCTATTTATTAGGAACTCCCCGAAGTCATCTTTAAGCTGTGAAATCTGTGTTTTGTTAAAACTTTACATAAAATCAATATTATCAAAATTATAACAGCACAAATACATAAACAGTTCTGAGTTAGCGTTATATTTCAATCTGTTTTGCTATCAATAGTTTTGAAAATGTATATACAGAGGAGAGGTAATCGAGGTCTCAGGGATGAAGAGGCACCAGTTTTGTTGCTCTGACTAATCAAATGCAACAAGAGATCACCAATCTATTGTTGGCCTAGAGCATCCTTGTATTTTGGGTGGGAATCCTTTGAATTTTTGGAGGAATCCTAGATGTATTTTCGAAACTAGGGCAAGTGAAATTTTTAATTGTATGAAATGTTACTAGGAAAATGCTTAGACCTTAACATCTTTCTGAGAAAATAAATTTTGGTTGTTGTGTCATTAACTAAGGTCCAAGTCATCTCCTCTGCTCCAGAGATTGAGGACAAGTGGACAGAAGCAGGTGCTTCATTAACGGAATCAAAACACACAAATGAAAAATAAACTACAGTATATTCTGTACTTGGGAAAATTACCCTCACCTTGTGTTCCACCCACACAACCAATTTATTTACTGAGATAACTGCTATATATAAATATTATAAATGTAAACAGAAACCTTGCATGGTAAGTTCAGCTGTTTTATTATGAATAGGGCCCTACCAAATTCATGGCCATGAAAAACGCATCACGGACCATGAAATCTGGTCTCCCACTGTGAAATCTGGTCTTTTGTGCGCTTTTGCCCTATACTATACAGATTTCACAGAGGAGACCAGCGTTTCTGAAATTGGGGGGTCCTGACCCAAAAGGCGGTTGGGGGGGCAGGGACACAAGGTTATTTGTGGGGTCACGGTATTGCCACCCTTATTTCTATGCTGCCTTCAGAGCTGGGTGGCCAGAGAGCAGTGGCTGTTGGCTAGGTGCCCAGCTCTGAAGGCAGCAGCACAGAATTAAGGGTGGCAATGCCATGCCACTCTTACTTCTGCACTGTGGCCTTCAGTGCTCAGAGGCTGGAGAGTGGCGGCTGCTGACTGAGGGCCCAGCTCTGCAGGCAGCAATGCACAGGTAAGGGTTGCAATACCATACTGTTCTACCCTTACTTCTGCGCTGCTGCTGGCAGTGGCTCTGCCTTCAGAGCTTTGCTCCTGGCCATCAACCATCGCTCTCCAGCTGCCCAGCTCTGAAGGCAGCGCCGCTGATAGCAGCAGCGCAGAAGTAAGGCTAGCAGCACTGTAACCCCCTACAATGACTTTGTGTGACACCTCCCCCCGACCTCCCCATACCAACCCCCCCCCCCAGGCAACTTCTTTTCGGGTCAGGAGCCCTACAATTACAACACTGAAATTTCAGATGTAAATAGCTGAAATAATTAAATTTATGATTTTTAGAATCCTATGACCATGAAATTGACCAAAATAGACTGTGAGTTTGGTAGGCCCCTAATTAGGAATCAAATGTTTGTTCTACTTATTGAAATAAAGTAATGGATTAGTCAGAGCTGGTGTTAAAAAGTTGTTTTCGTGTACAGCTTGGCTGTTTCCTGTATATCAAAAGAGAGATCCCAAATGTCATATTTGTACCATTAACAAATAGTTCAGACCCGAAGCTGGAAACATACATATTAATTCTCTTTCTTTCCTCGACAAGTAATATTTAAAAAAAATAATCTTAAAAGTCATTTCAGGACACATTTGCACTTAACAGACACCTGGACAAAATGGACAAAAGGCAGATTTTTTTATCATGTTGATTTCCATTGTATTATTTAGGTATAGCGGCATTTTCTGTGTTTAGCTTGTTAAGGCACACACAGGAACATATTTACAAAGGATTTAAATAGCCCCGTATCTCACATGTTTCATTTGTAGATTTGGTGAGTTTTTTAAAACCCTGCTGTCAGGTTTTTGAGATCCCAAGACCAAAAGAATTTCAATTCCTAAGAGCTTTGCATACCCCTGAAAAGAGAAACAATCTTTGATTTTCTCTGCCTCAAAAAGAAGTTTTCCTCATGGTGTTTGTAGAATAATCTCTTCTCACCCATCATAATGGAAAAGAATAGGAAGACATGCAATGTTATGCCAAAATAAAGATATACAGTATGGGTCACAGCATTGTTATCTTGGTAAAACAAATTGAAACACAATAATGCAACCAACCTGTTTTGCTTAACACCAACCAACATACATATGAAGAAACTATGTTTTTGGATTTATGAAAACATTGACAATCCTTTGCCACCCAAATATCCTATTTTCTTTGGAGGCATAAAATCTAATTTCTTGATGAGGAAATACGTAGATCTTATCAAACTGCAGTTAATGATAAAAGCAAATCTTATAAACAGACTTTAAATAACACATTAAGCTTATCACTGATGATATCTTTAATTATACGAAAGAAAAATGTAAGACAGTCTAATGGGAAATACAAATTACTTGTTAAAATTATTAACAGAGTTAATGTGTTTACATTTGTTTATGTGTACGGGAATCATCTCAAATATTTGACTGCAATGACAATATGTGTAAAGATCAATTAAAAGTCATGGAGATGAGATATTGGATTTTCAGACCTTAATAGGATTTCATCTGCACTTGTTATATTATGTTATTCACTTATAATTGAGCTTCCATCATATCATAGAATCTGTCATCTCACCAATTTATTTTTCCAACCTCTAATGAAACTTTTATTCACTATGGAGACTGTTTTAAAAAGCATTATCGTAGAGGAGCTGTGTGGCGCAGGGATTTATCCACACCAGATTTTCACTTCTAGAGACTTGGGTTCAAATTTATGATAAGCAAAATGAGTTTGGTAGTTTCAGTCCAGTTCCCAGTAACCATTTGTTTATATCACAGAACCACCAACCAGCTGAGTATAATATGGTCTGAAAGGTAGCCTGCACCCTGAAGAGATTTTAGACTGGAATAACACCAGAATCCATATGACACCTGATATGAAATGGGGCGGCAAAGCTTGCAGAGAGCGTGTCTACACTGTGCCTGGCTCTGTGATTAATTTACTATCTTTAGTGAATTAAAGAACAACAACTAAAAACAGACCTAAAATGCTTTTGCTGACTAGGGGGCCTGATTCAGGCCTGCTCATGGAAGGATTACAAACTGCAGTGCCTGCACCAGTGGGGCATTCATCCTTGTGGGAGGGAGGTAATTATTCTATAGCCTCACTCCCTGGGGTTCCATTCACAGATGGTCGCTTTGATTTGTGGCTTGAGCACCATGGGAGACCTGCTGAGGAAGGATGCTGATCCATTAGATGTCCTGGCCATGCCACCTCTCCATCCAGCTCTGGTTATTCTTTAGGCTGAGCTGACGGGGTGCAGACTTCCTGGGGGGTTGAGTGCCATGGACAGGTAGACTCACTACTGCTTGAGACTCTCTGTTATGACTGACTCCAACAGAAACCAGCACAGACCCTAGAATTAGTTAAGCCCACTATCTTTAATGTCATCAAGTTGAGGCTATAATAATAAGCCCAATTACTCCAAACAAATATCCTTGACATTTAACTTATTTTTAATTCTGATTTCCATTAACCTTTCTAAAATAACATGTAACACTGACAGACCCCAGCTGTCGGCAGGCGGGATTGAACCTGGGACTTCTGGAGCTCAGTGCATGTCCCTCTACTGAATGAGCTAAAAATTAGCAAGCTGTTAGCTAAGGCTGTAGAGCAGACTCATAATCTCTCTCTAAGGGTATGTCTACACTACGAGATTATTCCGATATTACAGAAACCGTTTTGTAAAACAGATTGTATAAAGTTGAGTGCACGCGGCAACACTAAGCACATTAATTCGATGGTGTGCGTCCATGTACCGAGGCTAGTGTCGATTTCCAGAGCGTTGCACTGTGGGTAGCTATCCCATAGCTATCCCATAGTTCCCGCAGTCTGCCCCGCCCATTGGAATTCTGGGTTGAGATACCAATGCCTGATGGGGCAAAAAACATTGTCACGGGTGGTTCTGGGTACAGCCTCACCTCTCCCTCCGTGCAAGTAGCAGACAACCGTTTCACATCTTTTTTACTGGGTGAACTGTGTAGATGCCATAGCACGGCAAGCATGGCCCCTGCTCAGCTTAAGCTAGCAATCATGGACTTTGTAAACACCTCGTGCATTCTCGTGCATTCTATGCTGAACCAGGACCTGCAAAACCAGGTGAGGAGGAGGTGGCTACGGCAGCACGGTGACGAGAGTGATGGGGACATGGACACAGAATTCTCTCAAACCTTGGGCCCCTGTGCTTTGGAGATCATGCTGGTAATGGGGCAGGTTCTAGCCATTGAACGCCGATTTTGGGCCCAGGAAACAAGCACAGACTGGTGGGACCGCATAGTGTTGCAGGTGTGGGACGATTCCCAGTGAACTTTCACATGCGTAAGGGCACTTTCATGGAACTTTGTGACTTGCTTTCCCCTGCCCTGAAATGCCAGAATACCAAGATGAGAGCAGCCCTCACAGTTGAGAAGCAAGTGGCGATAGCCCTCTGGAAGCTTGCAACACCAGACAGCTACCGGTCAGTCGGGAATCAATTTGGAGTGGGCAAATCTACTGTGGGGGATGCAAGTAGCCAAAGCAATCATTAAGCTGCTGCTACGAAAGGTTGTGACTCTGGGAAATGTGCAGGTCATAGTGGATGGCTTTGCTGCAATAGGATTCCCTAACTGTGGTGGGGTGATAGATGGAACACATATCCCTATCTTGGCACCAGAGCACCAGGGCACCCAGTACATAAACCGCAAGGGATACTTTTCCATGGTGCTGCAAGCACTGGTGGATCACAAGGGACGTTTCACCAACATCCACGTGGGATGGCCGGGAAGGGTTCATGACGCTCACGTCTTCAGGAACACTACTCTGTTTAAACGGCTGCAGCAAGGGAATTACTTCCCAGCCCAGAAATTAACAGTTGGGAATGTTGAAATGCCTGTAGTTATCCTGGGGGACCCAGCCTACCCCTTGATGCCATGGCTTATGAAGCCATACACAGGCAGCCTGGACAGTAGTCAGGAGTTGTTCAACTACAGTCTGAGCAAGTGCAGAATGGTGGTAGAATGTGCATTTGGCCATTTAAAGGTGCACTGGCACACATTACTGACTCGCTCAGACCTCAGCCAAACCAATGTCCCCTTTGTTATTGCTGCTTGCTGTGTGCTCCACAATCTCTGTGAGAGTAAGGGGGAGACCTTTATGGCGGGGTAGGAGGCTGAGGCAGATCACCTGGCCGCTGATTACGTGCAGCCAGACACCAGGGCAATTAGAAGAGCACACCAGGAAGCGGTGCGCATCAGAGAGGCTTTGAAAACCAGTTTCATCACTGGCCAGGGTACGGTGTGACTGTTGTGTTTGTTTCTCCTTGATGAAAACCTTCCCCCTTGACTGACTCATTCCCTGTAAGCAACCCACACTTCCCCTTCGATTACCACTTGCTTCCTAAGGAAATAAAGTCACTCTCGTTTAAAAATCATATATTCTTTATTAATTAATTATAAAAAGAGGGAGAGAACTGACAAGGTAGTCCGGGTGGGGTTTGGGAGGAGGATATTAGGGAAGGAAAAGGCCACTAAAAAAAATTCAAAATAATGACAGCCTTTTGGTTGGGCTGTCCACTGGGGTGGAATGGGCGGGTGCACGGAGCCTCCCTCCACGCGTTCTTAGTCGTCTGGTGGGTGAGGAGGCTAAGGAACATGGTGAGGGGGAACGGCGGTTATACAGGGGCTGCAGCGGCACTCTGTGATCCTGCTGCCGTTCCTGAAGCTCCACCAGACGCCGGAGCAAGTCCGTTTGATCACGCAGCAGCCCCAGAGTTGCATCCTGACACCTCAGATCTTCCTGCCGCCACCTCTCATCTCGAGAATCTCTCCTATCCTCACATTGGTCCCTCCTGACCGCACGGTCACTGGCATCTTTCCTGTACTTTGATACCACGTCCTTCCACTCATTCAGATGAGCTCTTTCATTGCGGGTCACTTCCATGATTTCCGAGAACATTTCGTCTCACATCTTTTTTTTCCACTGCCTTATCTGAGATAGCCTTCGGGATGGAGGAGGGAGACTTGAAAAATTTGCAGCTGCAGGAGGGAGGGAAAAAATGGAGAGAAGTATTTAAAAAGATACATTTTACAGAACAATGCTTATACTCTTTCACGGTGAACAACACTATTCACCTTACATTGCACATGTGATCTCACTACAAGGTCGCATTTTGCATCTTAATATTGAGTGCCTGCAGCTTTGGTGTTAGAGATCACAGACGCAGGTCCGGGCATCAGAATTCGGCTTGCATGCGGCCATGGTAAGCCATTGTCTTTCAGCTTCTGCAGCCTTCATATATCCAGCGCTCTCCTTTCCCAAATAGCAAGCAAAGCCTGTTGAGTGCTGCTTCTTTCCTGTTAACGTGCAGCACCAGAACCGCCCCCATCCAATTCTCTGGGATGATCGCTTTACCCCTCCCCCAACACGTGGCTGGTATCATGGCAGATCGCTGCTAGCCACCCTCCCCCCCACCACGTGGCTGGTAGCAGGGAAGATCCCAGCTAGCCAAACGCAAAAAAGCTCAGCGCCAATCACGCCCCCACCCTTCCCCCTGCTTGGCTAAATGCAGGGAAGGATTTCTTTTAAGCCACAGGCAAACAGCCCAACTATCTCTGTCCCCTTAATTAAATTCCCGTATTTCAACCAGGTTACCATGAACGATATCACTCTCCTGAGGATAACACAGCGCGATAAAGAACGGATGTTGCTTCAATGCCAGCAAACACCGGGACCATACGCAGCTAGGCTTTGTCATGCAATGATACCAGATTACTTGCTACACGCATGGCGTGGTCAAGTGTCCTACCATGGAGGACGGAATAAGGCTGCCCTGCCCAGAAACCTTCTGCAACGGCTTTTGGAATACCTCCAGGAGAGCTTCATGGAGATGTCCCTGGAGGATTTCCGCTCCATCCCCAGACATGTTAACAGACTTTTCCAGTAACTGTACTGGCCGTGAATGGCTCCCAAGTCCTCAGGGCAAATTAATCATTAAAAAATACTTGCTTTTAAACTATGTTTTATATTTACAAAGGTACACTCACCAGAGGTCCCTTCCATGGCTTCATTGTCTGGGATAGTGGCTTGGGAGGGCTGGGAGGGTACTTCTGTCAGGCTGAGTAAAAGCTCCTGGCTGTTGGGGCGAACGGAGTGCTGTGTGCTCTCTGCAAGCTCATCCTCTTCTTCCTCCTCCTCATCTTCGCTGTCCGCAGAATCCTCAGGCAAGGCTAAGGTTACCCCCACCTCGGAATCAATGGACAGGGGTGGGGTACGGATGGCGGATCCCCCTAGAATTGCATGCAGCTCAGCGTAGAAGCAGCATGTTTGCGGCCCTGCCCCGGACCTTCCGTTTGCTTCTTTGGTTTTCTGGTAGGCTTGTCTGAGCTCCTTAACTTTCACACGGCACTGTACTGAGTCCCTGCTGTGGCCTCTCTCCATCATGGCCTTGGAAATTTTTTCAAATGTTTTTTCATTTCGTCTTTTGGAATGGAGTTCTGTTAGCACGGAATCCTCTCCCCATATAGCGATCAGATCCAGTACCTCCCATGCGGTCCATGCTGGAGCTCTTTTTCGATTCTCAGACTGCATAGGGACCTGTGCTGATGAGCTCTGCGTGGTCACCTGTGCTGATCAGCTCTCCACGCTGGGCAAACAGGAAATGAAATTCAAAAATTCGCGGGGCTTTTCCTGTCTACCTGGCCAGTGCATCTGACTCCAGATTGCTATCCAAAGCGGTCACAATGGTGCACTGTGGGATAGCTCCCAGAGGCCAATACCGTTGGATTGCGGCCACACTAACCCTATTCTGAAATGGCAATACCGATTTGAGTGCTACTCCCCTTGTCGGGGAGGAGTACAGATATCGATATTAAGCACCCTTTATATCGATATAAAGGGCTTCATTGTGTGGACGGGTGCAGGGTTAATTCGGTTTAACACTGCTAAATTCGGTATAAACCCGTAGTGTAGACCAAGCCTAAGTGATCTTGGTGCCACTAGATGGAACAGAACACCACACCCAGGAGGTGTGTGGGTTACAAATAAATTGTGCATAAAGTGTATTTTAACCAGTGAATGTATACATAGTGCTAACTTTTTAACAGAACTTCATAACATCCATGTAACCCTGAAACTATCAGATATTGTTTTAAACTGGTATAAATTAAGCTATTTTGTTAATTCTTAAAAACACTATTTTAGCTCAGAGGATAATGAAAGAGAAAAACACTAGACATGGAGGATGTATTAATGCTGTATACGATGACCACATTCAGTCATCTGGCTAGACAATACAATCTTTATTATTAGAGGGTAAAATAATTTAAGTTTTTGTTGCCACCAAACTGATGTTATTTAAGTGTTTTAAATTCTCCAGTGCTAAAGGTCATTTCAATTCATCTCTCTTTGAATACTAAGTAGTGTGCTTCAAAGGCAGTCACATTAGACTCTATCTCCTTTTTTATTTTAGTACAGGTGTTTAAAATAATGAGTTTTTACAAGTTGGGAGAAAGGGAAGAAGAGATTTTTAAAAAATGGGCCAGAACCTCAGCTGCAGATCTGGCCCAATCCTTATTTACAGAGACAAAACTATTACTGGACTATTTATTAGGGATATGAAAAGAGAAAAAGGCAAATTGAAGCAGGCTTGCAAAATAAACAAATAAAACCTATAAGAATGAAAACAAATTTCAAACTATGGGCTGTTCACAAACTGAGCGCTGAGTATTCATTCATGGTATACGAATAGCCACCTAAGTCACATGGCATTGCTTCTGTTCCCTGATTGGATCAAAAGCATGTTTTAAACAGCTGTATAATGAATAGCAAATACTTTTGTCTAGGCATAAATACCCTTGTTTGTGTGGAAATGAGATGTGAAAATATTCCATTCGTATAAGTATTTGTGAATAACAAAGAATATGGCTGTTGGAGCAGCAGGGGGAAGGGCACTTTACCCTGGATCCGAGTTTGAGAGGGGCCTCAAATCAAGTGACTTTATATCCAGGTGCACAGGATCACAGCATCACTCAGATTTGGTCTGCTGCCCTCCTCCATCATGACCAGTGAAGTGGCACCTGGTGCAGGGAGCAGGGCTCATCCCCAAGACCAAGGGCGGCTCCAGGCCCCAGCATGCCAAGTGTGTGCTTGGGGCGGCATGCCGCGGGGGGTGCTCTGCCGGTCGCCGGGAGGGCAGCAGGCAGGGCTCCGGTGGACCTCCCGCAGGCGTGCCTGCGGAGGGTCTGCTGGACCCACGGCTCCACCGAAGCCACGGGACCAGCAGACCTTCCACAGGCACGCCTGTGGGAGGTCCACCAGAGCTGCAGGACCAGAGGACCCTCCGCAGCAGGAGGTCCACCGGAGCCGTGGGACCGGCGACCGGCAGAGCGCCCCCTGTGGCATGACGCCATGCTTGGGGCGGAGAAATGTCTAGAGCCACCCCTGCCCAAGACACAGGAATCACTGCTGTGGGATAAGTGTGGGGCGGGCTAGTTCTCCAATCCCCCCTTTCAGTGGTAATTTTTTTTTTTAAAAAAGTAGGGGGTTCTAGGTTTCAGAGTTTCCTGCATCCCCCAAAACCAATGTGGCCCTGACAAAGAATAAGGCGTATGAGGACGGCTGAACTAAACAGGGATTAGCATGTCAATGAATGTTTGCAAACACTGTTTTGAAAGTATTCAAACAGATCAAGATTATTTATTATTATTTTGAATAAGATAAAGTAAATGTGTGGTTCCATATTCTCTCTTGGCTCATAGAAGTGAGAAATCTATATTCGGCAGGCACAAAAATGGGCCAGTGTTTTGGACTGGTAGTGTGGGATTCTCAAAATCTACAGGGTGTTGGAAGTGAGGAATGTATCCCTGCCTCCCCTACAATCTACCCTGGCAGACTCTGTAGGCCAGGAAACTCTGAGCATCCTCCACTAACTCTCTTCTTTGCACCTCACTAGCCTCAATGGTACAGGTAAAAGTATTCTCTATGTACTCAGTGTATGGTAGCATATCTGGGGCAGGACGGGGAAGTGGAGAGGGAAAGATAAAACAGACATACTATGCTGTAAAGGAACTCATTCCAGCTGGTAAATGGCATGTTAAATGTGGAGCTATCCTATCTACACAGTATTTAAATATATACACACATTGCCTAAGCTCATCTCTCTCTCTTTTTCCTTTCTTTCTTTAGTTTACCATTGTTAGAAGTAATGGAATGTGACTAATTGTTGTTTTTGCCAAGGTGAATTGGAATACATCCCCTGTAGTCAGTAGGGGAGGAGGGTAGTATGATCCTTTCTGAAGCTGCTTGCTTAACCTTTTTGACATTCACATGGATGATGTGAAGTCAGATTTTGTTCCCTGGTGTTTACCATGCTTTCTTATGCTTTGTGTAAACTAAAATGTTTTCTATTAAGCTATAAACCAACATGTTTATGGTGAGCACACACACACACACCACATTTATGTATATATGTTACTTGAATAATCTCAGACATATTTTAAGAGTCAGTCTCCCATATCCTGTTAATTTTCCATATGATGTGGGTACCTAACTGCCTTACATTTCTTTGGAAATCCCAGCCTCTAGATCTACAGGTATTACCATAAAACTGGTTATTTTTAACTTTTAACTTTACCATTTCTTGATTTTTTAGTCCTTTGCTTTGAAACCTTAGTATTCTTTTAATAAATATTTTTGCAGTGAATGAAGAAGAATAGAAAAATGTTCCACAATGTGGAAGTAGGTGTTAGACAACATTGGAATGCTCTGTCCCACACAAGATGAGTCTCAGTGAGGCATTGGTTGCTGTCAAGTCCTCCTTTATTCAACATGAACAATAAATCATGACATACAGTAAGTCAGGCATATGCAGTTATGATACTGTTCGCATGTATGACCAGATGGGAAAGTTGCCTGACAATTGCCTCAAGAGCGTGCTTAACTTTCAATGCCAATGAGCTAAAACTTATGCTTTCCTTAAAAACAAGAGGCAGCTTTCATTATTTTATTTGCTGCAGTGTTACTAAGGCAACATTTATATAAATAATTCATTTCTTCTTTGACTTTATCTTAACAAAGTCAAAGACCGCATTCTAAATTTCAAAGGAGACCAAAGGGTTTTTATACTCTTCAGCTGGCTTTTGTTATCCTTTACTGAGTGACTGTGCCTTAAGAGAAGAATCATTCCTAACTATCTATCATTGGTCATGTATTGAAATTAAAAAATATGCACTCCATTCCATGATATTTGCACAGTGACAATTATTTTCGTGCCACTCTTTTTATTACTTTTCCTGACATCAATTGGGCTCCCTAAGATAAACTATTTTTAAAAGAATACCATGAGACATTAAAACCCCCTTGTCATTTTCCTTCGTGACTGTTACTCTGGAGCCTGAGGAGAAAGGATTCCCAACTGTGGTGAGTAAAATATAATAATTTCATTTTGATGATGAAGCTTATTATGCTACCCATAATAGTGAGCTGTGGTTATCACTGTTTCTAGGTTTTACCATGTGAGCCAAGAAAGATACACTACAAACTTACTGCCATCCAAGAACAGAGCTGCATTGTTCTTATCTAACCACTGGAACTGAAAATAGGCCAATGCAGAAGGCCACAATAAGAGTAGGTCAAAGGTGGTGCCAGGGTAAGGGCTGGGGCATAAATCCATATTTATATGTTTAGTGTCCCCAGAACCCCGTACAACTAACCATGGATGAACTACAGCTGCTATTCCAACTGAAAGGCTGAAATAGCTTCTGTGAGGGAGTAAGATGGGATAGCTGCAGAGCAGCCTCACACATTGGCTCTTGGTTGTGGGGGCTGGATATCAGTTTAATCTGCCCTGCACCAGGTCTTGTTCCCATTCTGTTCCAGCATTGCTCCTGCCTCAGAACCAGCTCTGCTTCTGCCTTTGCAGACTCTTTTAATCTGGTTCCAACCCTTGGCTCTGACTCCTGACTCCAACTCTGCCTCAACCCTTGGCTCTGGCATTTGAACTCTGATCACTAAGGCTGACTCCCACTCGGACCACTAGGCTTGCTTAAAGCCAAGATACTCCCAATAATTCTGTTTGCCTTCACTTACTAACAGTGCTTTCACCAGAAATCTAGTAGTATTACTAGAAATGAAGTAATCTCTATCGAATACTCCAAGGTGCATGTCAGCTGCCAAAATATTAATAAGCCACTCTCGTGTCTGTAGTCCATGGGGCTTCATTTGGCCAGAAAAACTAATCCTCCAGCATTTGCTTGTGCAAAATATTTTCATTGTTGCACACATATGGAGCAATTTCATAGATTCACGATGGCTTCCAATGCCTCTGGCCAGAGTCTTGTTATTAATTTAATAGATCTTTCGAAATGTGCAGTTTCATATGAAGACACTGCAGAAGTTCCACTTTTGATCCATTTTCCTCAAAAGGCACCCTGATTTGTATTGTCTTAAATTCATGTGAAAAATATGATTTATAGAACTTTACTTCAGTTACATAAAATCCCATGCAAATGAAGGACTGTCAATATTTTTCATAATGTAAAGAATCCACTTTGGGATAGCTGACATTTTATAACATCAAAATAATAGCTCAATTCCATTTTTAATACATCGGACAACTTCTGAAATGAAAAATGGAAAAAATTCTGTTGACTTGATTTTTGACGTGATACTGATATTTTTATGAAGTTCTCTGTTAATTTCATATACAATATGTGTGGCCAGAGCTTACATTTTTTGCCATACTAACTACGCAAAACATATAACACAAATGAGGCACAATGTGCAGAATATCAGTTATTGATTGGTTTTCAACTCTACCTTCTTATGCAGTGACCCTCTCAGACCTCACTAAGCTAAGGAAGGGTAAATCATCATTACTTAGATGGGAAACCTCTAAGGAACATGCAGTGGTGGGGTTTCAGTAGACTGAACTTTTCCCTCTAAGTCAGAGGGAAAAGTGCCCCAATGGTGTCAGAGGATGCTGTACTGCTGGAGATGCCATCTTGCAGATGAGACATATAGCAGCAGGGGTCCTGGCCACCTCTGTTTATTAAAGATACTTGGCACTGTCTCTAAGAGTTGGGTTGTTAATGTTGATGTCTTGAACAAATTCCAGTCTGGGTGAATCTGTTCTGCTACCTTAAGTTCTCCCTGTAGTTTCAGTTGGAAAAGCTATTCTTCATTTTCTGTCCTAACTTGATGTGTAATTTTATTCTGCATTGTTAAATGGTTGCTGAATTTCACCCCCACAATGGCTAAGTTTCAGTGGTGGGAAAAAGTGCTCCTGTCTATTGTTTGGTGGTGTGTATGTGTGTCAGGAGTAAGGCCCTCAGCTATGCCTGCTCAGAACTTCTGATGCCCTAATGAGCCAGCTAGAGTGCTTCTCAAGCTATCTGATGTGGGGGACCAGCAATTTTTTTTCCAATGTGCCAGGGACCGGTGCCATATTATTATCCTATTCAACACTCTTATGAGGAAACTCGCCACGGACCAGCAGCTGATGGCTCGCAGACCGGCACCGGTCCATGGACCACCACTTTGAGAAGCACTGAGCTAGACTGCCTGATGGACCACCCTGCCTGATTGGCTGAGAAAGCCAGCAGTCTGCTTCTTAAACATAGCAGCAGCAGTAGCTTGCTGACTGCTCAACGCAGATGCCCACGGACTCTCTGCCTCCTTGTGCTTGTCTCTCCAAGCCTGCTTTTCTCCTCACAGCTCCAGCCCAGATTCTGCCCTCCACCAGGTCTTGTTCCCATTCTGTTCCAGCATTGCTCCTGCCTCAGAACCAGCTCTGCTTCTGCCTTTACAGACTCGTTTAATCTGGTTCCAACCCTTGGCTCTGACTCCTGACTCCGACTCTGCCTCAACCCTTGGCTCTGGCATTTGAACTCTGATCACTAAGCCTGACTCCCACTCGGACCACTAGGCTTGACCACCTATGATCCAGTCTGCTGATTGTGTGTGTGTGTGTGTGTGTGTGTATGTGTAAGGCACTTTGGGGTCATCCATGATGAATATCACTATGTAAAGTCAATATCATTGTCATTTTTAGTAAAGCCCTAAGACTCAAGATTTAAAAAAAATTTTACTCAGCGTTTAACTCTATTAATCAAAGTAGTGTGGTCCCTTTTGACAGAATACCACAGATAACTAATTTATGGATTTGAGTTCAAAGCATAATCCAGTAGTTATTTGAGTTATAACACTATGAAGATAAACACTGTACCTTGCTAATACAACTATGACTGCGGCAAAGATAAAGTTTTAATAGATTTTACCAAATTGTTGTAATTAATATCACCTACAGCTGAACTCTTCTTACGGTTATATTTATTCTAAAGTACTGTACAATACTTTCCTGCAAGGGACTCCATTATATATATTACCTCATTGTGGCTACATCCTGTGAGTCACTGGGGTAGGGTGGTTGAAGTAGAGAAGCTGTTTGCAAGGGAAATGGAGCCTGATTTTTTTTACCTAACAATGTCACTGAGTTAGGACCATATAAGTTAAATAGTTTGTTTCTTCTTTAATACTTCGTGAAAAATAAATAGCCTTTTCCATTTATTTTTATCGGAAGAAAACATAAAAATACACTGCATCCTACCAGAAAAGACCAATATGCTTATCTCCCTTTATTTTACATGTGCCACATTTTAAATATGTTGGCAGTCCCTCTATTCAGAGATCCAGAAAGGAGATGATTAAGTTACATGCTGGGTGTCAAAGCTCTTGATTTATTCCTATGCTCTACCTGGGCTCCATAGTGAGCAGCATCTTATTTTTAAGAGACATGTGTGATAATTTAAGCCCTGATTCAGGGAAGTTGTCTAATTCAGAAAAGGCATTTAAACACGTACTTTTTAAGCCTGTGCTTGAATCCCATTGGAGTCAATGGGACTTAATAATGTGATTATAGTAAAGCACATTCTTTAAGTGCGGTTTTGAGTAGGGATGAATTTAAGCATATGACTTAGGCTAGGTCTATACCAGGGGTAGGCAACCTATGGCACGTGCGCCAAAGGCGGCACGTGAGCTGATTTTCAGTGGCACTCACACTGTCCTGGCCACCGGTCTGGGGGGCTCTGCATTTTAATTTAATTTTAAATGAAGCTTCTTAAACATTTTAAAAACCTTATTTGCTTTACATATAACAATAGTTTGGTTATATATTATAGACGTATAGAAAGAGACCTTCTAAAAATTTACTTTACATACAACAATAGTATAGACTTTCTGTAAGTCTATATATTATAGACTTACAGAAAGAGACCTTCTAAAAACATTAAAATGTAATACTGGCACGTGAAACCTTAAATTAGAGTGAATAAATCAGGGGTAGGCAACCTATGGCACGCGAGCTGATTTTCAGTGGCACTCACACTGCCTGGGTCCTGCCCACTGGCCTGGGGGGCTCTGCATTTTAATTTAATTTTAAATGAAGCTTCTTAAACATTTTAAAAACCTTATTTACTTTACATACAACAATAGTATAGACTTTCTATATAATATTATAGACTTTCTATATATTATAGACTTACAGAAAGAGACCTTCTAAAAATGTTAAAATGTATTACTGGCACGCGAAACCTTAAATTAGAGTGAATAAATGAAGATTCAGCACACCACTTCTGAAAGGTTGCCGACTCCTGGAATAAATGAAGACTCGGCACACCACTTCTGAAAGGTTGCCAACCCCTGGTCTATACTATGACAAGGTGTGTGATATCTAGCTCACGTGCACATATTCAATGAGAGCTAAGACATGTATAGATAGTATCATAGCCATGGTAGCATGGGCAACTTCAGCATGACTTAGCCCTACTGAGTACAGATCTGCCTTTATGAATGTCTCAAAAGGTCTATATAACTCTAGTACAATCTTTTGGGGCACCTAGAAGGCAGGCTTGAGGGGGAAATGAATATCTGCATGCTCTTTTAGTATGTTCATACACAGGAAGGAAAAAGGAGACTCTATCCAGATAGTTTTCACATCATTTCCCATCCCGCAGTGACCATGCTGATTTTATAACTTATTCTTCAGTTTCATGAACAAGTTGTAATATATTAGTGAAAGCAGTTGCAAAGGATTCATATAGCTGACAGGAGTCTTGAGAAATGGTTTATACAGCATTGATATCCCAGGAGGCCCAAAATAACAGCCTAAAATGTATGGGACAGTGATCACTGGGTTTATTACTTCAGTTTCAGCCTGGTATTTTGCAATTTATAGTTTCCTGATAAATTGGAATCCATTCAGCTGATACATATTATGTAGGACTATGGAACTGTCTGTGGTACACTGGAGGATTAGAGTGAGTTGCAAATGACTTGGAGGTGTTAATTTAGCAAATTAACGTAGATGGAAAGCATCTTTGCCCCTCATACACCATTATTGAGAATAAGACACAGTAAAACAGCAACATGTATAAGATCATTTAGGTAAGAGTGCATTTCCAGCGAAGTCCCTATTTTCAGGGATTTCACATTTGACTACCGGTATTTGAAAATATTGCTTCAAGCTAAAACTTGGATTTGTAATACAAGGTTTCAGTTCAGTGACATATTATTTTCCAGGAATATTTTTAACATGTGTGTGGGGGGAGTCCAGCTGCCACCTTTTTTAGTTAATATTAGAAGAGTGGAGAAAAGAGTAAAATTTGACAGTATCAAATATATTTTTACTCTACTAATTAGCTCCTTGGCATTAGTAATCCGGTTTTCCATCTCCAGTGTCCACTGATAGGAGCAGACATGCTGTTAAACACTGGTGAGAATTATTTTTTTAAAGGCTTTGCTTTTTAAGCTAACGTCTTTGAGATTATCAATCTTGAACATGCATTGGTGCTTTAGAGCATGTTGGTTGCAAAAATATTAACACTGATTACATTGTTTTGTTTGCACATGAACGTTAATTTTTTTCAACAAAAATCTGCTATGGATTTTAAGCATTCAAATTTTGGAGATTTTACAGAGTCTATCTTGTGATTTACTACTTTGAATGCTTTACAGAACAGACTACAACACTGGAGAATCCATTAAGGTCTCTTATTGTATCTTGAATTAATAATGCCGTAACATGAATTTGCACTATAGAACAAAAAGGCAGCCTCAAAAAAAAAATAGTAGTACCAAATCACTGACTCAGTACAGCCCAATCCAGTTTAAGCCTTGAACATGGATCTGCATAAGTGCCAAATTAGTGCAACAATCTATTAAGTTACCTAGTCCTCTAGTTTGGGGAAATGGAGGGGAAAAGTGGTGGTACTTTTCCAAGCTTTTCCCACAAACCAAGCCCCACCCATTTAAGACACCAAAATGAGACACCACTCACAGCAGTCTGTGCAACCATTCAAAAATATGATCATGAATGGTCTGATGGGCTCAGCTAAACTCCTCAGGTTTGGTTCCTGCTCGGTAGAGTTTGGATACACCCATCAAGAGAGCTGGGTTAAGGCATAATGACAACAGGCCCCTCCTATGACCCCAGTTCTAGAGTTAGGTGATGATGTCAGAATCTAAGATTTCCTTTAAAAAATAAGTTATAGTTCTGTCCCTCATGGAAGCTAAGAAACACTCGATAATGTAACATGGCTGTAACTGCTACAGTGATGTCTGTGTGAGCCTTCAGAGAGCTGGCAGCAGCCCCTAGGAAGAAAATTACTGTGCCCCATACCCCTACTACTAGAGCAGATTAGGTCACTATGGTATGCAAGGCTCCATGCTGCTGCTACTCAATGGGGCTTTGCCACCACTGCTGTGAGGGGAGACAACCTAGTGCCAGTCACCATTCCAGGTGCCTCCTCATTTCCCTAAGTGGCAGGGAAGAGAAGAGGAGACCTCCAACAACCACTACTGCCTCCTCCAGGTGGCCTTTTGAGGAGCATTTGTTGCCAGTCATACCTCCTTGGAGCAGTAGGACAGAGAGGAGTGGTGTCCCCCAAGCACCATCATGGCACTAAACTAAGGTCTCACAGACTATTGTGCAGATCTCCTAATATAATTGTCCCTTTCCTTTCTTACATGCTTTGATCTGCAGTGAAATACTTAAAGCCCACATTTAAATCATCACCAACAGGCACCTGAGTTAAATCCCCACTGAGATGAATGGGCAGTTCATACCTCTAAGACCTTTTGTTTCCAGCTCTCTCTACAAACTCAGGAGGACATTTCTGTATTGGTTATACCGTTCATATTTTCATGGTTTTCCTTGCAACAGACTTAGGCCTTGTCTTTAGATGAAAATTGCCTTAGTATAATTGTCCTCATATCAGTGGGAACTACCATGTGTCCACACACAAATTCTTCTCATCAATGGCTCTTTGGACTTTAGCAGAAGCTACTGCATATCACATCTGAAGTAACTCCATATTGGTGAGAAGTAAAGGCTTTGTGGCAGTATGATCACATCCCACTGCTGATTTAACTAAAATGGAGCAAATAGTCCTTCCCATTATCCTAAACTGCTCTAGTCACTGCAGACGTAACCTGTTAGGTTAGTATTCTGTCCTCCACTGCTTTGGGCTCATTTGGACTAGAGGTCACCCACCTGTTCAAGTAGTGCTGCTGGCAAGAGTCCCATTTGCTAGTGAGTTGCTTTCGGACTGAGTGAAGAGCACTTTCCCTTTGTTCAGAATGTGTCATTGCCTCTGGCTGGAGCCTGTCGGTGCATTGTTCTGTAGGATGAGTAGCATGCCCAGTCCATGCCAGAAAAGACATGCCAGAATCACTGGAGGTTTACAAAGGGAGGCTGGATAGCCATCTGTCTTGGATGGTTTAGACACAACAAATCCAGCATCTTGGCAGGGGGGTAGATTAGATGGCCCTTGAGGTGCCTTCTAACCCTATGATCCAGTGCAAAGATTTACAAGCAGCTGTCTGGACAGATGACCAAACTGAGGTAGCCCCAAGATGAAATGCAGTGATGAAACCTCTGACAGACCTACAGAGATGCATAGGACCAAAACAGCTCCTATAGGAACTCACACAAGATCCCTCTTATGAGGAAATTGACAGAATATTCTGCAAGGAACCTGCCACTCAGCCTAGCCTGGTTGTGAGTAGTGCTGATCTTGCTGGGGAGATCCTCATGTAGGCATGTAGTGGTCACTAATTTTTTTCTGAAAGCTGAAATTCTGAACCATTCGATGACATCTTCAGAACAAGTACCAAGTTGCTAAAGTGGTGCAAGCCAGTCCAATTCAGGCCTTCAATCCAGATCTGGATAACTGCAAGTTCACTTGGTGTGCAGAATATTTGTTTTACTAGCAACTTTATGCTGCCCATAAAGTTTTCAGTCAAGTGAAATGAATGCCGTTCTTTTGTTGCTAGGAAATATCATTCCCAGATTTCCTAATGATTGTGTTTTCTTGCAGTTTCTTATGCAGTGATGTAGAGTGCAAGAAGCTAAACAGAGTCATGTGATCATGCACCAATCAGAAATATACAGAATTCCAAGCAAACAAAAGACACCATCTGGGTGCACAACTGCCAAGACTCATGCCTGAAGTGAGAATCTCATGCATAGCTCTTTCCCCCTACTCTTCCACCTGTTTGATTCTCTCTCCAGGGTTGAAACAGGTTGCCTGTTCTGCTTTCTGCTTCCCATCCTCACCGGGCCACTTTCTTGGCTGTTGCTTTGTGACAAACAGCTGAATCTGTCTTCGTTTCCCTATGAGCCCCTGAATGGACAGCAATTTCTGTTCCCTCCCTTGCCTCTGGTGTCTGAGTGCTTAACTCACCCATACCAATTCCAAAGTCTGAATCTTTTGAGGTTTCCTGTCATGGTTTATCACCTGTATTTTGCAATGGGGCTGCTCATTTACAGTGTGCTCTTACATGTGTTTTTGTAGTGCTGATGCTGATTGTAAGTGGTTTTTAGATGTTTCTTGCAATGTTGCATTGTTGAATTGAAACAACCTCAAGTACACATGGTTTTTAACCCTATGTCTAATATAAAGCCTTTAAAAAAAAGTAAGACACAGAGTAGAACGAGGGGAAATTTTCAAATAGTTTATTCACCAAAAAATGCAGTTTCAGGTTCACTGAAACTATTTGTGAATTCAGATCAAATTCAGTGACCAGTTTTGGCTGGTGGGAAATATTGAAAATGTCAAACTGTTTCATTTCAGCATTTTCAAAACATTTTGACTTTTCATTTCAAAACTACATTTCATTTTTAAATTTAGCTACATTTATTAAAAACACAAAAAAGATGCCACCTAAAACCAAAAACCAAACAGAAAATGGAGGGGGGGTGATCTACATAGAATTAAAGATTTAGTTCAACCCAAAATGAGATTGTTTTTTGTTGTTCTAGTTTCAGCAAGGAAAAAACAAACAAAAAAATTCTGTTTCAGGTTGAGCCAAAAATATTTTTTTTTCTGATTTTTTCAGTTCTGTCACCAAACAGAATATCAAGTATTGGCTCAGTTCTAGTAAACAACTGGGGGCAGATGATTAAGATATACTCCAAATCCTCCTTTGGTTTTGTATTCGCTCTCTCTCTCTCTCTCTCTCTCTCTCTCTCCAGTCCCTATCATAAATTTGGTATCTCTGTGTACATAGTGTACTATACAAAAAACCCACACAGCTAAGTATGCAATCCTACAATAATAGTGAGAAATTAATTTGTGAGCTTTCTAAAGTATTTCTACATCTTAAGCTAATATTGAACTAAATTTGAGAGTTTAAGCAAAAGCTGTTTCCATGGTTATACTGGAGGCATTCTAAATATAGTGCATGATGTAATCAGCTAATGTGACTAGGTACAAAATTGATGTTTATTTCAGTCTGAAGTTTATTCCATGTAGAAACCTTTGAGATGTGTCTGTATCACTTGAAAAACTATTTTTGAAATTATTCCTATTGTCCCATGGTTTCTGTTTCTCTGAGCCATTCCATTTATCAGTTTATAGGCTATAGCTTCTTTATTATAAATTATATACATTAGACCTCTTTAGTGCCTTCACAGAATTCTTAACATTACATATAATAGTCCACATAAGAGCTCGTTCCACTGCTGGCAACAGAAAGGTTATCATTTTTGTAATCTTTTTGCACCCCACACATTTTAAGCCCTCTTATCAGTATCATCCCTCCAACCCTCCCCAATACTGTTGTGTCTGAGGTGTACTCTGACTTTACCTCTTGATGCATCACACATCCATGTCATGAAAGGTAGATAATGCCTCCTATTTGATTAGCTTCCCCTGACCCTTTCTCTCATATGCATCGGAGGGGCTGATAGAAGCTAAAAAAACGGATGCTCTATACTTTAAAATTAGATCAACCTAGCTACATTGCTCACTCCCCGAGTACTGTAGTTAAGTCAACTCAACCTCCAGTGTAGGTCAATGGAAAAATTCTTCTGTCAACCTAGCTACTGCCTCTGGGAAAGTTGGAATAACTATATTGACAGGAAAAAACCCTTCCATTGATGTAGAAAGTGTCAACACTACAGTGATGTAGCTGCAAGACTGCGGAAGTGCTGCTGTAGTGCTTGTAGTGTAAGCATAGCCTTAGCTTCCTTTCCAATGCAGCTTATTTTATCCAGGGAGAAAAGGATGGTCTAGTGATATGAGCATATCTCCTTCTGAAAAATAGGGCTAATAATACTTCCCGACCTCATTCCAAAGTGAACATCATTTCACAAACAACCCATTGAGTGAAATTTATTTGGATGAAATATGCAGCAAATGTTTAAGGATAATGATAATACATAGAAATCAAGATTAGCTGGTGAACAGGAAAAAAGAAGAGTTAGGTTTATCAGGAAATTTACTAGCAACGAATAATTTTTCCAGCTCTAAATATCTCCTTTCCTGGCCCTTTGTCCTGTCAACATCCTAGTTCATTTGCCATTCAACAGATACAAATGCTCTGGTACATACTGAGTGGTAAATGATAATAAACTACTCACCATGGACAGATCACTATGTCTCATTCACTGAGTAGCTTCCTCAGAGTAGTTTTGCTCATTCCTCTTTTTAATAAAGAGTCTTTCTTTTTCTTTCTTTCTTTCTTTCTTTCTTTCTTTCTGTTTCATTTAGTGTACTGCATTTCTAGCTTAATACAATTTAAGTGACATATTGGGTTTCAGATGTGTTAAAAATTTCCTGAAGCTTTCCAGTAAAGTATCCAAAAAATGCCCTTTCAGGAAATGACACTACACTCTTTGAGACTGGAAGTTTCTTTGTTCAATAATAGCATTTTGACAACAATTAATTTGTCTTTTCAAACAGTGCACAGCAGATCAAGCAGTGTCTGTAACATTGGCACAAACCGTGTTCCTGGCTTCCATAGAAAAAGGGTACCTAAGGAGGATAAAAGGATACATAATAGCTAGAAGTCGGAATCACGCCTCCTATTGTGTTTTTCTCTACATCCAATAAACCTGTTATTTAACTTAGCACCTAAACAAATATTTGTAGTGCAAATAGCCTGAAGACTATGATGTGACAGTGACTAAAGATTGCAATAAAAGGCAGCTGAAACTTTTTGGGGTGAAGTTTTCCATTCTTTTAAGACTACTGGCAGCAGTGGATGGACAGAAATGAATTCGGTTTTCAAAGTGCAGGAAGGAAGTTCATAGAATTATAGAAATTAGAGAAGAAAAAGATATATTGGGTCATCTCCTCCATGGCAGAGCCAGTGGCAGATTTGTCCCCACATTATAAGGTACTTTGTTGAGTCTAGCTTTAAATGTCCCACGAGACAAGGCTTTATGCCTAGCCTTGGAAAACTGTTCCACTACACAATAGGTTTTACTGTCAACATTTTGTTATATAGTCAGCCCCAAGTGTATATTTTTTAAAGTTCATCCTATCACTCCTACTTATACCTCCTGATACTACTTTCAATAAGTCTTTTCCATCCTTGATGTTTATCTGCTTCAGATATTTCTAGATGGTTCTTTTATCTACCAAACCCATAGCCCAAATTGTTGCTCAGGCTTTTAATCTTTCTTCATAAATCAATCCCTCCAGTTCCCTAATGACATTTATTGGTAAACAGCCTCTTTTCCTCGTGATTTTTAATGATGTTGAATAAGACTGGACCTCTATTAACACCATGGTTACACAGTAGTTTCCTCAGTGGTAGCTACCAGCCCCTGTTATAATGCTGCTTTCATTTCCCTGCCATGGAAATTAACAAGAGTAGTGTTCAAAGCCAATAAGATGTAATAAAGTCTCTGAAATTTGTAATTTCAGGTTACTTGAAATAGAGACATTGAGTGAAATTCTGGTCCCATTGAAGTCAATGGCAAAACTTCCATTGACTAGCATTTCACCCATCGTTTTTAATCAAAGCAGGGCTCTTTGGTTTTCATCACATCTGGAACTAACATACTTTCTTGTTCACTTACAGAACATATGCTTGATTCAAGACCAGTGGGATTCCCTTAGTGGTTCATGACCTGCCTGTGATTTTCTAGTGCCCCATGTGCAGCTGTCACCCAGGGACTTTTGGCAGTGACTTTAATCAGGTCAGGATTTCATCCACTGTCTATAAATCTGATCAGTGCTGCTCTCATATTGAAGTGTCTACAGAATAAGCAGAGTGTGAATCACTGGCATCCTTCTCATACTTCCTGAATTATGTAAGGTAGTGCAAGAGCTCTGTACAAATAGACGCAGTGTGAGAGATGAGATGGAGAGGAAATGAGTGGCTAGTTCCTTCTTAGGAACCACTGGCTGGTTCCTTAGGACCTACTTAGGAGTGATCGAGAGGGCAAAAGGGGAGGGGGAGTGGCAGTGATAATCGCACTTTCTATCCCATCAGTGTCAAACATGTTGTTTCTGAGTCACTGATAACTCAGAAGAAAAATTATCTTGAATGATTATGGATCAATGCCCTAACAGATAAAGCGCAAGATGAGGAATTAGTTGTCTGCTACAGACAACAAAATCACACTGGGGAACAGGATGGCCACCGCCTTATGTACCTATTTATAATGTGTAGGGGAAAAAGCTGCATCGTTATGGGGGACTTCAATTTGAGTGACATATGCTGGCGTTCTCATGCTGCCAGGACTAAAACATCCTTGGAAATTCTGAACATTATAGATTACAATTTCCTATCTCAAGAAGTGTTGCAACCAATGTAGAGGAATTCTTTATTAGACATTGTCTTAACAAATAAAGAGAAATTGATCACAGAACTAAAAATTAATGGTAGCTTAGGTACAAGTGGTCATGACGGTTATAATGTGCAAGCAGGATAAAGTCCAGACCAGTAATATAGATACTTGGTGCTTTAATTGGGCCAATTTCACAAAAAGTGAAAACAATTATGAGCCAAATCAGCTGGGAGTAAGAATTTAATCAGAAAAATTTAAATAATAACGGGGAAGTATTTAAGAATCTCTTACTAGATGACCCCAAAACCACAATCCCACAATCAAGGAAGAAGGTTGTACTAGTTACAAAAAACAGCAACCTGGGTTAGAGGGGAGGTGAATGCAGCTACAAAAAATAAAATATAGCAAGTGGAAGAAAGGGGAAGTGGATAGTAATGAATATAAAACAGAAATTAAGAATGATAAAATATTGATAAGGGAAAACCTATGGCCAGCAGAGTCAAGGACAATAAGGTGAACTTTTAAAAATGTATTAGGGACAAAAAAGCATCATGACAATGGTATGGAAATGGTAGAATTATCAATAATAATACAGAGAAGGTAGAAGTTTTCAATAAATATTTCTGTTCTCTATTTGAGGAAAAACAGATGATAGTCTCATCATATGTGATAATCGCACTTTCTATCCCATTAGTATCTCTGGAGGATGTTAAGCAACAGCTATTAGTGTTAGACATTTTAAAATCAGCAGGTTGAAATAACTTGCATCCAAGAGTTTTAAAAGACCCGGCTGAAGTGCTCGCTGGACCATTAATTTTGATTTTTTTCAATAAGTCTTGGAACACTGGGGAAGTTCCAGAAGACTGGAAGAAAGCTAATGTGCCAATTTTTAAAAAGGGTAAACGGGATGACCAAGTAACTATCGACCTGCCAGCCTGACATCAATTCCAAAGATAATGGAATGGCTGATATGGACTTGATTAATAATGAATTAAAGGAGAGTAATGCAAATCAACATGAGTTTATGGAAAATAGAGCCTGTCAAGCTAACTTGATATCTTTTTTGATGAGATTATAAAGATCATAGTGTTGACATAATATACTTAGACTTCTGTAAGGCATTTGACTTGGTATCACATGACATTTTGATTAAGAAACTGGAAGAATATAAAATTAACATAGCACAAATTACATTGATTAAAAACTGGCTAACTGTTAGGTCTCAAAATGTAACTATAAACACGGAATCATCATTGAACAGGTACGTTTCCAGTCAGGTCCCACAGGGATCAGTTCTTGGCCCAACACTAGTTAACATTTTTATCAATTACCTGGAAGAAAACTTAAAATCATAATTGATAAAGTTTGCAGATGACACACAAATTTGTGGAGTAGTCAATAAGGAAGAGGACAGGTCACTGATTCAGAATGATCTAGATCGCTTGGTAAAATGGGCACAAGCAAACAATATGAATTTTTATATGGCTACATGTAAATGTGTACATCTAGGAATAAAGAATGTAAGCCATACTTACAGGATGGAGGCCTCTGTCCTAGGAAGCAGTGACTCGGAAAAAGATTTGGGAATCATGGTAGATAATCAGCTGAATTTGAATTCCCAGTGTGATGTTGTGGCCAGAAGAGCTAATGCAATCCTGGGATGCATCAACAGGGGAATCTTTGGTAGGAGTACACAGGTTGGTGCGACCACTGCTGGAATATTATGTCCAGTTCTGGTGACCAAAATGCAGCAAGGATGCTGATAAATTGGAAAGGGTTCAGGGAGGAGCTATGAGAATGATCAACGGATTAGAAAACATGGCCTATAGTGATAGACACATTGAGCACAAACTGTTTAGCTAAACAAAGAGAAGATTAAGGATTGAGTTGATTACACTTATAAATATGCACTATATAAATATAAATATTCTCAAATATTTAATAATGGGCTCTTCAGTCTAGCAGAGAAAGGTAGAACATGATCCAATGGCTGGAAGTTGAAGCTAGACAAATTCAGACTGGAAATAAAATGTAAACTTTGAACAGCGAGGGTAATTAACTATTAGAATAATTACCCAAGGGTCATGGTGGATTCTCCATCACTGACAATTTTTAAATAAAGATTAGATGTTTTTCTAAAAGATAGACTCTGGAAATTATTTGGGAGAAGTTCTCTGTCCTGTGTTATATAGGAGGTCAGACTAGAGAATCACAATTTGGAATCTGTGACTCTATAAACTTTTACACATCCAGCAGCCCCAGAGGACAAAGGGAAATCCCTTATCTGTATGAAAGCTCAGAATGGGAAGGAGAGAAGAGACACATCTTGAGCTTCTAAAGAGATACAAGAAGGAGACTCATCTTTCTCTTTCCTCCTTGACACAACCTTCCATTCTTCCTCATTGTACTGAATGTGCAAGAATATTTGCACTTTACTACTTTTACACTTCAGCTCTCTCTTTTATTTCATCTTTTTTCCTTGCTAGATGAAAATTGCTGTTCCTAACTCCTTAAAGCCTTTTCAGTCTCTTTGTTCTATTGTGCAAAGCAGCACAGATGCATGGAAAGTTGATTACCCTCATGAAACAGCTACCGTAACATTTAGATTCAGGCATTTTATTTGTCATTAGCCTAACAACGCATATAGAGTTGTAGTAACTGGAAAGATACAGTCCATTATTATTATTATTATTATTATTGTTTATATTTTTAAAAACTTGTGAAGTGCTAGAATACCATGGTGATGGGGGTCATCTAAGCATCTAGATAGATAGCTAGACAGACAAACAGTCATTTAATCTGAAATGGAGAGCAAAATGTAATTGGTAGGCATAGGTTCATTAGTATGCTGCAGCTGGAGTCTATGATTCTTATTAAAAAAAATTTAAGAGACGCTGTTCAGGGAATTGAAGACGGCACAAACAATTTAGTGGAGTTTTTTCTCAATACCATACAGAGGGGTTGTAGCTTTTTGACTTTTAAGAGTAGAATACTATATTTAAGGAGATTTGTCCCCCAGCATTTGTACTTGTGCCACAACACACTATCCTTTGAAATACAAATCATTTGATAAGGGAATAATTTCTCTGTTCAGCTTCAATTTGTATCCTTGTGCTGGAACAGTTATTCAAGCTTTTGGTTCTGCATGGCTTGATGCACCAAAGTAATACACAAACAAAAAAAATCAAAAGGAAATAACCATCCATGTACTTGTAATTATGTAAAAATTCTTTAGAACAATCAGGATGGATACATCTCTTTCAAATATTTTTGAGTCACATAATAAAAAAGGATAATAATGTTTCACTAAATCAGTGAAGAATGGAAAACTGGCATTTTTCAGTGAATACTTATATTAAGGCCTTTTCCTTGCATGGACATGCTAAGAATATACAGTAGAATTTTGCTTTTTATTTTGAGTAGTCAATACGCCTCCTTTAAATTGTGCCACAATTAATTTTATCTCCAGAATTGATGATGAATTTCTCAGAATAAGGCCAGTTTATTAGAACTGGAAAGATGATCATTAAAGGCCCTAATTTAAGCCTGCAGTTTCAATGAGGCTACTTACATGCTTAAAGTTACACACATACTTAGGCCTGATGTACACTACAGAGTTAGGTTGACTCAAGGCATCTTACTTCAACCTAACTCTGTAAGTTTCTACACTAAAATTTCACCTCACTGCTGTAACTCACCCGCTATGCTGACTTAATCATTCCAACCCTGCAGGAAGCGTAGCACTTAGGTCAACATAATTAGGGTGACACAGTGTCAGTGTAGACACCGCATTACTTACATTGACTTCAGTGGCCTACAGGAGGTGTCCCACAATGCCCCACTGTGACTGCACTGTTTTGAACTCCACTGCCCAGTGGCCAGGTACACAGGTACATGCCCTGTGAATTTTTGAAATTCCATTTCCTGTTTGTTCAGTGTGGAGAACTCATCTAGTGATTGCCCAGCTAACCATGCCAGCCCCATGCTGCAGACACACTCCTGCCTGTAGCACACAGGAGGTGGTGGATCTCGGAGGGATACTGCGGAGGAGCTGCAGTCACAGGCCCTGAGAGTGCACAGTGAAGAGGTGTGTTGAATGAGGAAGAGGAGGAGTATGGAGGACAGGTGACTGGGGTATCCAGTGGCATGGGGATCCAGTGGCGCAGCGAGCCAGGACCTATTTTTGACTCCAGAGCAGTTGAGCCAGTCCCTACAGTCCAGCACAGACAAGCCTGATGCAGGAGAAGGAACCTCTAATGTGTATGCAGTTTGCTTTGATATTGCAGGTACACATCTGTTTATTTACTCTTTTTTAATCAGGCTAGACAAGGTAGTGAAATAACTAATAGAGGCAAAGTTTCTATCTGCTTCTCATTCCTCTGTACAGCTGGGCAGAGGGAGCCTTCAGAATGGTTGGTTCATGTGCACCGGGATGTCCCATGAATCCTCCATAGCGATCTCAAGGAAACTTTCCTCAAGATAGTCTGCAATCCTCTGCCGAAGGTTCCTGGGGAGGGCTGCCTAATTTCTTCTGCCACAGTAGGATGCTTTCCCATGCCACTCAGCAATTACTTCAGCAGGCACCATTGCAGCACACAGGCTAGCAGCATATGGACCTGGTCTGCAGCCAGACACATGTAGGGGCTGTTTCCTTTCAGCCTCCGTTACCCTTAGGAGTGAGCTATCAGCTAAAATCACCACCACCTGTGAAAAACAGTGTCAGTATTCAGTTCAATTGCCCTGTCTGCATATACTCATGCCCCTGAGCTCCCCCCCCACACACACACACACTTATTGTCCCAATTTGCCCCCTCCCCCAGGCCATACTCACCATGGCTGGAACTGCCACTGTCTCTATGAATCCCCCAAGGAGAAGTGAGAATGTAGTGCTTGTAACTTGTGTGGATCAAAGGGAGTGTTTCCATTTATCTTGTGAATACACTCACAATAGTACCTCTGTGCATTGTATCTTTTGCAGCTGGAAATGTGGCCTTGAAGGTCTCTACAGCCACACCAGCGCAGTGGCTCAGTCAGGTAAGGAGGAGAAGGAAGAAGACATGGGATGACATGTTCCAAGAGCTCCTGCAAGCCTCTGATGCTTCGGATACTGAGCACAGCGCTTGGAGGATCACCCTTGTGGACAGAATGGACAGGGATAGAGAGAGAGGAGAAAGGGACAGGAAAAGGAGAGAGACATGCAGCAGGAGATGCTAGCGCTTCTCAAGAGGTAAACATATGTGCTGGAGATTCCTGTTGACCTTCAGGTTCAGCACACCCATGCTTGCCTCCCTCTCACCCCATAGAGAACTGCATTCCAGGACCTCCCTACATGCACACCCCACATTCTACATGGACCACTGCAGTACTCCTAACTCCCCTCCCCAGGGGAGAGTACAGGCGATCACAGCTGCACATCACTGACCTGTGAGAGACACGATTGGTGTAGGTGTTTGTGAAATGTAAATGACCTTTCTTTCCCTTTCAAAGGTTCTTTTCCCTGTATTTATAAAGTTTCATTCAGTATAAATATGTCTGTTTGCATGGGTTTGGAATAAAAGTCTATTTATGGAAACTTAATTCCTCTTTATTAGTTCACAACATATGCTGGCTGGGGCTGACACCATTTGCAGATAATAGCAATAGGTGCATTTGAAATGTTATATTACCCACCCCCCACAGCATTCATTACATTACAAGGTTCATACCGGGCTGCAAAAAAGCAATGCCAGGCAGCGCACACTACAGCAACACACATTACTGTGGCTCACTATTACAATGGTCTTTCAAAGCCTTCCTGAGCCATAGAGCTCTCTGTTGAGCTCTTCTTATAGCCCTGGTATCTGGCTGCTCAAAATCAGCAGACAGCTGCTCTCCACCCAGGTGGGAACATTTCCCCTTTGCTTCACAGATATTATGCAGGACACAGCAGGCAGCTATAACCATTGGGATTTTTTTAATCTCAGGAGTAGACAGTACCAGCGGCCTTTCTAACAGCCAAAGGCACATTCAACTGTCACTCTGCACCTGCTGAGCCTGTATTTGAAATGCTCCTTATTGCTATCAAGGTTGCCAGTGTATGGCTTTATAAGCCACTGGAGTAAGGGGTATGCTGGATCTCCCAGGATCACTATTGGCATTTCAACATCCTCAATGGTAATCCTCTGGTCTGGAAAGAGAGTCTGCTTGCAGCTTTCTGAACAGGCCAGTGAGTGCATGCATTATGCACCTTCCCTCACCAGCCTACATTGATGTTGGTAAAAAGTCCCCAGGGATCCACCCGTGCTTGTAATGCCATATAAAAGTAGACCTTTCTGTTGATTTACTCTGTGGCAAGGTAGTCTGGTGCCAAAACAGGGATATGGCACAGAGCCATTTATCACCCCACTGCAGTTCGGAAACCCCATTGCTGCAAAACCATCCACTATGTCCTGCACATTGCCTAGAGTCACAGTCTGTCATAGCAGGATGTGATTAATGGACCTGCACACTTGCATCACAGCAACTCCCACAGTGGATTTCCCAACTCCAAATTTATTCCGGACTGACCTGTAGCAATCTGGCATTGCCAGCTTCCACACAGTAATTGCCTCTCACTTCTCCATGGTCAGTGCAGCTCTCATTTTGGTGTTGCTGCATTAGGGGGCTGGGGCAAGCTCCTCACACACTTCCAGGAATGTGGCTTTGTGCATCCAAAAGTTCTGCAGCCACTGCTTATCATCGCAAACCTGCATAATGATGTGATCCCACCAGTCAGTGCTTGTTTCTCAGGCCCAGAACTGGCACTCCACCATCTGCAGCTGCTCTGTGAATGCCAACAACAGCCTTGAACTATTTCTTTCTATGTCCCACAGCAAGCTAGCCTCCAAGGAATCATCATGTTTTCTGCGGCTCCTTTGGCAGCTCTGCAAATACTGCAGGATCAGGTGTGTTCTGCTCACAATGCTCATTATAACACTCAATAGTGAAGAACTGTGCAGATAAGACACACTGTACCTCAGGGTGGCATCCTGTAACCCCCATATTCATCATTCATGTATGGTTGTGATAGTTCATACAGGGCATGCCATGTGAGATATATGAAACCCATTATTCTGTCCAAATATGTATGTCATTAGTGTGTATGACGGTATGGGATTTTGATGTATAGTTGTTACTGAAATATGCTGTAAGTTTGCTAGTGACAGACAAAGGACCCCCGCCCAGGAGGCTGTTCAACAACCATTAATCAGCAGGGGAGTTGTAATCAAGGGATGTAAAATTCAATGACAGCTGCCCAAGCACCACACAATGGAGGCTGCTCAACTCTATGACTCAGTTGCACAAGACCACACCAGGGAGATTGTCCAGCCCAGTGTCTCAGCAAAGCTCACCAGGACATATCTGGGCAAGTATCTTCTAGGCACATGGACTAAGAATATAAAATAGGGAACAGGTGTAGCATGCCTTGGCCTTTCTCCTTCCTCACCTAAGCTGGAAGCAACAAGAACACTGAGAACCACTGAGGAGACTGGTCCAGGCTTAAGAGAGACATGTGTGTTAAGAACTGTAACATCCAGTGGGGTGACAAAATTGCTTGATCTAAATATTGCCTAGTGCAGCATTTCTCAAACTGGGGTAAGTGGACCCTTGGGGGTCCCTGAGAGTACTTCACAGGGGTCCAAGGGCCCTGCTGATCAAGTCCTCCCCCTCCCTCAACTCCTTCCCCTCCCTCTATCTCCCGGAGGCTACTGAAGCCAAACCAGGAGATTTTAGGCACTAAAAGTCCAGCAACACAGCAAAGCTAAAGCCAGCTCACTGCCTGGCTCCAAGGGGTGGGTGGTCAGTGGGTCTCCGCGAACTGCCCCCACCCTGAGCACCAACTCTGCAGCTCCCATTAGCCAGGAACTGTGGCCAATGGGAGCTGCGGGGGCGGTGCCTGCAAATATTTTTTCCTAATGTCCAACCTAAATCTCCCTTGCTGCAATTTAAGGCCATTACGTCCTGTCCTGTCCTGTCCTCAGTGGTTAAGGAGAAGAATTTATCACCCTCCTCTTTATAACAAACTTTTACATACTTAAAGACTGTTGTCATGTTCCCCCTCAAGTCTTCTTTTCGCTAGACCAAACAAAACCAATTTTTTCAATATTTTCTTGTAGGTCATTTATGATGGGGTGCACTCACCTATCGTGAGCGCCTTTTGTTGGTTGGGTGCGTACCTGCACACTCTGTATCTGCTCCCAGCCCCTTCATCGACTGTCCTTACTCTGTCTCCCAGCTCATTAATTTCCTTTCCCAGCTAGTCCTAGGCCCCCCTGGTCCTGGGCCACTGTCTTAATGCCTCCTACAAAAGGGCTGAGAAACCCACCCAATCTCTCCCCAGAACTATGGGCCAAGGCAGGCCCTTGATCACCATGACACAGCCCTGCATATCCAGCTCAACTTCTGCAGTGGGGTAAATGCGGGTCTCGCCAGGTATACAGGAGACATACTGGGAGGTGTCAGTTCAAGCCGTTTAACCTCACTTGGTCTTCCCTAACCAAGGTGCATGCACAACCTGAGTCTACAAGACCCTTAACTATGGTTTCTCCCACCCTAACTGCTACTACTCCTGGTGGGGCCACCCTCACTTTAGGATACCCCCAGGTGAACTCCTCTCAGTTTACCATACTGTCCAGGACACTCATCTCTTTCAGCCTCAAAGAAGGCTTCAGCTCACTCCACCACTTGCCCCACTGAAGCCACCTGGAAGTGCCTTACCCAGCTCTGCTCCCCTCCTGGGAGAACGTTCCAGAACGTTCTCCAATGAACTGGTCTCTGGACAGAGCCACCATGTCGCAAGGTCCCATAATTTCTGGGCTACTACCTGTGATCGTGCCCCTCACGGGAACAGTACTACCCAGAGGCCTATAAGCCTCTGGAGTCAGCCCTAGCCAGACCAGAATGTCTGCCTTCACAACTGGGTCGGAGTTTGTTGTTTCATCACTTACTGCCCCATAAGCCACGTGCACCTCACTTGTCTGAAACAGTGCTATGTGGACCACCCAAGCCAATGCCGCCCAGTCTGCTGCCTTTGCCATCCGCTCAAAGGTCTGGAGGAAGGCCTCGGGGCAGGGCTGGCCTTAAGGAAAATGGTGCTCTGGGGAAACATGTATTTTGTCACCTGGGATCCTCCAGGCTACCCAGGTTCCCCCCCTTCATCGCCCCTGGCCCCCGAGGGCTCCCTGGGCCTTGCTGCTTCCCCTCAGCACTCAATTTGTAATGAAAGAGGTGCTGGGGCTCAGCTCTGGCAAGCCCCAGCACAAACTAAGCATTACACAAGGCATCTGCAGTAAAAAGTCCAGTGAGAAGGTTTGTGTCAGGCAGGGATCTACAGCCAGCCAGCACATCCCTGGTGCAGCCTTTGTCATTGGGACGCCTGTGGAGCCTCTGGCAAAATAAAAAGCTGCTGTGCTAACAGGATCCGTGGGAGCAAGTGGTAGTGAATCCCCTCTGGAGTGCTGCAGTCCTCCCTGGCAAAAGAGGTGTGATTTCACCTCCCTAGACCAGCAGGAGTTGAGTCTGGCACATTGTTTAATTAAGATTAAAGCAATGACCTCATCCATGTGAACTTTGCATCTGAAAAATAGAGACAATTAACCCAATACCCAGGATTTTCCATCAAGGAAGTCTACATCCATGGGTGGGCCTCTGAGCTGTCACTTAACCCCCATTAAATCTGTTAATGGTGGTTTTGAGGGTGCAAGGAATGCAGGATGCCCCACATGTGCCACTCCAAAAATGGCCCCTTTAGACAATCCATTTACCATATCCCAGAAGTAAGAAGAGCTTCTGTAAATCCTTATTTAGAGTTTGAAGCACCTACCAGGTAAAAAGTCACTTCTGTGTTCAGCTTTTAGATGAATTCCACATTAAGAATCGGATGTGAGGTGTTAGCTCTAACTATCCAAAATATTTGCCATTCTTTTAATTTTTAATTAAATGTTTATTGAAGACTTAGATAACAGGCTGTCTGGAGTGGCTCACAACTGTGAGTGCCTACCTCAGGGCAAACTGTCAGAAAACAGGGCAAACAGCCCAAACTGGTGGTATGTGCTCTAATTAGATTTCACCAAACCAGTGACAAATGTGAATTCCTCCTGGATCACTATACCAGTCTTACCGTGGAGACACAGACAGTTGTCTTAGACTCTCCAGTCTAGCTTGCCACCCAAGCAAACTGGACTTTGTGATAAAATGTCACTTAAACCAAAAATCACAACACATCAGGTTGCTCTCAGTCCCAAGCAACACGTCACTTACCCCAGATCAATTGATACTCTAGATCTTACTCCAAATACAACATTAATAGCGAATTCTATAATAAACTAACTAAAGGTTTATTAGCTAAGAAAAGGAAATGAGAGTTATTGAAAGGTTAAAGCCGGTAAAATGTATTCACAGGTGAGTCACGGTTTGTAATTCCAAATGGTGGCAGTGATGTAATAAATTTACATAAACTTAGCTTATAATTGTGTAATTTAGCAACCACTTAGCAATGTCTATGGTAGCTGCAAAATAAAAAGCAAAAATATAACTATATAAACAAGTGCAAAAACCCATGGCATCAAGGGTCTAAATTTTGGACTTGGACATACATAGTCTGCTATTAAACAGTCTTTACAAAACTAATCATTTGGTTGATTAGGCTAATCAGTATTGCAGCAGTTGATTCCAGTGCTTATTCTGAAGAAATTATCTTTATTAGGAATTAATTTGTAGGGAAATTCCTCCTGTGCAAACTCATGCATTCGAGCTTTAACAACATTACACACCTGCAATGTCTGTCTCAGAGTCAGCTAGAAAACATGCTTTATCTCTTACAACACGTGCCCTATACAGCCAACAGAGGTCTGTCATATGCTTTAAAGACATTAATTAAGGGCTAGATTGTCTCAGGCTGGCATATATCTGAATAGGGTGTGTGCCCCAGGGGAAGTGCAGTCCCTTCCTGAGCTCTGCAGCATCTTTTAGAATTGTCTAGCCTGCTCCCATGGTCCCACATCTCCATGGTCCCCTTTGGGACAATGCATATCCCTGGGGCACATGAAGGAAGCAGATCACTTCTATGATCCCGAGTGCAGGGCCTGCTATTGTCTCTGTCCCTTGCAAAGGAAACTGTCATGTATTAGTCCTTGCAGAACACCTCCTTTAAGAGCTACATGGGGAATGGATGATTTTAGATTAAGCATTTACCCTTAGACATTAGTCCAACATGATGCACAGAAAGAAGATTGCTATTTTTGAATGGTATCCGATTGTGAAAAAAAAGCACAGCTTGTGATCCACTATATACCCCTCAGATCCTTTTCTGCAGTACTCCTTCCTAGGCATTGATTTCCCATTTTGTATGAGTGCAACTGATTGTTCCCTCTTAAGTGTAGTTCTTGGCATTTCTACTTACTGAATTTCAGTCGATTTACTTCAGACCGTTTCTCCAGTTTGTCCAGATGTTTTTGAATTCTAATCCTGTCCTCCAAAGAGCTTGTAACCCCTCCCAGCATGGTATCATCCACAAATTTTATAAATGTAATCTGTAGGCCATTATCCAAATCATTTATAAAGATATTGAATAGATATGGACCCAGGACAGATCTCTGCAGGACCCCTCTCAATGTGCCCTTCCAACTCGATTGACTACTCTCTGAGTAAGTTTTTCCAACCAGTTGTGGAGGTTCACCTAGACTATGTTTCTCTAATTTGTTTATGAGAAGGTCATGTGAGGCACTGTCAAAAGCCTTACTAAAGTCAAGATATATCACATCTACTGCTTCCCCCCATCCACAAGGCATGATCATGTCAAAGAAAGATATTAGGAGCGTTTGACATGATTTGTTCTTGACAAATTCATGTTGACTATCACTTATTACCTTCTTTTAGGTGCTTACAAATTGATTGTTAGATTATTTGCTCCATTATCTTTCCAGTTACCAAAGTTAAGATGAATGGTCTATAATTCTCTGGGTTGTCCTTATTTCCTTTTTCTAGATAGGTATTATATCTGCTCTTTTCCAGTCCTCAGGTATCTCTCCTGTCCTCCACAAATTCTCAAAGGTAGCCGCGAATGGCTCAGAGCTCTCTACAGCCAGTTCCTTAAGTGTTCTTGGATGTATTTCATCAGGCCCTGCTGACTTGAAGACATCTAACTTATCTAAGGCCTTGTCTACACTGTCCCTTTACAGCGCTGCAACTTTCTCGCTGTGCTCCCAGAGCTGGGAGTGACCCCCTTCGTGGAGGTGGGTTTTTTATAGCGCTGGGAGAGCTCTCTCCCAGTGCTGGTGCCGCGACTACACAGCCACGTTAAAGCGCTGCCATGTGTGAAGACATGCCCTAAGTAATTCTTAACTCATTCTTTTCCTATTTTCCTATCAGATCCTACCACATTTACACTGATGTTCACTATGCTTGTCTTCCAATCACTGCTAACTTTTTTGGTGTAAACTGAAACAAAAAAAGCATTTAACAGTTCAGCCATTACTGCATTTTCTGTTGTTGTCTTTCCTTCCTCCTTAAGTAATGGGCCTACCTTGTCCTTGGTCTTCCTTTTGTTTCTCATCTATTTGTAAAATGTTTTCTAGTTACCCTTTATAATGCAGTGTCCAAATTAATTATCAACCTGTTATGTGTTTTAATGATAGCTTTGAGTCCAAAATAAAGCCCATTCCAAAACAACTTTACAAAGATATCACACATCTGTGTGCTAAAATGCAATTTTTTATAGGACCTGGTACAAGTTAAGTATTCACTGCCTAGAGAGCCACTATTATTCCTTTCCAATAAAGAAATGCCAGTGGAGACATTTTAATGTATTACTTTTAATCATAATATCATAATTCATTCATTTAGCATTCATTAATTACAATCAGAATTCATGCTGCATGAAAGCATATTAAAACATAGTGACAGTGGGCAAGCAGATTTGTGTTCACAGCAACGTCATCTGAGCAACTGTATACACTTGTCGTAATGTAGTTAACCTGAAATAGTAATCTTTGTTAATAGTATTACACATACTTCATCTGGAAGATGGCCCAACCTGATAGCATTGAACTAATGGCTTTATCTTTGCTAGCACCATATTTTCTCCTCTTTAATTTGCAGAGGCATCTCTTGGCCACCCAAAAACTCTCAAACATTGTTAGATAGGATTTCTATCACACTCATTTGGCTATGTATTCTATGGCACCAATCCTGCAGTTGGCCCTGCATCAATCTGATTGCAGGTTCATGACTCAAGTATAGTAATTTTTAATCTCTCTTTTTAATGTTATATTGTTCCCCATTTGAACTTCATGTGTCCCATCATAATTTCAATACAGAATGGGCTTTCTTTTCTCTATTTCTCTGTTATAATAATAACTATGACTAATAGTATTTATTTATTTATTTATTTATTTGTGGTATTTATATAGCACATACCAGTGTGCTAGACATTATATATATATATATATTATATATATATAATCAGACAGAGCCCTGCCCACAAAGCTTACAATCTAAGTAGCCAGTCTCCCACCCAGTTACAACTGCCCACTGGTTTGGTGGTGGTAGGCACCAGATACTAGGGGATGGAGAGTGTATGTAAAGCGTATCGCATCCGCTCCCTTTATATTGCATTTTCATGATTTCTGCTTCTGGGTGAAATTCAAGGTGTTGACATTGATCTATGTCTGAAGTCTCACATGATGTGGCTCCTACCGATCTGAGAGACTATTTGCCCTCACATGAATTGCTCTGAGCCACTCTCTTTAGAATCTCTTGATTTGAACAGCTGAGAGCTGGAGGCAGCTGTCTGCAATGGGGGTACCTTCAGCTCTGGCACTTATTTCTCCCACTGGTCTGACAGAATCTAAGTCTGTTGACCTTCAGGGCATAGAGGACAGCTTGCCTCTTCCCCAGAGAAAGCCTGAGAGGTGTGAGATGGGAGTAAGGTTGGCATTTAGTTTATTTTGACAGGGAATCTTTTTACTGACACTGGTCAGCGAGACCTATGTTTTTAAATGTTGTATACTCACCCAGAGAGGCTCTGGACTAGGTGGATTTTATAAAATGAACTAAATCTCATTCCCTGACAGCTGTAGAAATGCATTCGTTTAATAGAATAGCAGCTCCACAATACTTTGCTTAACAAATAATTCCTTTGAGATTATTTGTTGATATGCCAGGAAATCATCATCCAACATCTAGTAGAAAATGTTATGGAGAATGTGTGATATTGGTGCGAAAAGGGTAGAATCTGACATTTTAAGATAATAGTAATGGTGGAGCCTTAAATGTGAATCATCATGATAAGCTTGACAGCAAGACAAATATGAGATGCCAAGAAGCATGAATGGGTTTTAGAGTCAATCCACTACAAAACACTGTCCACAAATTTAAACAATAAAATGGAAAACTTCCAAAAATCTTTCAGAACACGTGTAGTTCCAGGTTGGCAACACAGACGCAGGGGTTCAGATGTATACATTATTCCAGAAAACATCTAACTAATCCAAAAATCCATGTGGGAAAATCTTCAGAAAGTAAAAAACTTCAATGTTAAGTATTTCCACCTGCTTGGAGTCTGTGCCTACAATGTAGAAACTAGGAGGACTTCATGGTCCATGCATTTTTAGAAGGATATATATTATGTACTCTCTCACGCGCGCACGCCATATATATATTTAGAGAGAGAGAGATATTAGGGCTGTCAAGCGATTAAAAAAATTAATAATGATTAATTGCACTGTTAAACAATAATTAGAATACCATTTATTTAAATATTTTGGATGTTTTCTACATTTTCAAATATATTGATTTCAATTAAAACACAGAAGACAAATTGTACAGTGCTCACTTTATATTTATTTTTGATTATAAGTATTTGCACTGTAAAAAACAAAAGAAATAGTATTTTTCAATTCACCTAATACAAGTAGTGTAGTGCAATCTCTTTATCATGAAAGTTGAACTTACAAATGTAGAATTATGTACAAAAATATCTGCATTTAAAAAATAAAACAATGTAAAATTTTAGAGCCTACAAGTCCATTCAGTCCTACTTCTTGTTCAGCCAATCGCTCAGACAAATAAGTTTGTTTACATCTGCAGGAGATAATGCTGCCTGCTTCTTGTTTACAGTGTCACCTAGAAGTGTTCTCATAGCACTGTTGTAGCTGGTGTTGCAAGATATTTATGTGCCAGATGCGCTAAAGAGTCATATGTCCCTTCATGCTTCAACCACCATTCCTGGCAACATGCGTCGATGCTGATGATGGGTTCTGCTTGATAACAATTCAAAGCAGTGCAGGCCGATGCATGTTCATTTTCATTATCTGAGTCAGATGCCACCAGCAGAAGGTTGATTTTCTTTTTTGGTGGTTTGGGTTCTGTAGTTTCCATATCAAAATGTTGCTCTTTTAAGATTTCTGAAAGCATGCTCCACACCTCATTGCTCTCAGATTTTGGAAGGCACTTCAGATTCTTAAACCTTGGGTCGAATGCTGTAGCTATCTTTAGAAATCTCACATTGGTACCTTCTTTGCATTTTGTCAAATCTGCAGTGAAAGTGTTCTTAAAATGAACAACATGTGCTGGATCATCATCCAAGACTGCTATAACATGAAATATATGGCAGAATGAGGGTAACATAGAGCAGGGGACATACAATTCTCCTTCAAGGAGTTCAGTCACAAATTAAATTAACGCATTATTTTTTAAACAAGCTTCATCAACATGGAACCGTGTTCTCTGGAATGGTGGCCAAAACATAAATGGGCATACGAATGTTTAGCATATCTGGCACATAAATACCTTGCAATGCCAATTACAAACATGCCATGCAAACACCTGTTCTCACTTTCAGGTGACATTGTAAATAAGAAGCGGGCGGCATTATGTCCTGTAAATGTAAACAAACTTGTTTGTCTTAGCAATTGGCTGAACAAGAAGTAGGACTGAGTGGACATGTAGGCTCTGAAGTTTTACATTGTTTTGTTTTTGAGTGCAGTTATGTAACAAAAAATTACGTTTGTAAATTGCACTTTCACTACAAAGAGATTGCACTACAAAACTGTATGAGGTGAATTGAAAAATACTGTTTCTTTTATCATTTTTACAATGCAAATATTTGTAGCCAAAAATAATATATACTTTGATGTCAATTGCAACACAGAACACAATATATATGCAAACGTAGAAAAACATCCAAAACATCTAATAAATTTCAATTGGTATTCTATTGTTAAACAGTGCGATTAAAACTATGATTAATCGTGATACTTTTTGTAGTCGCGATTAATTTTTTTGAGTTAATCGTGTGAGTTAACTGCGATTAATTGACAGCCGTAATATATATACATACACACATGCATACAGAAAGAGAGAGAGAGAGTAACACTGAGTATGTGTGGCACTTCACAGACATATAAGACAAAGCCCATGACTCAAAGAACTTACTGTCTCAATGTGTGTCTAATTTGACCAAATTAAATGGTGCTGTGATTTGCTTATATTTGAAACATACATTTTCAAATTTAAATTTCCAGTCAAAGGAGTTTTGATATGTGGCATTTTTTCTGCATTGAATCCTGTGAAAAGGGGGACAATAGTGAGTAGTAACACAAGAGGAGAAGGCCAAAAGCTCTTGGAGAATATTTTTGTGTACAGTGGAAAAGAGAGGCTATTCCAGCCATAAGAGGTGGCATGAAAGAAGGTATGGCATCTCAAATAAGAAGAGAAGGGGGAAAGCAGAATATTAATAGGCAGAGCTGGTAAAATACAGAGTCTGCAGGGCTGACTAGTAAAAGATGAGATTTGCGAGGCAGGCAGGGCACGAAGTCACAAAGAGCTTTGAAGATGACAGTGGGAATTTTGTAAGTGATTCAGGAATAGAGAGAAGGAGCCTGTGGAGAGAATTAAGGAAGAATGTGACATGGTCATAGTAAAAGAGAAAATGATTTTCACAGTGGAATGTTGGACAGAGTGGAAGGAAATAAACTGAGAGTCCAGGGAAGAGAAGAATGCAGGAGTCTAGCCAAGAGACAATGAAGGTGCAGACAGACAAGGATTTAAACAATGGGTCTGGGGAGAGGGGAGGAAAGGGGAGGGCAATTTCAGAGATATTGAAAAATAAGAACACAGTTTTGCAGCAGCTTGGATGTAGGGTTCAAAGAAGAAAAAAGAGTCAAATATGAACACAGGTTTTGGTCCTGGCTTTCAAGAAGAATCGTGGAGATATCAACTCTGTTAGAGGAAGAAAGCAGGTTTAAGTGGGAAAGATATAGATTTCAGTATGTGTTGTGTTGAATTTGAGTTGGTAGCCATGTGCGTGAGCTCAGATGTGAAAAAAACAGATACACATGTGAGACTCAACAGAGGGAGATATATGTGTGGGAGTAAACATGAGGAGTCTCTTTTGGAGCCACACTTATGTTATTTACAAGGAAAATAAGAACTATTCAGTGCAGACCAGAGAGCCAGGTTTGGCCATTAGTGCACTATAACGGTATTTTACAAAAACAGCTCGCACTGTGTTTTTGACAGTTGATTTCACTGTTCAGTTTTAATTATATTTCATCATTTGAAACTAAATGTAGTCCCATGAAATGTTTTATCCACATAGCAGTTACCCTTTCTTCAAATTACAGTGAACCTAGTCCTTTTAAAGATTAGCAAGCTTTAATGAACTTTGTTATTGCTAATTCATCTCCCCATTATTTTGACAGTGTGATTTTTGTCACAATTAGTGCAGCGAACACCATGTGGGGTCAAATTGATCGAAAAAGCTTCTGAAGTTCATAAGAACACAAAGGGCCTTTATCCTTCAGAATATTTGTTATATTTTTTCTTTAACAAGAAAAGTCTCTTAGTCTTGATCATTGTCCATGCCCTCTTTTTTTTTCCCCAAAAAAAAGTCATGGCTGGATAAAATTTGGATTGTTTTGAACTCCAAACTCTGTCGATAGTAGATGAAGTATATGTGTTCATATAATGAACCTAATCAGGTCAATTTGGAGACTTACAAATGGATTCTGCTTTAGGTCGCCTTTCCATTTTAACATATGCTGAAGGCACTACTACTGCATTGTTTGAACATATTCTGTCTACCCATTGGCATTTTTGCCCGCGAAAATAACCAAACAGGCACAATTCCCCTTCAAACTCTCTTGTGTTCTTTGGTGTTTTCCTTTTGCAAAGCAGAATGGTCATGCAGTGAGAAGTTTTCACTGTGGTACTGTTAATAACAATAACATGCATTCATCTTGTATCTTTCATCCTGCAAAGCACTTAACAAACTGAGGCACATGCAGTCTGTAAGGCTTTCTTCATAGCCATCACTTCAGTGCAGCGGCCTCTGAAGTGAAATACTAGAACGGTTTAACAGTTTACAGCAACCCTGCACAGAAGTGTAGGGCCAACAGAACCAGATCCCTCAAGGTACAGCTCCGACTGAAGTCAATGTAGTGTAACTGCAGTGGGACAACAGGCAGACAGAATAAAACCACCAGCGCTGGAACTGAGCCGGGCCATTGGCGCTAACATCCAAACCCTTACAAAAATTATCATAGGATAAATAATGTTAACAAATAGTCAGGACCTTGGGTTTTTTACATCTCTTCTGAATGATGGAAGGGGGATGGTTAGTGTTATGTTTTGTCCTTCCCTGGTATCAGGACTTACTGAAGCCCAAGAATTAATGCATGTATATGAATCGGAATGATGAATAGCATGAATACTGTGGTGTTCACAATTTTTTTTGCATGTCTATAGACAGAGGAGTCTATCTTTATCCTCTTTTATTTACAGCTGATGACATCCAAACATTAATCCAATCTCAGCTATCAATAAATATGAATATCAGACCCCGGAACCCAAATTGGGATCAGAACTTGAACGTTTCTGACATTGACACGTAAAATTTATTTTTCATCTTCATCCAGAAAAAGAGATGAGCAAGTCTCATCCAAAGTGCAGTTTGAAACTACTCACTCATTTGCCAGCAGGGCGCACTGCTCAAATGTCAACACAATAAACATATTACTTCTGTAAAACAGACAGATTTTCAAAGGGGAGAGAGTTTTGTGTCCAGATCACATTGAAATTGAATGGACTTTGAGCACATAACTCCATTAAACTCCAGGCATAGTCCATGAACAATGTACCAGACCTATTGGGAGTAATCATTATGACTGAGATTGCTTCAGTACTTGAACAACTGATACCTAAATATTGTGACCCTAATTAGGTAAGCTTGAGCCATTTCCCACCCTCTGATAGCAAAACAGATGAATTGTATCTAGTTCTCCATTTTCAGTATGTTTGTGATATGGATGGGGGAATACTATTCAGTCAAATTGCAGTTTACGGCTTTCACCTTTTTAAGAACTGTATTTTAATAAGCTTCATATTCACCTTCTTCACACTGCTTGAAGTGGGGGGGGAAATGAATTACTGGTGGTACATGGTTTAATATACTTAACCTATTGGGCTGGGAGTTTGGGACCATGGTGAATGAAACTACTCTGAAATTAGGGTTGTTGATGTTGTATAGGTCAAAATGTGGCTAATTCACAGCTAAATTGTATACACTCAGGAACACACAATGTATCCACCAGAACTACGAAGTCTGTGTGGCAAGTAAATAGTCTTCAGTTTCCCCTGGCCTTCCAGGGTCATCTTCTGGATTGTTGTCCCCTCTCTTCTCTTTTGGCCCATCCCCCCACCATCTAGGAAAGCCTCTAAAACAGGGATCGGCAACCTCTGGCACGTGGCTTGCCAGGGAAAGCCCCTGGTGGGCTGGGCCAGTTTGATTACCTCCTGAGTCTGAAGGTTCAGCCTATCATGGCTCCCACTGGCTGCAGTTTGCCGAGCCAGGCCAATGGGGGCTGCAGGAAGCGGTGTGGGCCAAGGGATGTGCTGGCCGCCCCTTCCCGCAGCCCCCATTGCCCTGGAGCGGCGAACCGCGGCCAGTGAGAGCTGCAATCAGCCGAACCTGTGGACACGGCAGGTAAACAAACTGGCCCGCCCCTCCAGGGGTTGCTTACCCTGGCAAGCTGCGTGCCAAAAATTGCCGATCCTGCTCTAAAATCTGGATCTTAAAGCCACACGCACACACAAAACGATAATATTCCTCATTTTGGAACTCCTTTATGCACTGTGCTGGGCAAAACAATATTGGATAGGTCAGTGGAAAGATATTTTTCCCGTCTCCAAATGTAACCAACTCCCCTATCCAACATTAATATACCACTATGACCAAGAGGAATGGGAGGCGTGTTGGGGATGGTTGTTTGGGAAACACTCTACATATAACAGACTTCTTTTCATAAAACGTGGTGGGAGTTGCAGTGTGATCTTTAGGTTTCCTCCCATTTCCCTACATTCCTACTCCAGAAATGGAGCCCAGTTACTTTTGCTTGGATTGTATACAGTTGCCAACACTTTAAAAGGCTTCACAGAAGACATTTGTCCAAATAAAGAGAAGGCTGCTCGGTCCCCAAGCATTGGAGGGTTTTGCATATGTTCTGGTGTATTTTAGCGTTTGTATTGACTCTATACAAACATTAACTACTTACTCAGCTCACATAGCGGTGAGGATGGGAAACATTACCATTCTGGCTTTACTCCCTGAGAAGGTGGCATGGTTTAGTGGAGAGGGCACTGAACTAAGAGTCAGGAGGCCTGGGTTTTATTTGCAGCTCTGCCACTGAGTTGCTATTATGACCTTGGGCAACTCATTCCATCTTTCTGTCTCTCCTTCCTCTCTCAGCCCGTGTCTGTCTTGTCTGTTTAGATGTAAATTAGTCCATGCAGGGATTGTCTCTAACCATGTGTTTATGCATTTCCAAGTACAACGGGGATAGGTGCTACTGTAATACAAATAGATAAAAATGTACAGATGAGACATGTAAAGCAGAAAGCCTAAGTGATTTGACAATGGCCACAGATGTAATCCATGTGAAAATGAAGATCAGAATATAGCAGTCCCTTTTTCTTAGCCCCTTGCATAATCTACAGATCAACTTATACTATTGTGGCCAAAAGCCACATTGGCTGCTCAACAGAATAGTTATTTTAGCTGCAGTCAGCCAATTGGGAGGCAGATGGAGGCCACACTAGTGCTGTGGTTAGTAGCATGGGGAGTGCAGCCTCCCTCGACTGCAAACTGATACGAGGTTCTCACAAACGTTGAGATATCTGTAGCAATGGTTTTCATGGTGGTGAAAAGCAGTCCTGGGGCACCTGTAGAGGGGAATGTGAATAACTTATGATTTTCAGGAAACGTAAGTGACAAGCTTTCCACCCTTCACATTCAGTCTCTTTATCCATATACATCACTTACATTTACAAATGGAAAAGGGTTAGAAACTTAATCTTTATATGGAAACTAATATTTTCATTTTCTAAGCATCCTTAAATAAGCCGGCTCTGGATATATGAAATTGTTTTGTGAACCTGCAGTATGCACCACACATTCCCGCAGCTTTCTCATCATAATAGTTGCAGAAAGTTTATAGTATGCCCCACAGATTTGCAAAGCAATTCCATTGCTAGTACCCTAAATTAGCTTAAATCCTTTGGCTGGTGAACTGGGGAGGCTGTATAGTAAAGTCATTGGCCAGACCTATGAACCTATATGAGAGTCTGGGATAGGGGTGTAAGCAGAGTCAGGATGAGCCCCACCCTGACATCTGGTGGTAAATTATGGGGAGTGCGGAAAGAAGTTTCGGTTATTTGCATTGGCACTCCCACCCCACTTAGCATACCGCAAAGCAGCATGGGATGAGTATTTTCACAGCTGTGGGACCCCCAATTTCATTGTTATTGGGGCAGGAGCAATGAAATGTTGTCACCCTGATTGGGTAAATGGGGAACTACAAAATTGTCTTGTGATGGGGGGTTTCATTGTCAGCAGGATAGCGCTTGCTAGACGGGGGACATGGGTTCCAAAACCCATTGGAGAGAGAGAGAGGCTGGGGGCAGGTATCTGTACTTGGTGGTGCAGGCTCCTTGTGTGAGCCAGAAGCACCAGTTCCACCTATGCTTCTCTCCACTGTGGAATGTCAGAGTTAATTTTTGATTCCCTTAAGAATCTAGATGCAGGTTACTGAGCTGAATTCATTGGTACTGGGGCTCCCCTACTATGAGCTGAAATCACTGAAGAGCTGGACTTGCTGAGATGAGAGCACTGTGCTAATGAGTGGGGGAGCCTGAAGCAATACTGGCAGAGCAGAGTGGAGCAGTTTGTGCAGCCACTGGGTGAGTGGAGCTGAGCAGCTCGTGAGGACGGCTGGAGCGGATCACAGGACAGCTGGTGGACCAGAGCAGCTGGCAGAGTGGAGCAGCCCACAGAGTAAGCGGAGCTGAGCTGTTTGCGGGGATGACTAGTGGAAGCAGAACCCCATGAAGAGGCAGGGCAGTTGGCCCCGAACCACGTAAGGTGCCCCTTTCTACCTAGGCTGGGGAGGGGGACCTCTGCAAAGAGACTCTTGAACTCTGGGGCTGCCTGACCCGTGACAGAGACTTTTGAATTGTGGGACTTTTGGGACTGTGGGTGATTTGGGGGGCTGCTGGACTCAAGGGCCCAGAAAGGACACGGCCCAAGTTGCTGGGGTGGGTCTTTGCTCACGGTTTGACCTATGAACTCTAGTTAAAGTATTTTCCAAATTTAATGCTTGTTGTTTATCCTATGTAATTAAACCTTTTCTGCTACACCAAGAGTCTGTGCTTGCGAGAGGGGAAGTATTGCCTCCTTGAGGCGCCCAGGGGTGTGTGTAAGATTTTCCCAGGTCACTGGGTGGGGGCTCGAGCTGGTTTGCATTACATGGTGGGGAACGGACCCCTATGTATTGAACCTGGCCCTTGCTGCTATCATTTCAGCCTAGCAGAGGGGTTACAGGCGCATAAAACAGGTAAGAGGAAAAATAAGTGCCAGTTGGATATACGAGTACATACCAGGCTTCAAGCATTGCTCCTGCCCTTTTCTTTGTGGAATAAATGAAATGACCTTCCAGTTAAAGTATAAAAGATTGGAAAAGACAAAATAGAACAGTGAGACCTTGTTTCCCAGGGTATGTTCAGCATTAGAATTCTGCTCTCACACGCTAGTGAAGAAAAACTGTAGCCTGAACAGAAAACAGCTTAGCATTAAGCCATTCTTGTGTCAAATACTGTAAAAGAAAACAGTTAACAACACAAACTCTCTGCATTCTCATTACAAGCCGTGTGTATAATAGCCTGTCTCTCCTCAAATACCAAACAGGAATTCTTAGTGCTCTTTTGTGTTTAGCCTTCCAAGTTGGCAATTCCACCAGGCCTGCTGCTAATAACCTGTAACTCCTCCATCATTCACAGGTATTTTCTGTAGTTTTTGCTTTTATTGTGACTTGAAACTATTTTATGACTGAATTCTATTGTTGTTCTGCATACAGTGGGTAATGAAGCATTTTTATCTGCATCTTTTGGTTCTTTCCTTTATTCTCGCAGCTTAATGACATTATTGTGAGCACCTCTGGGACTGTTATGCAGAAGTACTTTCTGGAGAAGTTGCTGCTTCAGAATAAGCCATTACTTTTTGTTGGCCCCACAGGCACTGGAAAGACAGCTATTACAAACAACTTCCTGCGACAGTTACCTCATGAAAAATATGTTGTACGTCAAATTAACTTATCAATGCAGTTCTCAGCTAATCAGACCCAGGATATCTTCCTAACGAAATTCGAAAGGTACCCAGAGTTTTAATTAAAATCGAGGATGTAACTGTGCTTAGTTTACTCCACAGAGATTATCCACAAAATAGTATAAAGCACTCTCCTTCCGTTTCTGACAGAATAAATGAAAGCTGATTTGTTTTTCCCTGTAACGTTTATTACTGAGCAAACTACGTTTTAATTGTTGTTGACAAATATTCTGATTCATGGGGTGCATAAAATGGAACAGTCTAAAAAGTGTGTCTACTTAACTTTTTTCTTTTCAAATTTTGGCTTTAGGAGAATGAATCAGATGCCTGTTTCTGGGTATTCTTCAATCTAAAGCATATTAAAGGGAATCACCAGATTGAGTCTTGACTAGTAAAGAGAGCCATCTGTTAGGGAAAGATCTGAGCAGTGGGCTATATATGATACTTGCCAAGACAGAGAGGGCAAAAAGATCAACTGGAAGAATGGCAGCATCCAGGGGATTCTGTCTGGTAAATGGTTAGCTTTCCAGAATCTAAATCATGCATTTTTAATTAATCACATGACAGTGAAACAAGTCAAACATTAATTGGCACCATAAAAGAAAGCTTAGTCTGTATTCTGCACTATTCAATATGGAGAATGTTGCCAGCCAGTCAGTGCAAAATGTGTAACTTTTTATTTGTAAGCACAATACCTTAGGCTTGTGGGCTCCATTGTAACAAGACATATTAACAACAACCACAAAAAAAGCGGCTAAGTAGTACTGAAAGTTCTCAAAATGCAGGGGTGAACTGTAAGAATTACATAAATAGCACTTTTGGTGTTAAAACTTACTGTAATAAAATTCAAATGTTCAAGCAAAACAAAATCAAGAACCACAGACAGAGACATGACAAACAGTTGAACTATTTAAAGAACAAACATTGCCTGCACACTGGGGATCTAAACATAATAACAAAAACTGATATACTATAATGAAAGATGATATATATTCTACCATTAATACAAAGGGTTAGTAAATGCAGGGCCAGTGCAAGGATGTTTTGCGCCCTAGGCAAAACTTCCACCTTGCACCCTCCCCCATCCCCGAGTCCCCACCCTGAGGCGCCCCCCCCCCCGCAGCAGCTCCGCCCTGAGGTGCGCCCCCGTGGCAGATCCCCATCCCCCACCCTCCACCCTGAGGCACCACCCCCGCCCCAGCTCATCCCTGTTCCAGGCATGAGCACGAGCACCCCGAGGACGCCGTCGCTGCTTCACTTCTCCCGCCTCCCAGGTTTGCGGCACCTAAGCTGATTAGCGCTGCAAGCCTGGGAGGCAGCAGAAGTGAAGCAGCTCACCCCTGCCCCGCCTCCTCCCCGAGCACGCCATGGCTGCTTCACTTCTCCCGCCTCCCAGGCTTGCGGCGCCAATCAGCTTAGGCGCTGCAAGCCTGGGAGGTGGGAGAAGTGAAGCAGCCACGGCGTGCTTGGGGAGGAGGCGGAGCAGAGGTGAGCTGGGGCGGGGAGTTCCCCTGCATGCCGCCCCCCCCCACTTGCTGCAGGCAGCCCTCCCCGTGCTCCCCTGCCCCAGCTCCCTCCGCCTAAATGCCGGTGGCGACCGGGGCAGCCAAAGATCTGGCCACTGCGGTCGCTGTCGAAGAAAATGGCGCCCCCCAAATCCTAGCGCCCTAGGCAACCGCCTAGGTCGCCTAAATGGTTGCATCGGTCCTGAGTAAATGCCATTAAGGTATTTATTAAAGATGCTCATAAGTCATAATTTTCATCTCTTGATACATTCAAAAATAAAACCATTTGTCCAATGCATTTTTATTTCATATATTTTCTTTATGTGTCCAAACTTACACAATCAAAGGTATGAAGAGAGCCTGTAAATCACATATATGGCAATTGAGCTGACCCTAGGAAAACAGTAGTCAAAATAGATCTGGTCAAATGTTCTGAATTTAGGTTTTTGACTACATGTTTTATCAAAATTTTGATTCTTCAGTTAACAAAAACTCAAATAATTTTTCATTAACACTTTCCTGAGTTTTTTGTTTTGTTTTTGGGGTGGGAGGAACAGTTTGCCAGCCATATAGCTGTTGTGAATCTTATGATTTTGAAAAAAAATTGAAGTTTGAAAAACCAGTGAAATGTTTTGGAAAGAAAACTTACATTTTTTATCTTATTTTCAACTAGTCAAAAGCAATTGAGGGGTGTCTAATATGGTATTCCTAAGCTTCTAACACAAAATGGATACAATATGTCCCCCTTGATTGCAGAATTTCTACATCTGCATACCTCAGAAAGTTGGATGGCTTTGAAGATGAAGTGGCTCCTTTTCATCCATCTAGGATCATTAAGGGGTATGATATCTAGTGCAGATGAACATAGTATCTGAGACCTGTATTGACAATCTGCACTGTAATTTTGTATGATATTAGAAACAACTTTTCGAAAACATTTATCTGGTATGAATGAATCTTTTATGTTTGTGTCTGTAAATGCTTTCTGAAAATTATATCAAAATGTAGTACAGATGTTATGTAGATTCATTTTAAGATTTTCTGTTGATCACAGAGGCTTGTAAAAGTAAAGAACAAAGAGATTATTCTTGTAAGAAAGGTCATCATTGAATATTTTATTAACTTTTTCACAGTTTAGCATCTGGTACGAAAGCATAAGCCTCACTACATGTCACTTTGTATTTTATGTACAAGTCAACTAAAACTAGTACTGTATTGCAAAAGTTCTAGGCTGGCATGAAACAGCAGCCTAGTGCAGCCCAGGAATGTAGGAAGTTATAGGTCTTATGTATGTATGTTATAGAAGTTAAGTGCTCATTTGTGAACCAAGACAACTACTTGTAGAGGTGAGAATTATAATATGTATTCAGCATTCCAAAGTTAGCTGAGCCATCAACAGAAGGTTGCAATCAGGAGAGTGCTAGGAGTGCTTTGACTTTAATAGGTTTCAAAAATTAGGAGAGACACCCTGAAGTGAAAAGCAACAACCACATAAAGAAAAGCTTCTGAAAGACCCAAGCTGGTCTGATGTGAAACATCTGCAGTTCTCCTATTTAGGAATGAGGAACATGGGACCTGTGTGTGAGGTACTGGGCTCTCTAAAGGATGAATAAGTCTCTGAGTAAAATTTAAAAAGCCAAACTATTGTGAAGTCCAAAGGAAACAATCATCAGTAGAATCAAGGCAGAGGGGAGAGAGGCAGCGGGAAATGACAGTACGTGACATTAAAGGCAGACTGGGAGCTCTAGGAGGCTGTGACAGGTGGTACACATCCTTTGTATAACAGATACAGCCAAACATGCCTCATCAAAGGGGTTCCTAAATTACATACAGTACAAGACAGCTTTCTGATCCATAAATAATCCAACTAACAGACAAGCTATCCTGGATCTCTTCCAGTGATTCACTCAATTTATTATTTCATTTGAATATTTGACCAAATGACTAAAACTTCCAAGCATTTTGTCAATGGACTGACGAGGAACACCAGACATTTGACTATATGACTAAAGTCACACACTGAATTTAACAGCCAAGCAGATCAAGGTATTAAATGCTACTACATAGTTCACAGTCAAATAGGCGAGATTCTGTGTAACCAGGAATTCAAAGATTATCCCTTGCTTGGCTTGGAGGGGGAGTAAGGGTACCACATACCGTATTGCTTGGCTCTGCTCAAATTGTGGCTCACCTCATACTCCCCACTGAGAATTTGGGGCAGGGAGTGGGCAGAACCATTGCTTCATCCAGTGCCAGATTAAGGAATTTTGGGGCCCAGTGCACAATGTGCTCCAAGGGGTAGGAGGCCACGCTGGGGCAGAGGGAGAGACAAGGTCAGAACCTACCCCTGGAGTGGACAGCCCAGGGCCAGGGGATAGTTGGGTCCTGCCTCCAGGAGGTGGGAGGCTCAGGTGGGGGCCAATAGGGGAGTCATCCTATTCTGCACTCACCTTGGAGTAGCTCCTGTTTTGCAGGGCTGGCCTGTCTCCCTGCTCTGGCCACAGCATGCAGGTGGGGCCCTCCCCCCACAACGCCTTGCCTCCATGCTGGGCCTGAGTTGTTTTGCATGTGTGTGTTCCCTTCCACCCCTGGGTGGTGGTCAGAGGGGCCTCCTGAGATAGAGGCACTGTGAATGTTGTTTAATCTGGCCTGGCTCCACCTCCTTCTCCTCTTGCTAGTCAAAGTGGTTGGCTGACAGGGGCGGCTCCAGGCACCAGCGCACCAAGCCTGGGGGGGCAAGCCATGGGGGGGCAATTCAGCAGCAGCCGAAGGAATGGAACCGGCAGACCTCCCGCAGGCATGCCGCCAAATCCGCATTACCAGTGGACCTCCCGCAGGCACGCTGCCGAAAGCCGCCTTACAACCATGCTTGGGGCGCAAAATACATAGAGCCGCCCCGCTGGCTGAGTACATCGCACACAGTGAGTTACTCCTCAGAAAGTGCTGAAGTAATTTATTCCCCCCTCTCCAGAGTAGCTGTGCTCTGCCTCTTACAGGGGGCACATTGTAAAGTTACAATATAGCCCTAAGCTCCTACTTATTGGAACAAATGATGTTTGAGAGACATAAACTGTTACACTCAGGCTTCTTGTTTTTTTCTTAATTCTTCGGTGATTAACAAAATCTTGAATGAAAAGAGAGATTTCTGCTGAAAAACTTCACTCAGAGATGCAGTGTTCTCAGGATTTACACTCACTTCCTGGTGAGTGAAATCTTATCTTTGTAACAGTGTTTTCCATTAGCTAGGTTCCCTGGTTAAGCAAATCACTTCACACCTTCGTGTTAAATGGGAAATGCTAGGTTGAAAGGGAAAGAGTGTGCTAGCACATTCCCATACTTGTCTGCACAGTCCTGTGATGAGTGAACAGGAGTCCTGATCAAAGTTCTTCCTACAGATTTATGGGATAAAAATGCATACATTTCCCTATGCTCCTCTCACCTGGAGGACTATGAAGAGATGCATTTATCCGTCCCAGAATCCCTGTTTCCACCAGAGACATCTCCAAATCTTACTCAGCCTCCAAGTCACAGAGGGCAAAGATGCAGCCTGACAAGAGGTTCCCATTGAACTGAAGCTGATATTTCAGCAAGCACAGAGTGAAGAAGAGGTGTCAGTGGGCAACAGCTCCACAACCACAACCATCAATTGCTGAACATCTGAGAGAGGCCAAAAATACAATCTTAAATCCAACCAATTCAAGCTTTCGGTGGGGTCAGTTTGATCTGAGGTGACTCCCGTGGTTTTGATTTGGGATCATATCTGATTTTGGATCCTTCCAAACTGGTAGGAACCTATTTTTAATTTCTGTTTTGGATGTGACTAAAATATCATGAAATTTTAGCCCAAGATGGTGGAAATCATGTGAGGATAGCTAATCTTATTTCCACCTGTGAACTGAGATGTGGTCTAGATGAAATTACTATAAGGTGGGGGCATAAATGGTTCAAAAACTCTACTCAAAGAGTAATTATTAATTGCTCACTGTCATAGTAGGAGGAGTTGCCAGCACTTTGGAGGACAGGATTAGAATTCAAAATGACCTTGATAAATAAGCTAATCGTCTGAAATCAAGATGAAATTCAATAAAGACAAGTGCAAAGTACTTCACTTAGGAAGGAAAAATCAAATGCACAACTACAAAATAAGGAATATCTGGCTAGGCAGCAGTAGTGCTGAAAAGGATCTGTGGGTTAGAGTAGCTCACAAATTACATATGAACCAACAATGTGAGGCAGTTGCAAAAAACGCTAATACCATTCTGGGGTGTATTAACAGGAGTGTTGCATGTAAGACAAAGGTGGTAATTGTCTGGCTCTACTTGGCACTGGTAAGGCCTCAGCCGGAGTACTGTGTCCCGTTCTGGGCACCACACTTCAAGAAAGATGTGGACAAACTTAAGGGTTGTTGTAAAGAGGACAGTGATCTCCACGTCCATGTCCACTGAAGACAGGACAAGATGTAATCAGTTTAAATCTGCCGCAAAGGAAAATTAAGTAAGAGATTAGGAAAATCTTTCTAACAACCAGGGTAGTCAAGCTCTGAAATAGCTCTGAAATAGACTTCCAAGAGAGGTTGCAAACCCCATCACTGCAGGTTTTTAAGAACAGAGTAGACAAACACCTGTGAGGGATGGATATATGTGGTCCTGCCTTAGCACTGGGAGATGGATGCGATGATCTCTTGAGGTCCCTTCCAGCCCTACATTTCTATGATGTCATGAGTTTTCCACCATTTTTGACCGAAATCTGGTGAGGACATCTTTCAAGCTTTCTATGTAAACAATTCCAAACCCTTGTCCTGATCCAGCCTGTCACCCTTATTATTAATTTCCAGTACTGTCCACAACATTCTAGAATCTAGTCCCATTCCAGACAGAAAAGAAGGCACAATCACATCCTTGAGATGCTCACATCAAAGCCTGAACACAATCCAGGTGCAGATCTAAATACTGCCTCCTCAGCTCACCTCCAGTGACAATGGAACCTCACAGGAGCTACCCAGTATGGGGTGGGAGTGTGAAGAAGAAGACATCTGATGCATCTCCCTAGCAGAACTGAAGACCAGAACCACCAAAAAGAAATCAAACTGATTGCCTATTTATATAAAAATCTGCTCAAACAATCTGTCTATAACCATTTTCAGTTATTCCACCAAATACTTAAAAGCTTTAGACATTTAGTCAAATACCCAAGTGAAATGGATATTTGATCATATGACTAAGTAGTTTGATGGAATAACTGTAATACAATATTTAAAAAAAAATTGGGGAGTGGCTGATGAGAAATAATAGGGAATATTGGCACCATTCTCCATGAGCACCTTCAATTTATTGTAGGAAGGAGCCAGTTCACAGAATTCCAATAGTATTAGATTTCGACACCGTCGATAAGGTGCAACAGATTGAAAAAGAAAAATGCAAGGAGCAAGAAGTGGCCAATATGCTTTCACAGAAAGATGTCTTAAACATGGGAAGTTTTAGATAGGAAAAGGAAAGTAAGGAGGCAACCAAACAACAATACGCAGAGACTTTTTTAATTCATAAGGGAAAAGGCAGCTAATAATAATATTAAGGTCACACTTTATATTAAGGTTCTGATTTATAAATGGTTTATAAAATGTTAATAAATTATTAGTACGTGATATAAGTGTGTTACAGAGCTGAGTAATGTGTTAGAGATGGTTATAAGCACATCTGCAGAAGGCGTTACTGCTGATTATAAGCCAAAATTAGAAGAAATCTTTTGACCAGTTGAATAGTATAACAATTGATAACAATTAACCATTTATTTAAAGATCTATTAACCCTTTACATACCATTTATGAAAGGAACCTTAATATAAAGTATGACCAACAATAAAAATAATACTTTGCCCTTATATAATGACTTCTATGTGAGGATTCCTATCAGGGTCTGAGCACCAATAAATTAATACTCAAGATACTCTTGTGAGATAAGGAAATGTATTACCTTCATTTTACAGAGAGAGGGAATTTGAAGAGGAGAGAGATACGGTGAATTGGCTATTGTCATGCTGGAAATACAAGACAAAGTAGGCATAGCCGCCCTCTCCCGACTCTCAGTTCCAGGCGTTAGCCATATTCTTCTAGAGTAACGATGAAATAATCCAGGTGACTAGTGGGCTTGCCACTAGTCCTCACAAAGGATTAATGCCTTGACCTGTTTGCAACAGGAGACATATTACACTGAGAAAGAGAGAAAGCCATCATCAAAAATACCCTCTTGATATTTCTGCAGTGCTACATCATCCAACCTCTTTCAGATCAGATCCTGATCACCCAGTTGAGCTAACAGTTCCCCAAAATGGGAAACAACAGCCTAGGATAGAATTTAAATTAATCTATTTGCTAGATTCTCTCATTTTGATAATTATATGACCGTATATATGATGATGATGAATTGAAAAATAATAACAGGAAATGATAGCCAGACAGGGATTTGTAATAGAGCTACTTTTTAATCTATCATCCTTACATGTAATTTCTACCACACAGTGTTTTATGAGCTTGTTAGCACTCTAGCAGGGCTTGCAGAATATGGCAGGCGGAACTGCAGTAGCTACACGCTCCCTGAAGACCAATGTGTCTCAGTTACTGTTCCCACATCAAGCAGCACATGTCCTGTGTCTAGATGACTGACATAGTGTAGGATGACTCAGAGTATGATCTCCCCACCACCCACTTCCCCACACACAGACACACTTTTAGGGAGAAAGACTCTTTAATTTGCCAAGTAGAAATGACTTTCATTGTGTAATAAAGAGGGAGATGTTTGCCTAGAAATGTATTCAAGTGTTGCCCTTGAACTGCTATTGTTATGACTCAGTTGACAGATTCTGCCAGTTTTTGCTTAAATGAACAAAAGAAAAACCCTGTATATCAGACCATTAGCACTTGAACATTGCCTTTAGGGATTCCCCCCATTCCTGATGATGCATGTGCCATCTGCAGGCAAGCTCAGAACAGGCTGGGGCTGAATACTCACCCTGCCTGTGTCCTATCAGGTAGATTAGGGGATGCCCCTTAGTTCCCCCCAATAAATCAAAGATGTGGTGTAAGGCTCTGAATAGTGGTCCATTCAACCAGTCATCTCAAAGAATCAAAGTTACTATGGTAACCATCCTTTCTTTCAAGTTGCCTGTCTGTAAAAAGTATTATTTTTATTTCATTACTGTATCTTTGAAAATCACTTTTGAGCCTCTCACCTCAAGATCACCAGTTCACACCCAGCGCAGGTTGGTAGAGACCAAAATTATTGCTGTCTTGATGCCTTTTTGATGGCCAATGTGAATATAGTTGGTCTCAGTTCAATATGTAGTGACAGGTGTCCAGATTCTGAAAAGTACTAGTACAGTTAGCACTGATTGGCACCCTTATTGGCAGAAGAAGTTGGCCAAAGATTTAATGGATGTGAGGAATGTCTACCACTCTCTCACCAGCTGAGGTAATTCCTTGTGGTCAAGGGCAAATGTGGAAGCATCAATATTTTCTGCCTACGCTGTTCCTGTCTGGTGAGTAAAGAGATGCTCTCAGTCTCTAGGGCTTTCAATTTGGCATGTCTCAGGGGAGATTTTCATTTCTAGCCTCATTTTTGCAGACACACTTTTGCAGCTGCAATTAATTGTGTCACATCTGAGCACCTGCAATTATCTCTGGCTTCAAAATATCACCCCCAAAAATGGAGAATGGGTCAGGCCTTAAAGAAAATCAGGCCCTTTTTGAGCAGAGCAATAATAAACTCTTTTAGAAGAAGTTTAGTAAAAACAAAAGCCATACTAGTGCAATACTGTTAACTGGTAAGCATTAGAGACAGAGGAAGAGACAGCAGTAATCTCTGTGTATTGCATTTTACAGGTTTTGTACAGGGCTTTTCTTTTCTTTCTCTTTGTTGAAAAATCCCTCCATTTCTTCTTATGCCTGACAAACAGCTATAGCCATGTTAAATCATTCATTTGTGATAAAGGAAAGGGTTTTATTTATGCCTCTGAAGTTAGTTGAAAGTCTTAGAAACATGAAATTTATAACAAGTTCAAAATAGGTGAATTACACTCCAAGTAAGTGTTGGCAGCTCTTTATCTTTTCCTTGTTTTCCATATTTAATTCCACCCCTGAAGTGTGGAATATGCATCATTTCCCCCTCATCTCTCTCTGGTTCACATCAAGTGAAGTGTTTTGAATTAATTATGTTAAATTATTAATAGCCCATGATTTGAAAACATTACAGGATTTGAGTAATGTTGTATCAGGCACCATATGATAATTCTGTGGTTTTCATACAGTGGAGAACACTTCCAGTTGATAGGTAAAAATGAGGGTTGTATTCCAGAAGCACTGAACTCGGTTTGTTGTGAAACTGCGATGACTAAAAGTCATTAAAGCCTGTTTTACATTTGAAGAAAATCTCATCTTCAAACCTGAGAAGAAAAAAGACAACCCTTTTGCAAGTGATTCAGAGGGACTGAGACTGACCAGATCTGCAATTCTGGGCACTCTCCATTTCTTCTCCTGTTTATTTCCCCAACACTGACTTCTGTCCTTGCATTATAATGACTCTCCTTCCAGTATGGGAAGTAGGGACATGGCTATCTTTTGAGCTCCAAATCACTTCTCCAAGTACTAGCCAGAGGGGGTTGTTTGAATGTGATGAGAGGCACTCCCTTGCCCAGCTTTCTCAGCACCCAGTGACCCCCAAATGTGAGCAAAGTATCATTTTGCTGATGACCATAATAGGTTTTCTAGAAATAATACAAGTTCCTACAGAGCATTTAATTAAAATTAGTCCTTATACTGTGTACTGAAATGGAAGGTGTAATATCCCAACTTTTTCCATTTATGCTGTTGTTTCACAGTGTCACAGGTGTTCTTGTTGTAATCAGGACACAAACTGGCAGAACAGAAGCAATCTGCTCTGTAGTTTCCTCTGTTTCAAGTTCTCATAGTCTTGTAATTAGATCGAGTGAATGCAGCTCCTCAGCAGTAACCCGGCACTCTGTGATACACTTTGGAGTGAGTCATAGCATTGGAACAAAGGTCTTAGCTCAGGGTGCCAAAGTGCCTACTGTCGGTGCAATACTGCAGTTCATTTATTATTATCCCTCTTGCTTAATTAATTCCATTTAATGGCAGCAGAATTTTGTTGACACTCTTTAACAAAGGTTTTAACTGGAATAGTTTTATTAGCTTGTTTACTTCAGAATGGCTTGCCATCTTTGATTAAACTCCATGTGGATTTATAACTATGTCTCCCCATGTTTCTGTGACCTTTAAGGCACATCTGATAAAAAATAAAAGGTCATGGATTCCAAAAGGATCGGTTCTAATAATAATGTTAGGCAGGTTCCCCTTAAAGTGTGTTTTTTCCTTTTTGTTTTTTTTTTCCTGAGGTTTCAAATGAGGATGAAAATTAACGTGAATAAAATTAATGATTTAATTTTGCAGGAGAAAGAAGAGGGTTTACAGTGCTCCACTAGGGAAAAGGGCTTTTGTCTTTGTTGATGACCTAAACATGCCTGCCAAAGAGAAATATGGTGCCCAGCCTCCCATTGAACTGCTGCAGCAATGGATTGACCATGGCTACTGGTTTGACAGGTGCAATAAATATTAATTAGTGTGCTTGGCTACAGAGGAGTAATGATATACACTGTTTCTCTGAAGCGTTAAATTGTAGTGTTAGTCTTTTATAATTCCTCATCTTCTCAGTCACAACAGGAAAACATTTTGAGTTACACGATTCCCTGTATAGGAAAAGGAATAAAGGTTTATATGTTGCAGTGAATAACAGCAAACAAAATGAAGCCTATAGCTGAGAGTGACACAACATGCATTTTCATGTTTTTAAGAAAACACCATTAGTATTTAACCTGGTACAAAACTGTTTCAAATAAATTTTTGTTTCTTGGTTGTTAAGGACTGAAACACTTTTCTTTCAATGAATGATTTTATTTAAGGTTAAAATGTAGTTGAAAACACTTCTATTTTGTACCCAGTGTTTAGAGGAGCAGTGTAAAATAGAGCTATGCATTTTTTTTTACATGATTTGGTTGAATATTGTTGTCAGAAAGACTTCAGTATCTTGCTGGTTTATGTCTATTACATTTTGGTGAGGAAAAGCTATGTAGTTTAAGAGCAAGCCTAGCAAATGTATAAATATTTTTAAAAATCTAGTAATGGAAAAGTACAAAACAGCCATGGAGGCTCCATTAAGTGCTCTAATCTTAGTCGAAAGGAGCAATGCTTTATCCAGAGAGATGTTTAATGGCTTTTTTTAATGGCTTAAATATATACATCTGAAGTTGAACAAAATGACTACTATTTACTAGGACAAAGGAGCATTAATTAAAAATTGTATTTTCTGAATCGTTCTTTATCATAGATAACACATACTTAAAGCTTCTCTAGGAACTAATTTGTCAGAATATTATTACATGTTTTGACTTATTGAAGTTCTTGTTTTCTAATGAAATGTTTGAAGTTTTATTGCAACTTTATTTGGCAGTCTTTGCCTGTGTGCTTTTTTGCACACCCTAAAATAGAAAGGCCTGAAACTTGGCGTGGAATCTGAGCCTGGCAGGGAACTTCTGCCCTTCCTCCCCACCTCAGCGTAGATCCACAAATGGTTTAAATCTTCTATTCTGCTTTTCTGTGATACAACTGCAAAAAATAAAGAAGCAACATGAGAGTAATTCAGGTGATTTCAAATGTGCTGTTTTCTCCAAGCTATAGAATACATGCCCAAATTGAAATTGAACTTGCCGTTTGCCACGTCAGTAGAAGTGGTGCAGTATTTGATACAGATGAGGTATTGAACTTTGAAATAGTAACTGAGCATATACATTAAAGACTCATAAAAATCTCTTCTCCCTCTCCCCTCCCCCCACCCCGTTTCTAATGAATACGGCAGAAGTCCCATTTACTTCAGTCGGAAAATGACACTTTAGCTGTCAGAAACATTCTTGTTACCCTCTGTATACGCCATAAGCAGGAATTTTGGGAGAGGCGGGTATGAGGCATTAGGTACCTGGCATGCAGTAAGGCTGGTTCTTTTTTTTCCTTTTTCTTCTTCTTTTTCCTTATGACAGTTCATAACAAGCAAATATTTGCTGATACTGTCTGATAACATAGCCACAGGAGCAAGCAGCCAAGGTATTGCTAGTATCTGCTCACTGCCCAAGAAGACCATGGTTTTCTAAGGTGGTCAAAATATTGTTGGCAAAGCCATTAAGAATGCCTGATGGGAGAGATCTGCTGGCACAAGGCCCTGTACTTCATCAGAGCCCAACCTTTCCTATCAGCCCGTTTCAGTAGCTTTTCTGTCTTCTAATGTCAACTTCCTGACTTCAGAACAAAGAATGTCTGCACTAAGAACATCATGCACAATACACAAAGACAAGCTGGTATTCAATCCTCAGAGTTTATCTCAAAGGTGAATACAGAATTCCATAACTCTCAGGGATTGTTATTTCCTTCTGCTTGCCTAAATCCTGTATCTGAGAAGGAAAGGTTCTCCCATGAATTGACATCAGGAAGGCAGCCTGAGTCTACCTGGAGAGGACTAAGCTGTCTCAGAAGGTCCTTCAGCCTTCTTTTTTTCTTTTTCTTCTTGGATGCAGCAGACAAAAGATGCCAAGTCTACTATTGCTGAATAGCTCTGTCACTGCAATGGAGAATAGCAACTAAGCAAAAGGTTTACCACGACTAGCACTGCCCTACTGCCCACCCCAGAATCAAGGCATGCGCTACAAGATCAATGGCCATCTTGTGTGCTGAAAAGGCCTCCTCACCTGTGGATGAACTATGTAAAGCAGTAACATGATCATTCAGTCATCCTTTATGTTACATTATAAGCTGGATATGTCAATTTCCTCTGATTTGGAAGGAGAATCATTCATATTTAGTAAAGGCCTGACTTTAAAAAGAATATTTAAAATATATTTTTCATTGATTGGTAACTTGTAAGCATGTTTATCTTGTCAGTCCTTTATTTTTTATACTGTTTTCCCCCTCCCTAAACTGCATAATGTTTACTACTTCCCTGTAGTGAAACCTGGAGACAGAAAAAATGTCCAGCCATGCCCATAGCAGCTCTTTAACCTCTTTGTCACTGGTGCAGGATTTATACACCCTGCCACAAGAGTGTTCTTCAATCCAACCCACCCTGTTGATTTTTGTGCATGAATCTCCCTAAGAATCATAAACTCTTAGAAACTCAGTGTTCATATTGTTTGTATTATAATTTGGAATTTCACCCATTTTGTTTTTATTTAAGTAATCAAGAGACCTTTAGAGCCAGGACCCCAGTCTGCACATACTTCTCTAAGTCACTTTTTCATTTCCCTGGTCCTCAGGCCTAAGAGCTGCTCCCAATGTCAGCAGCTACAGCAGTCTCTTAAGGATCCTTGTGCCGGTCTACGACTGCTGGAGTGCATAGTGCTTTTGCTTGACTTCTCCCTGCTCCCAGCCTGGCCAGGGAACACCCCCAATACCTGGCGCAAGGGCAGGGGTGAAATTAATTTACAGGACTTACCGGTACTGCCGGAGTCCTGAGGGGGCCATGACCTCATCCAGAAGAGGCGTGGTCTCATCCGGAAGAGGCGTGGCCTCTCACGATTTAAAGGCCCTGGGGAACCAGCTGTGGCTGGGAGACCCAGGGCCTTTAAATCAACCAGGGGCTTCCAGCTGCAGAGGTGGCTGGGAGCCCCCCGGGGCTTAGGGGCAAATTAAAGGGCCTGGGGCTCTGGCCGCCAGGGGGAACCCCGAGCTTTGCGGGGCTGGGGCAGGGATTTAAAGGGCCCAGAGCTCCTGCCACTGAGGGAAGCCCGGAGCCCTTTAAATCCTGGCCCCAGCCCGGCTGCCAGAGCCGTGGTCAGGATTCAAAGGGCTCTGGGCTGCCCACAGCCGGGAGCTTTGAGCCCTTTAAATCCCCGCCCCAGCCCAGCCGCCAGAGCCGCGGCCGGGATTTAAAGGGCTCAGGGCTGCCCGCCGCCGTGGGCAGCCCAGAGCCCTTTCAATCCCCGCCGTGGAAGTCGATGCAGTCCAGCACGGCGTACTGGCTCTTGCCGGTACGCCAGACCGGCTTACTTTCACCTCTGACTGTATGTATGTGTATGTGTATGAATGTGTCACAAACAATGCAACTGCAGCCTGCCACCGACCAGCAGTGACCCCAGCAACCAGCCCCTGTGGGCTGCTGCCTGCAGAGAGCCAGTAGGTGCCGCTGGGCTGGGTCTGCCAAGGAGTAAGTAACCAAGGCAAAAACCACAGCCAGCCAGCCAGGGAGGGATCAGGGGGGTGGGGGAGAGTCAGGAGTGAATGAAGGACAACTGGAATAGCCTTCATGAAATATACAAGATATTTAGAGAAAGTTTTGTCAATTTCAGCCTCTTCACTCTGCAGGCAGGACAAAACAAAAAGAGATCTGAGATTGCACCCGATGTCCTAAGGACATTTCAGGTGTTTAAATCAATATATAAAGAGGGTGGACTGGAATGAAAACTACTATTTCTTTCAAAGGAGGCACAATAATTTCCCTGAATATTCAGTTTTTCCCTCCAATCCTTTTGTGGTTTTGTCTATGGGGGCTATTTGCTTTCCCTGTGAATCTTTAGTTGCTTTGGCAAAATTGCTTTGCCCAAAATAAACCCTAATCATCATGACACATCTTTCCACCATGTTCTCCATGTTTTTGTGTTGTTTTTTTTAAACAGTAACATTTCAAAGAGGATCTGCAAGCAGTTTGGACATCACAACCATGGTCCTCTGCTGGGGAGGGAATGGGATAGATTTGAACTTGGAAATGGTTCCTGATTTTGATTGTGTTTAGGAGATCCCCTTATCCCGGGGGCAGAAAAGAACTGCCCCTGCCATGGTCTCACACACACCCAACAACAACTGGGAGTAAAATTAACAGGGATGCCAGAAATGGCTCCTAACTCTGGGCACTTAACTGCACAGGGAACAGCTGAGTTTAAACTGTTCTTTTGCAGGCAGCAGCAGCAGGCATCTCAGCCAGTGTCCCTACTGCAAGCTAGAGCCTAGAGGAGAACCCCTGCTGGTGGGCGGGGGGGGGGGGGGAGGAATGCAGAGCCTTGTCTGCAGCCTGGCTGGAGGAGGGGGAGGGAGGAGCCGAGAAACCAATGTGACAGTGAGTTTTCCCCTTCCACCTGCTTTTATTAGCTCTGGATTTAAGCTGTGCAGCCAAATGCTTGTATTTGTTGTGTATATTAGTATTGGAGAGATCTCCTCATCTCGGGGACAGAAAAGGACTGCCCCTGCCATGATCAAACACACCCTCCCCTCGACCCCCTCCCCCCAGCTACTGTGAATGAAATTAACAAGGATGCCAGAAACCTAGCCCTGGGGGCTGAACCATCAGGGAACAGCTGAGTTTAAACTATTCTTATGCAGGGAGCAGGCTTCTCTCTCCCTCCCTCAGTCAGTCTCCTTTTCTTACCGGTCCTCCGTACCGGCCCGTACCAGCTTACTTTCACCTCTGGGCAAGGGGAGAAGCAGGTGGTGTATTTCCATCTATGCCAGCCTTACTCCATCTAAAGATTCCTCAAGGAAATACCTAGCTGCCATGTTAGAATGGCTCTATCCCCTTTGTGCTGCCAGAGCTGTGCAAAAGGCCTACAGCCAGTATCTGGTACCTGGCCCTTGGAATATATCCACCTAGCAGGAAGCTGAAGGGGAGGGTCATTTGGTCATGCTCCCCTGACTGAGTGCTCTGATCCATCTGACTCCAAAGCATGAGGAAGGCCGCACCCTCTAGAGAGGATTGTGAATGATCTCTGTATGAGAGAAATTAACAAGCACGGCTAACTTTTCTAGAGATCAAGCTGTTATGACTTTTAATTCCCTTTTTGTCATCTGTTTAAAATCCACTGAGAACCCACAAGGTGCACTTCTATTTGTTTCTCTAGGTTTATTTGTTTGTGTCTGTATTTAACACATTTACAATGTCTATTGTGGGAAAGTCTCCTAAATATGCTAATGAACGCTTTGAAGAGCAAACAAAAGCCATGCAAAAGCTGGGAGTGGGAGGGGGAACTAAAAGTACTCTTATGAGGGAACAGAGATCTTCCTTTGGAACCAGGAAGTCTCACGTGCTATAATCAAATGCACTGCCAACATACAGGTGTACTCCACAGGAATGGTTGAATAAATCTGATTATGAGAGGTATCATCGTGCTTCTGTGGTAGCAGTGCATTCATCCTGAAGTTCATTTGTGCACCTGTTATATACTTGGGTGTCTGTATTCTAGCAAGTTTAAAGATATTTAAGCAATTGAGCATTTATATCTAGTAGACCATATGTTACAGCGAGGCTATGAGATGAGAAGAGAAAGATGTCAAGATGTGCTCAACTAAGGTAAAGTGCTAAACGTTCTGGGAAGCACAGAAATAGACTTGAGTTGTGCCGAGGATAAGGAAAAAAAGCTGCCTAGATGCAGGCAGAATGAGATGAGTAATTTTTCAATATCCATGAGAAATGAGGAACTCCCAACACATCTCTGTTTTTTTAACACTAGAAATTAATTTCTTTTAACAAATATTGTTTCTCTCTATGGGGCATATGCACTTGTATGTTCAAAGGTTTATTTACAGGCGTCATTCCTGAGGAAAGGATCTATCAAAAAGCTGCATGTTAAATGCCCACCTGAACACAATCAAGCTTGTCTTCAGTTTGATTTCTTCAAGTATCCAGTCCCCCAGGATCCAGACCACTGAGAGCAGTCTGTCCTCAACTCTTTAAACCTGGGTCTCTTCATTTCCATGGTCCCAGTGAAACATTATAGTCTTGGAAGGAGGTGGCAGTCCCTGATATAGTCCAATCCCAATCTCTAGAGGTCTTTTATGGAATATGTCCTAGATTTTGATTTCTGATCCGAAAGCAGTGGAGTTTGCAAAACAAAGGTAAAGATGTGTTCACTGTGGACTTTGCTGCTTATGAGGCTGGTTGGTGCTGCATGCCACACCAATTGCAGCCTTTTTTGAAATGGTCATATTCAACTCTAGATAGAGTGTGTTGTGGTGGCTCTGACCTGGAGAAGACACAAAGATGGGTCACAGTCCTCATCTGAGAGGAGAAGTTTGTTGGCCAGTCAAAAATGGAAAAAAGCCTTCCTTACCATTCTGGCAATCTGCATCCAGGAATCCAGCATGATCACACAACACTGACAACCTCATCATAGACAAAGGACTTGAATTTTGCAAGTTCTTCAAAGTATTTTCTCCTTCCTACAAACATTACTTGCGTCTTTCCTGGGTTTAGCTTGAGCCAAGTGTTCTTCATCCATCAGCTTCTTTCTTCCAGGTATAGAACACTTTCATGATGGCTCTATCAGAGAAAAAGGAGATCTACAGTAAAGAGTACTCTGCATATAGGTGGCAAATGATGAGTCTGTGGTTTCTTGTGATTATTCATGTAGATATTAAAGAGGAGGGGAGAGAGAATTGAGTCACGTGGAAGGAAATCCACATCATGGTGGCCATAGTGTCAAGGAGCGGGTAGTCCGGTGGCACCTTAAATAGATTTATTTGGGCATAAGCTTTCCTGGGTAAAAAAAAACCCAGAAGAAGTGGGGGGTTTTACCCAGGAATGCTTATGCCCAAATAAATCTGTTAGTCTTTAAGATACCACTGGACTCATAGTTGTTTTTGTGGATACAGACTAACACGACTACTCCTCTGATATAAGCTGATCACAGCTTCCTGGGATCTGTATCATAGGAATGAGAAGATATAGCTGAGTGCTACCATATTTACTCTTATTCACTCTGATCATGTCCAAAATTAGCATCTTGTTGGTCACTTGTTCTGTATCACATTTTTAAAAATGACAGGCTTCAGTGCCCTCCTCTCCAGAATCGTGTATCCTGGGGTAATTGAACTTTGCTGCTGGCTGCTCAATTACTGAAAAATCCTGACTTTCCCTCCACATGTGGGAATCAGTGCAACAGGCCTGGAACCTTGCAACTCTGCACAGCTGTATTCTGAGAAGACATATATGTTTGCACACCTGGTGTTATTTTGCTAATTATTTAAATAAACAAAAAACATTATGTAAATGAGGAAACCTAGGGGAAAATTGATGAATTTACCCTCCTCTACTTACCTATTCATGTCTTCATCATTTCTCTCTTTTTCTTTTCCTTCCCTACATATTTAAATAGTATGTGACCATTATAATTTCTTTTTTGAAGAATAAAAAACCTCTTGTTGTATTTTGTCAGTTTTATGCATAAAATTGTGTAAGATTCTACAGCTATATATATCTACATGTCATCAGCACTGTATGACTAAAAAAGTCAGAGGTTGTTATATCTTGACTCAGCAGCAAAGGAGATAGATGCAGGGAGAGCTGATTTAAACACAGCTGTCTGCTGTGGTGACTTTATTGTTCTGGAAACAAACAGGAGTAAATGGAAGTGAGGCTCTGCACTGAGTACAGAGTGCCCAACCATTTGAAGGGACAGGACATCACACAGATCACTGCTGAATTTGAACTGGAGACTTCCCTCCCAAAGAGTCAAAACTCCATCCAGTGCAGAGCAAGTGCCTTGGAGCAGGAATAACTTGCTCTGGGAGCATTGCAAGATTTGTGGCTTCCTTCTGGGGTTAGTGGGAGGTGGGGCAGATTGAAGAGAGACAAGTAAATACTCCTTACACACACACATTGCAAATCAAAGTTGGTGAAGCACTAAAATATTCTGGCAGCACATAAGACTGCATAACACACTACATCATTTATTATTTCTTCACACAGTAGAACTAATCATGAGATTATAAAGTTAAATTTATGTATATCATATTTTGAAAACTACCAGAGCCAGCTGTGTGGGCTGTTTATACTTGATCTATTAATGAAAGAGCCCACTTGGCAGGCACAAAATCAAAAAAGAAGAATATGTTGCAAGCCTTTTTTTATGCTGATTTTTGGGAAAGTATTTAGCAGTTTCCTTTAATTTTCAGAAGTTTAATTTTTCTTTTTATCCTCCATCATCTAACATATTGTTTTAGAAGACTGAGGAAGAAAAATTTAGGTTTGTAAAATTCCCCAGCACTGTGGGATCCTTCCTTATAAAGGGCAGTTTGAGTTGCACAAGGGACGAGGAGGGGAAAATTAAGGTTCTGCCCCAGCCATCCCATAATTCAGAACGTACTTGGCTGTATTGATTTCTACCTCACAATTGCACTAGTGAACTCTGTGTATTAAATATAAAATACATTCAATACATGTCTTGCAAAATGGACTAATACTTTTCTCCTTGGATTCACAAATCAGAATGACATATCTTCCAAGAGGTAAGATGCTTCAAGGCTAAATCACCATCACTCCACCGTCTATTGTTACATTGTATATACACTACATACAGTATTTTTCCATGTAAAAGGGGAAAACATTGGGTTTCCAGAGTCTTGCTTCTCCTTACACAGCTTCCATGCTCAAAGGCCTTACACCACATAATAGCCCTTTTCAAGCCCCAGAAGGCTGGTTGAAACTCCCTCCAGACCCTCTCACTGGTGAGTCTTCAGTTGGCTAATGCGCATTATTCGACAGTTAAATGAGTGGCTCCTCCCTCACAGATGCTGCCTCTAGCAATATATCTATACTGCAGCTGGGAGCAAGACTCCCAGCCCGGGTAAACAGGGTCATGATAGCGGGGCTCGAGCTGGCATGCTAGAAATAGCACTAAGGACATTGCTGTATAGGCAGAGGCTCAGGTTAGCCACCCAGAGTCTGAGCATGGGTGGCTAGCCCGAGCCTCTGCCAGTGCAGCAAAGTCCACCACACTGCTATTTTTAGCACACTAGGCTAGCATGAGTCTGTCTTCCTGAACTGGGCAGCTTGCTCCCAGTTGCAGTGTACCCTTTGGTGACCCTAGCCTACCTAGGGGAATGAGGGATAGCACTTGGAAACCAAACAGAGTTCCCACTCCTATTTCTCTCTCTTTCTCTTTCAGATCCTACTGTTTTCCCGAGCACTGTATGCCAGCACTCCTGGAATGTTATATAGTTACTTCTCACCACTTTTAAACATCCCTCTGCCATTTGGAAACATTTTAAAACACAGTTTCCTCCAGTTCACAAATGATGGTATGGCATTAAACATGCTCTGTGAAATAGGGAACTATTATTTTTGAAATGGTGCGGTAGGAAGAGTCGTCCTAACATTTCAGGAGTACTGCTACTCTTACATTTACATCAGTACTCCTGGAAAATAACACAATTTAATGCACTATTTCCCTTTTCAACCCATGAGTCACAAGCAAATCTATAGACTTGTCCTTCCCACAATGATTTTTGTTCTGCCACTGGCTAAATCATGCACCAGTGATAAGGCCCTTACTAGAGCTGCTTGAAATGTTTTTGAAAAATCTTCCTGGCTAAAAATAGAGTTTCACCCAAAAGTATTCAGGGGAAAATGTTTTTTTTAATGAATTATTTTGAATTTTTGATTGTTTTGTTTCAAAATTTCATTTTGCTTTGTTTCAGATTGAAAACTGGAAATATTTCAAATATTCAAACTTCCCTGACGTTTTCCTTGGGAATGAAATAATGAAATGAAGAATGTCCAGAGTTTGTTTCTTCCCTCTTACTCACCTGCTTTTTCCACTCTGTAATTTTTCAGAACTTCTTAAACTCTGAAAAATTACAGAATGGGAAAAGGAAAAGTGAAACTGTAATTTTACCCCTCTGTAACGTTCCAAAAGTACAGAAAGTTTTGAAACTGTGAAATGGAAAAAGGAATAAAAAACAAAAATGTACAGGAGGAAAACATGGGGAAAAAAAAAAACCAGGCACCAGCTATCATGCATTTTATTGCACTCACTGGTGGAAAAAAGGGAGGAAATCCAAAATCCAAAATTAAAAAAAAAAACACCTGTTTTCAAAAAATGAACAAAACAAAAAATTCAGTTTGAATTTCATTTCATTTCATTCAGAAATTTTTCCATGAAAAAAATGTAAATGTTTCATGGGAAAAACTGGGTGTCTGGACAAACTCTAGCTATTAGGGACCTAGACTGTCACTAAAGAAAATGGTAGAGCACCGTCATTATGGCCAAACAGCTAAAGGCTTCACTGCCCCTATCTGGTTGCAGTGACTTACATACCTGCTTGGAGGGACTATGCAATGGAACTCATTGGTGGCACCATTACACAGCGCTTTGTTTCAAGTTACAATATCTCCCCTGCTTCTTCTGTGCCTGAATGGACCTCTGCAGTTTTCTAGTGCTAACAGCAAGCATTAAAAAAACTGAACCAACAGAGAGACTGATATGGACCATTCACACTTGCTGCTTTTCAGGGTCTGAGGATACATCTACACTACAAAATTAGGTCAAATTTATAGAAGTCAGTTTTTTAGAAATTGTTTTAATACAGTCGATTGTGCGTGTCCCCACACAAAATGCTCTAAGTGCATTAAGTCGGCAGACTGCGTCCACAGTACCGAGGCTAGTGTCAACTTCCGGAGCATTGCACTGTGGGTAGCTGTGGGTAGCTATCCAACAGTTCCCATAGTCTCCGCTGCCCATTGGAATTCTGGATTGAGATCCCAGTGCCTGATGGGGCAAAAACAGTGTCGCGGGTGGTTCTGGATAGATGTCATCAGGCCCCCCCCCTCCCTCCCTCCCTCCATGAAAGCAGCGGCAGACAATGGCTTCACACCTTTTTTCCTGGGTTACCTGAGCAGGTGCCATACCACGGCAAGCATGGAGCCCGCTCAGCTCACCGTCACCATATGTCCCCTGGCAGACGTGGGACTGCATTGCTACACAGCCGCGGCACATTGCCTTTTGGCAGCAGATGGTGCATTATGATTGGTAGCCATCGTCATCGTACTCCTGGGTGCTCTTTTAGCCAACCTCAGTGAGGTCGGTCAGGGGCACCTGGGCAGACATGAGAGTGACTCAGCCACAGGGCTGCCCAGATGGGGGGGCAAATGGGGCAATTTTCCCCAGGCCCTGGTCCACGCAGGGGCCTCCACAAGAATATAATATTCTATAATTTTGCAACTTTTTTATGGAAGGGGCCCCCAAAATTGCTTTGCCCCAGGCCCCCTGAATCCTCTGGGTTGCCCTGCTCAGCCAGGTCATTCCCATTTTCTGCTGAGCACCCAGGAGATGATGATGGCTAGCAGTCGTACTGCACCGTCTTCTGGCGAGCAGCCAGGAGATGATGATGGTTAGCCATCGTAATGCAGCATCTTCTGCCGAGCACCCAGGAGATGACGATGGCTAGCAGTCGTACTGCACAGTCTGCTGCCAGCCCAAGATGTAAAAGATAGATGGAGTGGATCAAAACAAGAAATTGACCTGATTTGTTTTGTGAAATCAACGGCCTGCTAAACCCAGGGTTTTGAGTTCAATCCTTGAGGGAGCCATTCTGTGTGACAGTTGTTTGTGTTTCTCCTTGATGCAAAGCCACCCTTTTTGTTGATTTTAATTTCCTGTAAGCCATGTCATCAGTCGCCCCTCCCTCCATCAGAGCAATGGCAGAAAATTGTTTTGGGCCTTTTTTCAGTGCAGAACCAGAAGCTGCAAAAGCAAAACTAGGTGAGGAGGCAACGGCAGTGCAGTGATTAGAGTGATGAGGACATAGACATGGACATAGACTTCTCACAAAGTACAGGCCGGGCAATGTGCCCCGGCAATGTGCACATCATGCTCATGAGCTCTGCATGGTCACCTGTGCTGATCAGCTCGCCACTCTGGCCAAACAGGAAATGAAATTCAAAAGTTCGCGGGCCTTTTCCTGTCTACCTGGCCAGTGCATCTGAGCTGAGAGCGCTGTCCAGAGCAGTCACAATGGAGCACTCTGGGATAGCTTCCGGAGGCCAGTACCGTTGAATTGCGTCCACTCTACCCCAAATTCGACCCAGCAAAGCCAATTTCAGAGCTAATCCCCTCATCGGAGGTGGAGTAAAGAAATCGATTTAAAGAGCCCTTTAAGTAAAAAAAAAGGGCTTCGTCGTGTGGACAGGTCCAGGCTTAAATCGAGGTAACGCTGCTAAATTCGACCTAAAATCGTAGTGTAGACCAGGCCTCAGACAGTTTCTATGTCCCCAACCTCCTCATCCCCAAGAGGAAGAGAAGAAATGTTGAGGACCAGTAGAACTCTCCCATATTGTGATCCATTCTGTACCTTTGTCCAGGGCACATTTCAGGTTGAAATTTACCCAATTTGAGTTAAATGAATTTTGAAATCTGAGAGACTGTTGCTGCGAGGGATGGTGGGAATTAAAGATGAATGTAGCCATGCACTGAGGGAGAAGAAATAGACAACAAGCCTGGTTGGTAATGCTCTTGTGTCTTGTTGAAATATAATAAAACAAAACAATCCCAATAAGAGAAAAGTATTCATTTTTCAGAGACAAAAGGAGAGTCACAGAAAGCCTCAATAAATAAAGTAGGACTGAATCTCTACTGTGCTCTGCCTGGGTAACTCTGCTGAAATCAGAGTTGTGAGGGCACAAAAGTGAAGTTACAGAGCAGAGAATCAGGCCACAATGTGTGAACAAAGCAAAAGGGACCTGATCACTTGTGTGTAAATTCACAGTATATATTGAATGTATTGGCTGTTCCCTCCCTTCCTCAATCCATACTTGCTCTTTCCCCACACTGCTGAATTGAACATGATGGCCTCTGGAGGATAAATGCTGCCTTGGAGGGCTCTTGCGCAGATCACTGCATCTTGCTGTTGGGGGGTTGTTTGTTTGGAAGGAGATGACATACGGAAGCAGCAATTTATTGTTTAAACATTTTTCACTGACTGATAGTTGAGGGATTTGCCTTCTTCCAGTAATTTGAGAATGTAAATTTTAATTTGCTACTCCTTAAATGCTTAACTAGACTCCAAGGACAGTGATTTTAAACTTAAACATTTAGAATGACAATAAGGCATCTATTTGCCTTAGAAAAGAGCTCTTTCTGACAACATCAGAGGCTTCAGATGGAGACAGCTACCTATTAATAACAAAGTGAAAAGCTTTCCCTTCCCTTCCCCCTCCCCCCTTCATTTGCAGTAAACAGCATAGCCCGCCCTTATTTTGTGGATATGACTTTATCATGCTTTCTGAGGTGCATTTAGTACCACCAGGATAGCATGGTGTGTTTTATATTAGCTATTAAACAGGACACATGGAGGGGAAGAGGAGAAATTTGTTCAGTTTTGGTAATTACACAAAAAAAAGCCCTTTTAAGTTGTTTTTGTTTTAGATGCAGGAAAGATACTGGTGTGATACAAGTCAAGGACACATTCATCGTTGTAGCTATGCCCCCCCCTGGTGGTGGAACACGTGAAATGACTCTGGTTTCTCTTATTTCACCGTAATCTCCACAGATACCTTTGCTAGTGAAGCTGGACTATGATCTTCCCAGCTAGAAGTTGATTGGCATTTTAACCAGGACTTTGACCCATCTCCGAACTGATATTCAAGAGTAAGACCTAGCAACTTTTCTGTTGTGTTCTGGTCCAATATTTTCAATGGTATGCACCATGCCCTCCAGTTAGCACTTGTATCCCATTGAAGTCAGTGGCAGTTGTGCCTCTTCCTATGGGAGGAGAAAACAGTGCTATGGCGGTAATGTTTATCAATAAAGTAAAAACTTATACTTATACATTAAACTAAATGCTCTGTGGTTTTCAGCTATATAAGTCATTCATCAGTCCTTTCCTGCAGTTACATACAGGAGTTGCCAGACTGGGTCAGACTCAAAGTCCATTTAGTTCAGTATCCTGTCTCTGACAGTGGCTAGTACCAGGTACTTCAGAGGAAGATGTAAGAACCCCTTAGCAGGCAGCTATGTGGAGATGACCCATACCTGCTGATAGAGGGGGGCAGAGTGAGGCAGCGGCTTCAGCAGATGTTACTGAGCATGCTCAGTACAAGCCAAGCAGCAAATCAGCAGTGGGGGGGGGTGATATGACCCCACATGCTGCCTGTGCCTCCCTCCCTCCCCGTATTGCCTCTGCAGTTACGGAATAATCTGCACCCACATTAGGGTTCATCCTGATCTCTAATAGTTAGACATTGGGATAATCCCTGAAGCACAAAGTTCAATACGCTGTCCAAAATTGTCATTGACATTAATTATAACAACGCTGGGTTTCTGCCTTTTTATAGAAATCTCCAATCCCTTTTTGAGCTACTAATTTAAATAGTAAAAAAGCAGTATTTTATAAATGGTCAAATAAATACTACTTACTAATGTTCAGTCATGAGGAAACAGCAGACTTTGGAGCATGCCCTAGATTCAAGAAGAGACTTTCTCTCTGGGTCCTTACCTTATGATTTGGGGCAGAAATAAAATTGGCCTATGAGGATGGGAATTTTTGATAGATTTCTCTGTAACGCATTTTCCAGTTACTTTACTAGTCAGAGTTCATTTTCCTTCCAAGTAGCCATTCGCTTATCCTCCTAGAAACGTTGGGAATGACCTAACAAGATGTGAGCTGGCACAAATGAGGAATGGTTGTACATAAGAGAGAGAACCTGACACTGAGGAAAGGTTTCAACAAGACAAGAGGTAAAGGCAGATACTGAAATGATGTGTGCCTTCAGTAAAAAATAAGGAAGCTAGCCCTGGGTAAGGAATAACTTTATGCAGCAGGGAGATGAAGTTGAGAATGGCTTCTCGTAAGAGAGACACTGAGGCAGATACAGAGTAAGGAATAACTTCAATAAAGAAGAGAGGCAGTAAGAGGAGTAGGGGATGTTTTAAGTGGGCCATTCAGGTTGATGGAAGTGTCAAGAATGGACTCAGATGGGAATACAGCTGGTGCAGTAAGATCATATGGGGTGAAAAAAACAGCTACAAATAGCTCTGCTAAGAGCCCTGGCCAAGCCCTCAGTACAAGCTGCTAGCACCAGAACCCCACCAAGAAGAAGTTATCCAGAGGTGAAGACGTTAAATGGTGTTAAATTATCAAATATTGTGTAGTAAAGAATGCCTATGGTTAATTGGAGCAAGTAGATCTTGTTTTTCTTTATTTTACATTATGTGCATTTAGTAGTGGATCCAATTCATCCTAAGCTCCATCAGTCCAAGGATGCAGAGACCCTCCTGTTTCTATTTCAAATCATGATGTTTGACAACCTAGTAGACTATTTTGTTGCTCTTGCTATGACTAGGCTAGCCTGAGTCATGTTCTTTTTCTGTATTTTACATACAAGATAATACTGTTTTCCAAATACATGGCCCCTAATATATTTAGCTGGCAACAGAGCATCAGGTAAAGTAATTAATATCAAAGAGTTAACAGCCAAGGCTTCCTTGCAATGGAGAACTGCATTAGTTCTGAAATATCAGGTTTGTTATTTACTGAGGATTTCAATGTTCTGTGAAAAATCTGTTCATCGTGGTTTTTCAAAAGTCAAGTCCCATCTTTGTAAATATAAGATTCTATCTCTGTTCCCATGTCATAACAGAGCAAAGAGGGCACAACAGCTTTTCACTTCCTTGATCCATGTTGCAGCAATATGAATAAAATGGATAAGGTGACTCTAGAAGGGGCACCCTTGCCTTCTGAGAACTCCAGTGTGGCGTGTGGCCCTGCTGTGGCCTGCCTCAGACATTTTTGCTTGGGCTGGAGCCCAGGCTCTAAGACCCATCCCCCACCCTTGTTGGGTTTCAGAGCCTGGCTCCAGCCCAAGTAGGAATCTCTACACTGCTATTTTTAGCTCCGTAGTGTGAGTGCTACAGGCTCTGAGATTCGCTGCCAGGGACTGGTGGGTATTTTGTGGGGGGGTTTTGCAGTGCAGACATACCCTTAAGCAGCCCACACAAGGAGAAGCCAAACACTTAACTTTACAGCTATATATCTCCCTTTAATAAAGCCTTCTGAAAGGAGCACTTGTACAATGGTTTAAAGGCTTTTAATTCAGAGCCCATATAAAATTTAAAAGTCCCAAAACAAAAGTTTCTAGGATCCAGCAGCAGCAGCAGTTGCTTCTGTTGTAAGGCCCCAAGCTTCTCCACTGCCTGGATTGCTTTTGAAGTCTTTCTTTTGCTTGTTCAGGGTCTCTCCCAGATCTCCCTACCAGGAGAGTTTTTGTCTAGTTCAGACTCCCTGAGAGCTTCTCTCTGCAGGAGCTTCCTTTCTGCTCAGGAGCTTTTCCAACTAAGCCTCTCCTAAGGTTAGGCCAAACTATAAACTTACCTCAGTAGAACTATGTCACTCGGGGGTGTGAAAAATCCATACCCCTGAGCGACGCAGTTATAATGACCTAACCCCCAGTGTAGACAGTGCTTCTTCCATCAACATGGAGGTGGATTAACTATGCCGTCAGGAGAAGCTCTCCCATCAGTGTAGTAGCACCTGCACTGAAGCACAACAGCGGCACAGCTGCACACATGAATCTGTGCTGCTACTGTGTTTTACATGTAGTCGTGCCCTAAGTCTTTGATTAGGCTCAGCTGCTGCTTACTATATTAACTACCTTCCAGCTACTTAGATAGTTAACTGTCCCCAGGTAAACTTGGGATGGTTCATTCCCTTCAGTGGAGCCAGTCACAAGCAGGTTGAGCATCTGACTCCCTTAAAGGGCCAGGCTGTAACAGTGATCCACATATCTCATCAATTTCAGGAAATCTAGCTTAGTACTTCAGTGGCTTAGTGTTCTTTCCATGGAAATAAATAAATAAAAAGCCTCCACAAATAGGGGTAGGATAAATCAAAGATTATAACACTGTAAGTCTAATACTGTGCTTGTATTTCATTTATCATAAGGTATTATGAAAGATCAAATTCTTCAGTCACATAAGAAACTGAATTGGCTCAATATTTCTCCCTTTTGAATTCAATTTGTGCACAGATTCTTTTGTAATTTTATGACTACATTAAAGCTGTTACTCCAGTTAGAACAGAATCACGTTTTTTGGCCTTTGAGCCTCTCTGAGCTGTACGCAAATCTTTGGGTAGAGGAGCAATGTAGAATGAATACAGTGAGTAGCATTAGATCAATCTCCAGCAACATTATGACATATTTGGCCTGAAACACCTTTCATCTACACCATTTAAACACCAGAATAACTCTTTTGATGTCAGTGGATCTACACCAGATTTACACCAGGGTAAATGAGTGAAACTCAGTCTCAATAGAGACAGTAAAATAAATGGTCGTATTTTATTAAAAAATACAAAGAAAACGATAAGGCTTGTTTCTGTGTTCTCCCCACATCGACAGGTAATTGGACTGTCTCGATCAGGAAGTAATTTTGACTTGTACTTCAGTTGTAATACTCTGCTGGCAGATGTCTTCTGGATTTTAAACAAATTCAGCACACAGTTGTTGCAAAATGAATACAATAAAGCCTACAGCATGAAGCTTTGTGATCCACTGATGCCATCCAGCCAAGAGAGGGAGCACTAGTTAATTAACAAATCCTATTTCCAGAGCTACCTGTTTCTGCAGGTACACAGTCAAGGAAGTGGTTATAGGAAAGCTATAATGGCTTTTGAAGTGGTACAAAATCCAAACTGGTGAAGAATCATTTGCAAGCTTGTGAGTAGATTTTTCAAAAAAAATGCAGTGTAGAAAATAAAAATGTGAAATGATATACATTAAGACAAAAGAAGACTCCCATGATAGAATCCACTTTCAATGTTCGGCTGCTGTTCATAAGCAAGCAGATCCCCTTGAGTCAGTTGCAACCTTGTATTCAGTCTGGGGCCATCTGTTACCCTATTTGTTAGAGCTGGTCAAAAACAATTCTTTGCTAATAATTTTGGTTGTGAATTTTGGCTTTTTTTCAGTGAATAGTTATTTGCAAATATTAATTCCCGCCCCCCCATTATCTCACCAGTCACACTCTTTATCTGAATGATGATATGACAGCAACAAGAAGCTTGAATCTCTTAACAAAAAAACTTTGCAAGCTTTTGTGTTTTCTTCTAACAAATGCATTGATTATTGTTTCAGGTAAGTGTTTTTTGGCAGGAGCTTGAACTCAAGAATTCATTTGCCTTTTATACTTAGTAGAAGTCCAACTTTACTTGACCGATTGCACCTTAAAACATATGTCAGGTTAATTCTTTCCTGTATTACCAAGTGGGAGACCTGCTTTGATTCCTGATCCCAGTCTGTGGCACTCTGAGGGTCTCAATCTGGAACCCTAGATTAAATAGCATGTCTCTCCATGAGTAGTTCCACTGAAATCAATGGGGGTACTTTGCAGACAATGGCCCCAATACTGGAAGGAAAACTATGGGGGCAGATCCCATTCACTTAAGCAGGACGCTGTATGAGCACACGCCTCCAGCTGCATGATTCACCAGGCAGGATGGGGGCCTAAAGCACTACTCGATCTAAGTAAGAAAGGCAGAATTAGGCCCTAGTAGGGCCTCGGACTGTGGCAGAAGCCCATCCCTAAGGAAGGCTCATGGAGGGGGGTGGGGTGATTTGTTATCCCTCAGTAGAGATTCCCTTCAGCTGGTTAAAGAGGCATATGAATGGCTTCCCTGGTATGTCCTGTCTAATATTTCCTGGCTAGAAAGCTGGTAGAGATTTAAAGGGGAGGGAAATATATAAAATGACCAAAAAAATGGGGTGGTGGATGATCAAGCTCCTGTGACCTGTCAAGAAATACTGAGAGAAATTAAAAGCTTTAAGTTAAGGCATTAAATATTGCTATGGGGCTTTTCCAACAGCCCTCCTGAAAAAGAAGAGAGGCACTGAATAAAAATAAGTTTAAAAAAAGATAAAGGAATCTTAAAACTAAATGGTTATTTCCTTCTTCATATCAAACCCTTCTTGTTCACATCCAGGACCAAACTCACTGTTTGGTCAAATCCTATAGATGCTGTGACTTGATTGTCCAGAAACATGATCAAAGGGCAGCCATTTATAACTGTGGGAGGCTTCCTTTTCAATAATTTTTTCACTCTCCTTGGCAGTCCAAGAACACAGGAAATATAGGCAGTGTCTGGGTTCACTTTATTTCCAAAGACTTTCTAAGAGCCAGGCATCTTCATAAACAAGATACAGTTGAACGCCTGAATGACAAGTGTTTTTTTTTTTCCAGTGTGGAGCAGCTGTTTGATTTCAGGATCGCATTGATAAACCCGGGTTTCAGTGTGATACTTTTATACATGTTCATTTTGGAAGGGGAAGGGGGATCCTTTTGCTGTACATTATTGTTTTGTTTTTCTAATTCTAACTTTGTTTCCCCTCTGCTAACAAATTTTTTGGAGTGGGTCACAATGGAAGGGGACAGCCAAGCTGTGGTGACATTTTAATGTACACCACTTACATCTCACTACATTATGAATCCAAAGAAATGTTCATGTGTTATCCAGGTAACATTATCACTTTGAAATAGCCATGTAAATATAAAAGTGTGTTCCCAAACAAAACACTGGGCTAAGGCTAACATTAAGAAAACACCAGCAACTTAAAAGGGGGAAAAACTCAGAGAAAAAGATCCAGGTCCAGATTCTCAGCTATGACAAGTTTATACTAGATGCAGCTGAGGTGAGTGGGAGGGAGAGAAAGCTCGTTCTAAGGCACCTTTCTGCTCTCCTGGTCCTGAGCCAGACAGGGACTGAAAATAATTTGAAGCAGTGTAGTTTTAAATTATGGCAGCTGCAGCAGTACCACAAGTGCCCACTTCCTATCTGAACACGGCCCCGCCTACGTTGGGAGAAGGATTCCTCTGCTGAGGGAATCCTTGACTGCCCCATTAGGGCAGCTTTCCACTTACTTTGCATTGCTGAGGCAGTATAAAGCAGGCAAGGTCAGTACATAGTTCATGTATCAAAACATTAGAAAGCAAGAAAATTATAATTCGGGGTTAAACTGAAACAAAACACCTCACACTGAAAACTCAAATGACTGAAACTCTGGCCCTGTGCTTAAGCCAACCTCCAAACTTCCAGTGGGTAACATTTTTTACCATCTTTGTAGGATGTGATCTTACATAAATGAAATTACAGTGTTCAGAATGGGTTTTCCATAGGACTTTAAGAAATCCAGTCATAGAATGCAAACATCTCAAATTCAGAAAAGCTGCAGTATTTGAACAGTTTGTATACTTTCACAGCTATAACCTGATGCTTAGGAATTTGAAGGTTGCATACTTCTTGAAAAGTCCATGGCATTAATGCGTTAGTTAAGGAACACGTAGAGGGATCAGTAGATGCTCCCTAATTCATGCACAAACTAACATGGCTTTACTCAGTGTTCCTAATGCACTTGCAAAGTGCGTTTAAGAATAGGAATCACCCTGCTTCTGAAGGCAGATCTCATGACCAAATTTGGAGTTTCCCAACCAAGCTGTTTATGAGTTATGACCAGGGCTTTGTGTACAATGTGATCATGTAGCTGTGTAACTGGCTTAAGAATTTTCCTTTCTGCAATGATGCCCCATGAATCTCTTTGTGTGCCACGTGAATAGCTAGTCTGGGGGCTTGGCACACACCTACACATCAGAGACTGAATGTTTTTGTTCGTCACAAGTACCTTTGAACTCTCCTTCTCCAACAGGCAATGGAAAATTTTTGATCAGCCTGACAATCCATGCATTTAAGTATAAAAACCTATTTTGTGAAAGGAGAAGCTATAGACTGAAGACTTAATATGCCCACACACCATCTAATCTTGACACTGGCTCATGCAGATGCACAAGTGGATAAAATGGCATAATTTTCTACTTGTGTCTAAAGGTTTTGAGATCATGTTTCTTGGGATTTGCTTTGACATGCTGAGCGCCACTAGCATACTCACGTAATTATTGTACAGGTTATTGATTCGGAAAGATTCATATTCTTTGCTTTTTTATTGATTGGTTCGGGGGTGATTTTACTGAAGGCAGAACAAGCACCTTAAAGGAGCACAAAAATGACTGACTCTGGATACACAAAGTCTATTGGGTCCTTTGTGATAGACTTGTAGACACCCAAGCCTTGTAGGCAGAGACCTTTTCTTCCAGACTGTGAAGGTGCTGAAGAAAAAAATCCAGCTAAGGATGGAAGGCGATTTTGGAAAGCTTTCCAGTTTTAGTAATAAAACTATTTTGAAAGAAGCATTGACCCCTTCTTTCCTTTGATTTTTTTCCCTCCCCTTGATGAGCCCCAAATATGCTCAGGTTAATGGAATTCTGCCCTTGGAAGGTACTGTGTACAGTACAAAGACAAAACTGTTAATGTTAGAGAGGAAGTCAGGTGTTCAGTATTGATGTCTGTAAACATAATGTCAAGTATCAGAGGGGTAGCCGTGTTAGTCTGGATCTGTAAAAGCAACAAAGAATCCTGTGGCACCTTATAGACTAACAGACGTTTTGCAGTATGAGCTTTCGTGGGTATTCACCCACGAAAGCTCATGCTGCAAAACGTCTGTTAGTCTATAAGGTGCCACAGGATTCTTTGTTGCTTGTAAACATAATTACACTTTGTGGGTCCACATAAGTGATTACCATGTAACCTGCTCTTTGGCTGGTGAGGCAGAAATAATCATCCATTCATTTATCTTCTAATGATATGGTAGACTGTACACATTTCACAGTATATGGTACTTGCCACCATGGGTGCTCATTTTAAATGCTCAACAGTTACCAGCAAGTAAAAGGAAATTACTTCCCTGCAATCCTTGTCCTAAGGGAGTAATAATAGATCTCTACTCTTGGGTCAGTGCTTCTGCATGTGAAAGGATCAGAATGTCCTGAGCTCAGTGACTGAATTTTTAAATCACCTCCTCTGCTCAAGAGCAATAGTTCACAACCATCTCAACTGCCAATTCCTTTTTCAAGTAAGACCAATAACATAAAACAAATCCTGGGCTCTGCAAGATGGGAGAAGTGGTGTGCAGTGGTTAAAGTAAATTTGTATAGGCGGGAGAGCTCACTGGTTTATAAATGGTTATTGGAATAGAGCTTAACATCCTCCAATGATGGAGCATTGCATTTCTTGTGGTGGTGAGATTCAGTGTGAGGAAGAGAATGGCCATGTGAGAAAAAATGTATCTGAAGCTAATTCATACCCTCAGGCAAGCTAAAAGCCAACAAAGGAAAGTGTGTGTGTGCAGTTTGCATAGATCCATAGGGGCACACAAGGATGAATAGGTAATGATAGAACATCAGAATTGGGTCCAAGAAAATGACGAAGAACCTGATACAGTTTCCTGCATTTTAGCGATTTCACAACTTTTGAGAAAGTAAAAGTAAGCTGACCTAGTATTTAACTATAACTCACTAGTAGTGGCAAACTATGTTCTATTTAAACATATAAACAAACATGCCCTGAAGCTACCAGGTCCCAAAAAAGATACACACATTTCCCACCAAGCATGCTCACTGGAACAAAAACCAGCATTAACAATAAAAAGCCTTTAAAACAACAGTAGGTTATCCCTCTCCTATCCGTAAGAATTATGGGCCCCTGTGCTTATGTCCTATCCACAATGAAGTCTCTTAAGCTGCCTCATCCCCCAACCTTGTTTTCTCTATGATTAACTTTCCTTCCCACTTCCTCCTCACTCATGCCCCCTCCTCCTCCATTTTCTCCTCCCTCTTCTGCCCTCTAAGCCAAACCCAGCAACTGCCTTTATCAGCACTGATTTGGTTTTGGTCACTTTCTTGTACAGACATATCAATAGAATGGAAGACCAACAAATTCCGAAGCCTGTGTTCCAAGGAATGCTGCTAGATGGCTGGCAATCATGTGGGCACCAAAACCTTTGGTGATGCAATAGAATTGCCAGTGATAGACATAAACTTGGAACTAGAAACCTACCACAACCATTCAACACATGAGGCCAGGAAAGCATTAAGGTGGGCACATCCACATAATAAGGCAAACACCAGGGTGTACAACAGATTCAACTGTGCCCTGGACTCTGTGATCTGGCTTAAAGGGAATGGTGTACCTGAGGGATGGGAGCTAGTGGAAGTGAAGGCCTCCAAAAATCCCACACAGGCATCAAGGGCTTCTGAAGCCTATGTAATACTTTAAAATGCTGAATCACCAATCCAGGCATCAACCCTGGAGGGCAGCTCATCTTCTAAGTGAGAAGTCAAGCAACATGAGAAATATACTGAAATGTGTCTTGCACATATAATAGAAGCTAGCAGACTCCTCCTAGGTTCTTGAAATACCACTGTGAGGCCTAACCAATCTAATCTGTGCTAAACTAAATGACTACAATACAGTCTTGACTCCGAGTGGAGGCGTCATCATGCTATTTTTTGGGTGCATCCAGCAATTTTACCTCAAGACTTTAGAGCTGGGCCTTTGAGATACTTCTGGGAAGGCTAGTCAAAACCAAATATACTTCCAAGAGAGTGACTGTCTATGAAAACAATTTAAGATTGCACCTAGCGCATGTCTGGAAGCAACTGAGTTGTATATTAAGTGACTGCCTGCGATGTCAGGGAACTGGGCTCTGAACTGGGAGAGAGGAAGGTGGTATCTTCCAGTCCTATGTTCTTATGCTCTTATCTTTCTGAAAAAATGTAAGGAAAAGTATCCCAGATTAAAAACAGAAACCCAAAATGAAATTTATGGAAAAACTCGATCAAGTATGCAGAAAAATAAATAACCTAAAAACACACTGAAGCTTGATAGTCTTGACAGATACAAATACTATTTTCGTTCAATATGTGTAAGGAGTAGGCAGCTGAAGCAAAACAATCCAGAACTTCGGCAGAAGCAGAGAACAACCTGTTAGATAGCATTTCAGCAGCAACAGAAGGCAATCTTCACTTATCAGACCCGGGAAAAGCAGGGGACAATTCAGTCATGTGCTTCCAGTTATGTCTTAGTTGTGGGTAAACTCACACCACCCACCGGTGAGGCAGTTTAAGGCTTAGAGCTACACATCTTCTTCATGCTGTCTCCATTGTCAAACCTATTTTTCTTACTCAGTCTCTCACATGCCCCAGCTCTTGGTTAATCCTGTCACTTCTTACTCTAACATCTCACCAAAATTCATTCTTTCCTTTTGGTTCCTACTGCTAATCTCTAGCCAATGCCTTAGAGTTTTTTCATCTCAACTGCTTTCTTCTTCCTTTCAGTTTCTTCCTTACATACATCTCAGCTTTTGCTTTGCCATTCTATCAAAAATTCCGATGCTGAGCTCATCTCCCCCGCCATAGATTAGTATATATCTTTTAATGTTATCAATGCATATTTTAAATAAAATACCACCTACAAAATTATCTGTGTTATTTTAGTATGTTGGAATTTGAGACTATTTTTTTAAAAAGTGCTTGCCTAAATTGCATGTGCAAATCTCATAGAAAGCATTGAAATGCTCTTTCAGATCCTCAGGGCCAGATCTTTGGCTCCACTATGACATGTTTGTGCTACTCCAGAGGTGCAAAAGGATAGTAAAGCCTGCTTACCCAGCCTCCTGCTATTTCCCGCAACATAGGAGGAATCAATAGATGAAACAGAACTGCCATAGAATCTCTGCATCATCCTGTCTCCCAGCAAAGGAGGTGTGGCCAGAGGGCTTTTGCTCTCCAGCAAGCCCCAAACACTATAACTCAGTCCTTTTGAGCTATAGATATCCAGACACAACTTAGAGCAGCCCTGATGCTGCTCTAACTGACTCCAGGAAACCAGGCTCCAGTTGGCCTCAAGAAGCTACAAAAGTAATGCCAAACCATCTTTATCCTCCCTTCAATCCAGCCCCAAGCAGAGCTCAGCCAGAGTGGATGCTTTAGCTGACCATTTCCATTTGGCACACCTGAGTGCCCATTTGTACTCACAAATATAAGATTCATGCCCCCAGTCTATTTGGCTATGTTCATGTTTATAGTTTTTAATCTCAGCCATAAACTCCCGACTCTTACAGTATGCTACAGCTAGTAACAGTGTCCGGGTTTGTGTGTCAAGAGCAGTCTCAGGCAAGTCCATATTCTTGTCATCTTTTCATCGATCCCTTTGCACTTAAAAAGTCACAGCTTCTTCCATTTCAGGAGATGTATTGTAGTCCGTCTTTTAAACAGTATGACACAATTCAGTATCTAGAATGTGCTGCAGAGCTGGAACTGCCAGAAAGCTTGTTTTTAATTTTCTCCACAGGAAAGAGCAATGTGTAACTTCTCAGCAGAGTAACTGTCACAAAGAAAGAGAAGAGAATAAAAGAAGAGAATAGAATAAAAGGAATATTTTGGCTCATGTCAAGATAAAACTGAACAAACAAAAAATCTTCCCCACAGTTCTTCCTTTATATGCAGAGAATTGACTTTATAACAGATTTCTGTTTAGAATGAGAAATGGGCCTGAGCCTCATGCTCCAGATATGGATACAGATCTGAACTTCCCCAGATTTGAGTATATTTGGTTCCAGCATCTTGGTTCAAACCCATCTCTAATGAGAACCATATAAAAATTCCAGAAAGTCCTGAATTTCCAAGTTTGTGAGGTCATCAGGAATATCTGTACAACTGCCCCTGAGCACAGAAATTGTCACTCAGCACTCATTGTGCTAATGGAAGAGGAAACTTTTAATTTCCTAGATTGGAAGTAATGGTGGATTGGAACCTGCTGTGATGCAGCCACAAAATATCAAGCAAGAAATCTTCCTAAGAAAACATGGTTTTGGTCAATGGTCTGTTTGAAGGGAAAGTTGCTAAATTATTAATTAAATTTAATAACCAAGATTGAGTATGATCAAATTTCAGATCTCTAGAGTATAATCAAGTTTCAGATCTCTAAATAATAAAATGATCATTGCAAAAATTTTAGGCCCAAAAAAACAAGACACCAGAGAAAATCCTCTAGATTACAAATCAGTCATTTTTTTTAAAAATACCACTCAGATCCTGTGAAATTAAATGAAAAAGTACTATTATATAGCACCATCTGTGCATGACACTTTATAAGTAAATATAAAGATGAGGAGCTAGACTCTTCCTGGCTAAGTGGCAGCTTTACATTTTGCATTGATGGGAGAAAGCATTTCAAATGCTGGCATAGCCAGCTATGGAAGGATCATCCCAAATGAAGAGAGATCTCTTGGTGGCATAGTGGCAGAGAGAGTAGCAGTTCCTATGATACTCCTGTGACCAGACTCTTAAGGGAAGTTGTTTTCATTCATATTTATTTATATTATGGGAGCACCCAGAGACACCCGCCCATCATGGTGGGGACTCATTGGGGTTGGTGTTATACAACAACATATCAAGAGATGAACCCTGCTTCAAAGATCTCACAGCCTAATTTGTGGAAGCTCTGGAAAATGTACTGTTGGGGAAAATCCTAGAGAACGATGAACTAAACAAGTCTTCTGATCAAACCTGCCACCCACTGTCTACATTGGCTTCCTTCTATATTGAATCAAGTTCAAGTTCTCAATCCCTATCTTCAGGGTGCTCAGTGGGCCTACATCAGCTAAAAGATCACCCAAAAGTCCAGGATGAAGACTGTGATCAACATCTCTGCTCCCCAGGCACAATGAAACATTCTACCAGAATGGTAAAACCCATCTGCGCATCAGGCAGAACTTTCTGATGGGCCAGTCTGAGACTGTGGAAGGAACTCCTCCCAGGAACGGACAACACAAACCTCACTGCCTTCTGCTCCAAGTGCAAGGTGGACTTCTTCAACCTTGCATTCTCTAACATAAATACAGAGCAGCATGTAATATTAAAAACAAAAAGAACCCTGTCAAACTGCATACACAATTCCCCCCATACCTCCCTCTATCTTACCTCCCTCCCCAGCAGTAAGAGCATGAGGAGAGAGCAAACCACACGTGACAGATGTTAGTCATTTATTTAGCACACTACTGGAAGGCACTCCGATACCATGGTGAGGAGGGTGGAATAAGACCCTACACAGAATAGAATAGAACAGAACTAAATGACCTATTAGGACTTTCCCATCTCTAATGTCTACATTTCTTTGCTTTTAGCTTTATAATGTTACAATGTTTTGCGTTCCTCCTGTTGGCTCTGCAGGAGCCATTTATTACTAAAAAATATTCCTAGAATCATCCATAATGTCAAGGCACAAACAAGGATGTTCTGGCATGATAAGACACTGGACAAGTTTCAAATATTATTAAGTTATATAGCCAAGTGAACTACATCTTAATTCATAACAGAGTCAAAACTTAATGTTGCTTTAATGGAAGAGGACAGTGGGGCCAAATTAACTTCCATTGAAGATGGGAGCCTTTCCATTGGAGCTGGCTCAGGCCCAAAGTCTGAAGGAAAGGAAAGGAAAGGAAAGGAAAGGAAAGGGTTCACATTTCTAAGAAAGGGTGGCAAACAATTAGAGCTGGTTGAATTATTTCTTGATAACAATACTCCCTTCAGTTTTTGTCCTTTTCCTATTTATGATTCATTTACAAACCAATCCTGATTTCTACAAAAGTACTTGTTATATATAAATGTTCATCAAGTAGTCCATACAAAAATATGTCAGCCTGTGGAATGTTCACTTTGATTATTTGCTCATAGATATTTGTGGGATGTGATTGGTTACCTAAGTTACTTGGTAATTTTTCCACTTCTTATTTGGATGTCTGAAAATTCTTAAGCAAGAGAATAATGAATGGCAAAGAATGAATGACTTATGGTGAGAATTTTGGATGAATAAGTTAATCATGCAAAAATTCATTCTACTTTTGGGTTTTGCATACGCTTTCACAAATATCTGATAGTAACCCAAATACTCATGAACAATAAACACTAGCACCCCATAAAAATTCAGGAACTGACCTCATTGCTTTTACTGTCAAAAATATTTTGCAATCACTTGTAAGTATTATCCAACCTGTTCTACCCAACAATTAACTTTTTTTAAAATAAAATCTGCTAAAACGTGATTTGACAATGTTCTACGGAAAAAGAGCTGCCAAATTAATTAACTAAACTAGAGGGTCAGTTTAAAAATCCTGCTACAGACTAATTAAATCCTAGACACTGACATTTTTGGCTAAAAATTACAACCTTAGTAATTAGTGTTGCAGAAAATTTCCCTGTGCCATTGTGCCAAATGAATGAGAGTATTTCAGAATTGTTCCTGTAGGATTTGTTGCAAGGAGCTGGCAGGGACATGATTCTACTGAAGGAAATAAGCAAAGACATCATAGTACTACCACTCCAATAAAGGTGGCTTCCCAGGTTTGGGGTATGAAGGAGAGAGAAGTTTGCGGAATATTATAAATGATTGTTAAACCAATAGGAATAATATAAATGACTATCATACCAATCTAAACTTTCTGAGGCATATTCATGGCAGTTTGCTCTTTTGTTTTTACCATCATTATTGTTGTCCTGGCTTAGTAATAAATTCCCATTCTTATTAGGGAGAGATATTACTCATAAGGCTATGGATAAATGCTGAATATAAAATTAAAAATCACCATTGCGGTCAATTTTATAGGCTAAAACAAAAGGTGTTATTTATTATTGTATTTGTTTGTATATATTCAAGTTCAATATGTTAAAACATTTTGTTTATCATTAACTTGTTCAAGACCACTAAGGGTTTGCTAAATGTCAGGCAGTGAAATTAAAATGTCATCATATGACATAGAGGTCAAATAGATTTGTTAAAACAGAACTATATTATTCCACATTTATTTCTGGAGTTCATTTTTATGCTGGAAAATGTGGTAAAATTGAGATATCATTTTGTACAGCCATTGCCTCTAGTATTCAATAGTCAGGTCAAATAGCTTATTCAAGTGCTAGTCTTTAGTCTCTCTCAGAACATTGTGCAAACTCAGCTCAAAAAGAAAATGACCAATCTTTGTTTATTGGGCACTGGATAGGAGATGATATGAAGTGCAGCCTTTTCCTAGATGATTCTGTATCTTCAAAGATGAATTAAAAGTCAGAACAGCTGTACAATAAATATGAATGAACTAAAAAGTGAAAGTGTGTGTTGTGAGGAAAGGGGTGTCAGTGATGGCCGAGATGGGATGACCTGTGACTGATGGCAGCAATCAGAGAACACAAAGGTGGCTATTTTGGACAAAGGGAACAAATTCTAGTTGATGTGTTCTTTCAAATGAACTCTCTAAAAAAACTACATTTATTTCATATTTCGCTTATTAGAAGTCAAGCCTATTATTTCAGGCTCTCTGAAGACTCAGGTCTCCCTGCAATAAAACCCATGGGATACTGAAAGCTAGGTATTAAAACATGGTCATCAGGAGACAGCAGAGTTTCAGACATGTCATAAAGTATGGCTAGAGTCTAGCCACATATGCAGTGAGCCTGGGGCATAGCCCTCCCAACTCATGGATGTTCTGAGACCTACAAAGAATTTTCCAGCTCTCAGGGCATTCACAAAAGGAACCAGGCCCTCTGTGATACTCCATGGACATCATCACCCAGAGCCCTTAAGAACTGGTCTCCCTACCTGCCTATGTCTGCCCCAACACCCCTGACCTCAGATTGGTATTGGCCTTATGGATATTCCCATTTAATTGGTAGGCTTTCTATCCTCTCTCCCCCTCAAATTTAGCTTAAGGCAGAAAAATCTCATACCTGCTTTTAAAAATTATATTTACATAAGATTCAGATTAGGGGTAAACAATCATGGTACTCTGCCAAGCTCCACTACTTGAGATACTGAAATGAGACACCACTCAGTAGAAAGTGCAGATTTTCAAAATATAATCATACATGCTCATCCTGGGCCTTGGCTTCCAGTGTGTGGGATGCCCTACTGGGTTTGGCTCACTCACAGTGGGCCTCACAAGCTCCTGCTGTGCTCTACCAGGCTCCTGGGGCTTGGCTCCTTCTCAGGTGAGGACAAAAAAATGTTGTGGTCCTCTCCTAAGTGGCTCCAAAAGGAGCAGTCTCTGCAGATTGTGCAGAGCTTCCTAAGAGGAACATCCCTTTCCTTTCTTAAATGCTTTGATCAGCCATGAAGGTGTTAACATGTCGACATTTAAATCATCATCATCAGTTATCTGAGTTAAGACCTCACCGAAATGAACAGGGGCAGTTCACGTTTCTCAGCACGATCACTGTAGGCTCTGTGCAGACTCAGACAGAGAGTGGGAGGCACACTGTACACTTGTGTGTCTCCATAATGGAAGCCATGCATTTACAGTGAAAAAAAAAAGACAGTAGTGGGATTACATTTAAACTACAGAAAAAAATCCTGTTGAGATTTGCTGTGGCATGGGACTGGGAGTCCCCTATTTGGGGGCACTCTAGAGGACTATCATTTTTTAGGCTGGTGGAGCTTAGGCTCCTTCATGGGCATGCAGGTCAGTTGATCCAGAGAGAAATATTGCTGTTAGCTTTAATAGCTATACATCCTGGCTAAAATGCATTTATAGCAGCCACCTTGGGGAGGTAGTGATTAGGGACCAGGGGACCTGGGATCTACCCTGGACCTGCTGCATGACTTTGGAAAAGCTACTTCATATCTCTGTGCCCTAGTTTCCCCTTCTGTAAAAGTGAATATTGATGGTAATAATTAATTGAGGTTGAATTATGAAAAATACTATGCAAAACCTAAATATTATTAGTGTTATTATATACACCAAAGTATTTCTCACACACAGTGTTTGTATGTATATGGTGCATATTTTGTTTTTTACAGATGTCCTAGCTTTCAGGCTAAATCTTTTGTATGTTAGTCATCCCTTTTAACTGGTCAAAGTACACTGAAAGTACATTGTACTTCTATAAATGTCCAGTGTGTTCAATGCATTCTTCCATGAATGTTTTCAGTGCAAATATATTTATAAAGTAGGCCTGGTGGTGTGTCCTCTGGATTTTGAATGCCTATTTAAAATTTAAATGGTCTTTAGATATCTTCAAACAGCAGCAGGTTGCTGGATAATTTACATTTTACCTCAGTGAGGCAGATGTATTATCCCATAGCCTGCAGTTGTGTATACCACACACTGAGTACTGAGAGGTTACTTGTGCTTGTAGTATATTTGTGAGGAGAGCAGAGATGGGTAAGCTTATTGAGCCACAGTGTTTTTCTTGAAACTGAATTCATTCCATTTGAAGGATTTAGAGCACATGAAGCTGAGCTAATCATCAACAAACTCTCTAATCTCTATCATTACTTGCATTTTCATGTTAGTGATTGTGACAGTTTTTCCCTCTTGTCATCAAGTATAGAAGGCAATGGTCGGCACTCTAACGAGACTGGAGACATTTATGGCAAACTGCAGGCTCTACCAGCTTAGTATTCAGGTTTCATACACAGTGAGTGAATGGAGAGACAATCTCAAAAAGGTGCTGGGAAAAATGGGACTTCTGCTCAGTTCCCCTTTGCTGATCATTAAATAAAGGTAGAAGCAGCCATTATTAAAATAAATTAATTTGTGAGGTAAATATAAAAATAAGCCTATCACTTAGAGCCCTAACCATTACAGTCAAAGAAATAATAGAATAAATCATTAGGAATGTGAAATAGAGCAAGAGGCACTGAAAACAGAAAGGTGTTTTGTCACAAAATTGCAGCATTAATAGTGTTTTGAAGCTTCACATTTAAATTGCCTATTCTGACACTCAAAATGCACGGTAGGAAAATGATACTTATTTTATAGTTACTTGTTAAAGTGAAGGAAATAAATATGATGGTTTTAAAGCATAAATCTCTTTCATAACTAACAACCAATCCAGGAATATCGGGACAAGAAACAAACTGAAAGTGAACAGGTGATTTTTAAAATGCTTTTGTAATCTGGGACTCTAGGAGGAGTCATTTTTAGAAGATCTAAATATGATCTTAAGTGCCAGTGATATTCCTACTTTATTAAATAATCAAGCAAACCTGGAAATAGAAAAGGTTATTTCTTTCTTCTTATAATAGCCCAAGTATTGTGCAATTATACTGTTTGTCTGCTCTTTATATGATTGCAATTTTCTACATGTATTCCCCCACCTACAGATGCATCAACTTTTCCCAGCTAATGAGCCACAAGTTGAGTTTACCTCATATATCCTGTACAATAAATTCAAGGAAAGATTCAGAAGGAATCTTGTACATTGGCATTCAGTCCTATAGGAAAGGCTTTTCATGAGCACCTGCATCAATTTCCAGCTCTCGTTAACTGCTGCACAATAGGCTGGTTCCAGGTGACTATTTGCATATCATCTGCATTTATCTAATTTTTATTTATTTTTAAAGAATTTAAAGTTATGGCTCATCTGCAGTGCTTCAATGTTTGAGTATTAAACAAAAATGCAAATACAGCACTAAGCTGTTAATGAGATGTATCTAGCTAGTGTATCTTTTTTTTTTTTTTTGGTATTAATTCCATTTCTTCTATCCCATTACAGCATCTACAATATATTGGATTCACCAATTCCAAAACTGTATTCTATTATTTCATGAGCTACTGCCAAACATTTTAATATGTTTATATCCTAATTTTGCCTACAAAAATAGCCATAATATTGTTTCACACAGAGGCATAATGCTGAAAGGGAAAGGACTGCAGAATTTTAGGGCTTGTCTAGACAGAGAGTTAGCGCACAGCAAGCTGGGCTGTCAATCTACAGTGCACTAGCCTGCTGGCTCCAAGGGTGTGTCTACACTGCAATTAAAAACCCATGGCTGGCCCGTCCCAGCTGACTCTGGCTAAGGGGCTCAGGCTAAAGGGCTGTTTATTTGCAGTGCAGACATTCAAGCTCAGGCTGGATTTCAGGATCTAGAAACCTGCAGTTTGGGAGGATCCCAGAGCTTGAGCTGCAGCCCAAGCCCAAACATCTATACTGCAGTTAAACAGCCCCTTAGCCCAAGTCCTGTGAGCCCAAGTCAGCTGGCACAGGCCAGCCACAGTTGTCTAATTGGAGTGTAGACATACCCTAATTGTCTGTGTGGACCCTGCTACTGTGCACTAGAGGTTCCCTACTACACTGACTTACAGCTGTTTGAAACAGGAGTAGGTCGAAGTGCTCTAGGGAACTTTTGGTGCTTAGTAGCAGGGTCCACACAGGTAGCTAGTGCGTGGCTCACTAGTGCATTTATACTGTGGCTTGCCATGCACTGACTGTCCATCTAGACAAGCCCTTAAAATTCCTGGGCTTGATTCTCTGTTGCCCTGTGCCTTTTAGAGATATCATAGCAAAATGAGTGCACAAAGGATGTATTACACCCCCCCCACACACACACCCCTTCTCATTTGGTGGGACTTTACACTAGTGTAAATGACTACATGAGATGTAGGGCAATGGAGAATCAGGCCCCCTTTGTCATAGTCACCATGAGGATCGACTTGTTACCGCCTTGTTTTAACGATCTCATTAAGGCTTGGCCCCAAAATAAATTTACATTTCTGCGGGGCAGACCTTATGCTACCTCCCTTGGGTCTTACCTAGCTTCCAGAGGCCCTGACCTATTTCTCCAGAATACTTTGGTGTTGTAGGTTTCACAGACTGGGACTTCTCTTGCACTTTGGAAGTGGATTATTAGCTCTGCCACTGCTTAGGATATTTCTACACAACAGAGACTATACCAATATAGCCCCATAGTGCAGATGCAACCTGCACCAACAGAAGAGGTTTTTCTATTGTTGTAGCACCTGACATTTTTAGCACCCTCCGGTTGCTCAATTTCCAATCCACCACCGAAGAGCGGTTTGATGACACGCAGGGAACTAAGACCCATTTACTCATGTTGTTTAAGCAGTTATCTTTAAGCCATCCCACTGGCTAGGTGGGCAGGCATATGTACCTCCTCAGGCTTAGCTAGCCTTCAACCTCTAAGGAGAAGGAAAAATGCTCTTTCCTCTGAGAGAGCAATCCCCCTCCTTGGATTGGATAGTCTGACACCTTTGTAGCATGTTTAGACCTACCAGGGCAACCTACCATAGTTGTCAGACGGCCAGGGTCCCTGCTGCACCACGATGGGGTGCTGAGGTAGGATTTTGCAGTGGTGCAGTGGGGTGGGCAGGGGGGACACAGGCCCACTCAACTCCACCACATTCCAGCCCAGGGACCTAACAGTGGCAGAAAGGCCCGCTACTGGGTCAGCAGGGATCCGCCCACAATACACTGACCTTGTATCAGGCCAGTTTGCAACCAGACAGTTGCCTGGTTTCCCTGGGCTGCTTGCTACTCTCCCCCTCAGGTGTACCTGTATCTGCCATCTCAGGGAGCTCTGGCCAGTCTGCAGGCGGCAGCCCCAGCAGCTCCTTGGCGTCTCAGTCGGCCAGCAGCCCGGGGAGATCCAGCCAGTTCTCAGGAGGCTCCAGCAGCAGGAAGGATGCATCTGTCTCCTGTGGTGACTCCCACCCAACTGAGCTGCAGCGGCCCACCTTTTGTACTTCCCTTTCCTGTCCTGCCCTTCCACTTCCGGCAGGGCAGATGTTACTTTCCTGGTTCGGCCAACCAGGGGCTGTGTAGTGGTCCCTCCCTGTCACTCTTTGAGGGAGGCCACACCTCCTCACTACACATTGACATAGCTGGGTCTACACTGGTGGTTATGACTGCAGAGCGATGGCAGTTGGGTGTGTTTTTTCACACCCATAACAAATGTAGTTATGCTGCTATAACTTTTCAGTGTAGACTTTTATTTCTTAATGTGTGTATTTGAACATCCATGACTAAAACATTGTTTTTTGATTAGTTCTATAGCAGTTTTAGTGATTTGCTTGCTTTTCCCTATATGGCATTTAAACACCAGGAATAGTTTAAACAAATCTCTGGCTTTTTTAATTCTTTACATTTGATTTTGATGCTGCAACATTTCTAATGTTTTTTGTTTTGAAAGTTGTATAAATGGTTGATGTTTTGTGTTGTTGGTTCACTGGCTCTAATGAATTATCAGCTTCACAAACTTCTTTGTTGTTCCCTATGGAACTGTAGCAATTAAAAAGTTGTGCCAATTTGGCTTCTTAGTATAAGGTAACTATTGGAAGAAAACAAGTCTCTGCATTAGAATCCATCATGAACAAACAAATCACTTTAATTGGCTGCATAATGAGATGGCCCTTTTGTAGAATAAGCACTTGGAGAGTTCACTATTGAATTGGATCTTTAAGTTTTGCAGAGACTGAATATGTCAACAAAGTTAATTAAATAAAACAAGACTGGCGGATTTGTTTCAGCTTTTCAATACAGATCAATAATTTTTAAGGTAATATATTTATTGCTATTTTAATTGTGTCTGTTTATATATTTTTATTAACCCAACTGGCTCCCAAGTTTTATCATCTTATGATAAGAAGTATTTTGCTATTACTGTTTAGGAGAAACCCAGAAAGTATATTTTATATCAGCCAATGGTCATCTTCGGTTTAAAAGAACATTGTGTTTTGTTGGACCCTAAGAAAATATTCTTTTGAACAATTTGTGTCAGATGTTGCTTATAACATTTAGGTTGCTTCATGCTGGTCCCACTTTTTCTTCTGTAACTTGTTCTTGCTGATTGACTTGCTTACTTCGGGCTAAATATGTTCTTAATAGGCTTTGCGTGAAACTGTCTTGAGATGGTGGCTAATCATAGTCTAGATAATTCAGAACTGGAAATGAATCTGTTTTTATTTGCAAGGCCTTCCATCAGAGCTTTTTAAGCCTTTGCGTAAAGTACATGAAACATACATATCACATTCATCCTTTCAGTTCTCATAAATTTATATCTAACTTTTTAGAAATCTTATTCTCTTTTAGTATAACTTTTGCATGCTTTTTTAAAATTAAACTCTAGTACTCAGAAAACAATCTCTGTCTGTCTGTCTTTCTCAAAGGTGCTGAATATCACATAGTGTATAACCAGCACATAAGAAAACTGTACTTGGGAACAAGGTGGTTTAAGGATTAGTAATTTGAGTGAGGCCCCAATCCATCAAAGCACCTAAACACATGCTTAATTTAAAGCACATGAGCAGTCCTATTAAAGTCAATGGGACTATTTGTGTGTTTAAAGTTAAGTACATGCTTAAGTGCTTTGCTTGATTGTGGCTATTCAGCTTTCCACCTTTGGGGTTCAAATGGAAACACGGTGGTGACAAAAAGTTGCAACTTTGTGAAGGCAATTCAGTGGCCTATGTGAAATGGGTTTGATTGTCTCGTTCCATTTGACAGTGGACAGGAGTTTGCCTCGCAAGAAACAATGTCACACAATCAGCATTAATTAGCACCCTTGTTAGCAGAAAAACGAAGGATTTACTGGACCAGGGAGAATAAGCTGCATTTCCTGCCTGTAGGAAGCCACTCCAGGTCCATGTTGAGGAATGTTGGTGGGGTAGTTTGGGAAGCTTACGCTGTAGCTACACTTGCTGCACCTGTTCTGTGGAAAAATAGAAGATTTCAGTCTCCAGAGTTTTCAATCCAGTTCTTTTCACAAAGCATGGTGTACACAAAAATGTGTTAAAACATATCTATATATTTTATTTCTAAGATACTTGTCCCCATAGTATCTAAACACTACACATATAACTTTATTTAGCATTTAGCATATACTCGTTTGACTTCATTTCTCCATTCTTCCAAGATTTGTTCCTCTTTTTTCTTTCAGTGCAACTGAAGCACTTTTATAAAGTTTCAGACAAAGCTGGTATGTCTCTCTTGATAAACATTCCCTCTTTCAGTTTAATGTCTCTTTGGTACAGGCATGAACTTTACATGTTCATGAATATTCTCTGCAGACTGGAAAGATTTGTTTGAAGCATGCTAAAAAGTTCTTTTTCCAAGTATGTGCCATTGACCAAATTGTGCCCTGCCTTAGTCGGTATGCAATTGGCTGAAACAGTGAGCCCTTGCTGCTTGCACACACCCATGAAGGAACCAAGTATAGGTGCAGGTCTTTGTGCTCTCCTAGTGCAAGGGCTTTGCAAGGCTAGGGCTGTCAGTAGCAGTAACCAGTGGGAGCCAAACATAAACCTCATGGAGCTCCTGTGTGACACGCCACATTGCCTCTAGAAGAGGGAAGTGTCTATAAAGCACTACCCAACTCTACATATTTTATGAAATATTTTCTGCATGTTGGGGTGTGTGTGTGTATGAGTGGATGCATCTAATCTATTTGAATTATTAAAAAATTGGCTGGTTGCAAAGGTATTACACATTTATGGCTTGTGTAAGAATAGAATAGAATAGAACCTGCAAACTCTACTCTTAGAAGTAATTATTACTCACATGAGTAGTCTCATTGAAGTCAGTGGAGCTGTGCATAAGATGAAGAATAGTCAAAGACTAAGGCTTTGCAAGAGGGGGCCATAGAATAAAAGGTCCATCTACATTTGAGCTAACATACTCAAAATAGTAGTGTGGCTGTGGCAGCATGGACAGCATCTTGGGCCTCCCAAGTACATACCTAGGATTTTGGAAGGGACTGGACACCGGCAGCTAGTCCAAGCCGCCACCCATGCCACCACAGCCACTCTGCTATTTTTTTAGCATGCTAGCTCAATCGGAGCTAGCCTGTGCACATCTACCTCAGCTAGGAATTACTCCTCTCAGCTACAGTGCAGACGTAGCCAAGCTTTTCAGTGAAAGGACTTTGTCAACCTACTGTCTATGAAGTGCCCCATATAATTAATGACTATTAAGAACAATAAATAATAATTTGAGATAATACACTATAACTGTGCAATATATTCTATGAAGGAGCAAACAGGTAAATAATATGGAACTATATTATTTTTCAGACTGAATGAATACAAAACCAGTAATTACTCATATTGTCAGTGGAATTCTATGCCACATAAGACTCAGTATTTCCAGAAAACAACTATTTGAATTTTGTGTCACAGTTTAGTTTAAAAAAAAAACCCAGTGCTGATGTTTATACACCTGTGATCTCAAATGCTCTGTCTTCATGTCAGCAGTTACAAACTCCATAATAAACCTTACAAAGTTATTGCAATCCAAGAACTCAGTTTATCATAAATTCAGTTATCATCAAAAAAGTGTCCTTTTAAAAAATGACAACTATGTGTTCCCTGCTTATTCCTGCTCCATAAATTCCATACCTGTTTTCAAGTTTTTGCTCAGTTTTCAAGGCAATTGAAGATTTTTCTGTCAACAGTGCAGATTCAGCCTGGTGCCTGAAAATTAAACTGTGTTATTTCTGTACCTTATAGACCATCACCAACTATAAAGATTGTAGAATAAGAACTTAACTGGAAATTCTCTTAGCAGTGTTTGAGACAGACTAGAATGAAGTTTGTCCTTGTGTAGCTATATTGCCTCTGCTCTGCTGACAGAAAGAAAAATATGTTTTTGTCAGTAAACACAACACATATTGCTCAAAAGCCACATAGGGAACAGATATTTACAAGACCAAGGTGCCATTTTTAGACAGGCACTTTTCTGCCTATGACAAAAATAATGATATTTGCAATTCCATTAAATGGAACTGCTAATCACGTGAGGGAAGCCCTTAAAATAATTTCTTTGACCACTTACCCCAATAAGGATTCTAACCAGTGAGTCAAATTTCTTAATGATTGTCTTCTTCCTTCCTTCTTGTCAATATTTTAGAAGATGATCTCTAATGTCTCTGAGACATAAAATGGAGGCTCTGACCACTTATGGTCATTAAAAATCCCATGGCACTTTCTGTAGCAGGGCTATATGCTGTTAAATTGATGCCATATTCAAACCTAAAGGTGGATGTGTTTTAGGGCTTGAGGAACTCATCTCCATAAGTAATTTTATAAATATATTAAAGTTCATAAATTGCCTTGGGATGAAAGGTGAAATATACATTTCAGATATTACTATTCACTCGTATTTACCTTAGGCAGATCTGATTTGTAGCTTTTTAGTTATGATTTTATCATGTAACATTCACTAAACACAGAGAACAGTGATCTCAGATGCACTACCAATTAAAATCAAAACACCTTCTGGGTGTCAAAGATACCCAGTTATTAAAGTGTGACATAACATCTGTTGTTTCCACCTTCCTTCTAAAGGAAAAAAAAAGGTACGTGTCAGTAAAAGGAATTCTTCAGTCAGCTGGATTTTTTTAAGGGCAGATTTGAGCCCTTTGTAGCTTTTCTGATTTTAACAATGATACAGACTTGGCTATAAATAGGGAAGAAGAGAGTTGCTTGACTACAGGCCAAATCCTGCAGAACCTATTAGACAAAACCCCTACTGGCTTTGTCTAGACTGGAATTTCAAAGTGTTAGCTAACACCTTCTAACTAACTTATCTGAAAAGACTAGTGCATACAAGGCACACTGCCTATAACAAATACTAATCAGGTCTGATTAAAGCCTACTGAGAGTCTAGGCTTCATCTCAACCAGCTTAACATGTGATAAAAGCCTACATCGCCTTGTCTACACCAGAGTTTTTGCACCTGCTAATGAATGTAGTCTACCAACACACCTTTTATCTCAGGGTATGTCTACACTGCAATCAGGAGCTGTACGTAGCTCAAGTAAGAATAGCGCTGAAGCTGTGGCAGCAAAAGGGGGGGGGCAGCTGCTCGAATATGTACCCAGGATCCTGGGAGGGTGGAGCTAGCCTTGCAATCACACCTCCCTATTGCACGTAGACATACCCTCACCTAAACTTTAGCATATAGCTAACATATTTTAACAACACAGCTTTGACTTCTAGTCTAGACAAAGCCATTGACTTCATTGGAAATTTTGTCTGAATAAGGAATTCAAGTCAGGAACGCATTAGTGGCCTTAAAGCACATCTAGGAATATATTTCCTCCTCTGGAGGTGTAAGGATTTACTCATAGAAAGAGCATGCAGTTTATTCCCTATTGCAATGTGCACAACAGTCAGGGAATCAGTTAAGCAGCCCTGATGCAGAGCCAGGCTGTGGGGCCCTCAAAGTTTACAACTACAGCCTCTGTGCTCTTTTCATTGCATGAAAAGATAACCTAGTCACATTGTTTGTCATGGTGATTATCACAGTGCTCCAATTCTAATAAAAGAAGTGCTGGAACACACTTCCCATAAATGATGGTTCTGGAAGTACAGGAACACCACTTTGGTTCCCCAAAATGTACCGGAATGCCATTCTGGAACATTCCAGCAGGTCTCAAGTCCTGAATTATCCATAAAAATCATGAGATATTCACAGTCTTCCTCCCCTATGGTTACCCCTGAGAAACCCTATTTATAGAAACATATTTTTAGAGGTCGTAGTGTATTGATTGTGTTTTCCTTATGAAAAATATAATTGACAATGGGCAGGGTGGATGTAGGGAGATTTTATCACCACTGATGTGGCATTCTTCCTACTAAAATGAAAATTGTTTACTGATTGCAAAAGACAGAGGAATGAAGGAAGTTAAATTTGTTTGTTCAACACCTAGCACACTAGGGTCCTGGTCCAGGACTAAGGCTTCCAATAATAATAATAATTAATAAATTATCTATGGGGCAGTGAACTAAAGCAGTGAAAAGAATCAAATCTAAGTTGTGCATTGTTTTTCTTCCACTCTGACATATCCACTTAACAATGGTTAAGTAGTGGGACATGTTTTTTGACCAGCATTTTAATTATTTTTAAAATACAACTTTCATTATATGTTAGAGCTCGTATAATATTCATAAAAAACAAGCACCTGCATTTTTTCTCCTGACCTAACCTCTAAGCTGATCAAGTGGAAACTGGATTTTTTTTTGTTCACTTGGTAGAACTGTCTACATTTTTCTGGATTTTCTGAGAAGCAGGGAAAAAACATAATTCTATGGGATTAATAAGGACAATATGACTCCTTATTCCAAAACAGAATGGATGGACTGCAACTGAATGAGGGAATGAGAGTTTATCTATTGTGAATAACTATCATTCAGCCACAAAGTTTTGACTGATCCCATGTTGTGAATTGGTGGACAGGTTCTTTGAATCCTTGCAAAGAAGAATGTATTTCACTCCTGCTTCTTACCTTGAATTACCGAAGAGTTTTAAGAACTTGTTGGAACGTAAGAAACTTGAACGGTTAATCAGCAAGAACAGATACATGGTTGGATTTGAAAACCTCAATTTTGCTGCTTCTCAAGAGAGTTAGAAATTTTAGCACCCTGTAAAACACACAATACAATTTAAAAGAAACACACCACCTGCAATAGATGACAGCCATAAACACCTTGGGCCAACTTCAGACCTGGGATGTAAGCAGGTGCAGCTCCCCTATTGTCAGGATGGATTTTGCCATAAACTGCAGCCTAGAGTTATCAAAATTACAAAGCAGATGGAACAAATTTATCCTGTTTTGATTGGATTATAATATTCTCTCATTAGAAAACAAAGCAGCCAGCTTGGCGTTGCAGGCACAGAAGGCATCACAACTTTCTGTTGACAGAAAGGCTTGAAAAGCTCTTTTGTGCTAACAGGGATTAGTTAAATCAGCACGGCTCACTCAGGGCTGGTCTAAAGTTTAGGTTGGCTTAAAAACATCTCTCTTGACTATGAAAAATGTCATGCTTTGCATGATGGAATTAAGCTGACCTTAGTCCCAAAGTAGACATTACTAAGATGACTGAAGAATTCTTTCATCAACCTAACTACTGCCTCTTGGAGAGGTAGATTTACAACAGCAATGGAAGGGGCTCCTTCCTTCAGTCACTGTAGTGTGTACATTACAGTGCTAGAACAGCTCAGCTGCAGGGCTGCAGCTGCACTGCCATAGCATTACCAGGGCAGACTTACCCCTCAATATATATTTCTTCCTTTCCCAGGCACACATTGATTGTTGATATAATTTTATATGTAAAATGAAACAGCAGTTTTACTCTGGTGGAGAGCTATGACCATTGTTCTTTTAAGACTATTAAAGATATAAACACAAATGCCTGCATAAAATCTTTCACATATGTGAAGTAATTCTGGGAATACTGTATCTTATCCTTTAGAATTAAAAATCTGTTAGTTTTATTTTTACACTGATTTTATCTATTTATTTATGCACATTCTTGGTATTGGAGAGGAGGGGAGCATGGATCAGAGGTCATGTCGCACTCCCCGTCAGTAACAAACCCAAGCAGAGGAAGCTAATGATCCAACCTGCAGACCAAATTCGGTGATGAATCCTGGACACATGCTATCTGAGGCACATTGTGCATATTTAAGAAGACGATTGGAGAGGAAAGATGGGCCTGAGGTTAAGGCACTAGACTGAGACTTGGGATCATCATCATCATCATGTTCTTATTACGCCTCTGGTGTTTACGGCAGCGACAAAGCTCCTCCACTCCTGTCTGTTTCTGGCAAGTCTTTCAGTGGTTCCCCAGCTGTGCCCAAGGTTTTTCAGCTCGGCTTCCACAGCTCTTCGCCATGTTGTTTTCAGACAGCCTCATTTTTGCTTGCCTTCAAGTGTCCATCTTGTTGCTACTCTGGTGATGGAATCAGTTTCCATCCAAAGCACATGATTCATTTCCAATGCCTCCTGGCAATGATAGTGCTCAGATCCTCTTGGCTGCACTGTACCAATAGATCTTGGTTTGAGACTGTTCTGGGCCAAAAGATATGGAGGATTTTTCTGAGGCAGGTTGTATGGAATGAAGACAGTTTGGATGTCATACTTTCTCATTCCCTAGCATTCTGCACTATAAAGTAGTGTTGAAAGTATGCAGCTTTGATAAATCTTGAGTTTGGTTTTGGTCGTGTATTTTGATGATTTCCAGACTGTATTTAAGCTCCTGAAGGTGTTCCTGGCTTTATTGATTTTGTTCTGGATGTCCTGGCTTGTTCCACCATCCCGGCTGATGGTGCTGCCCAAGTATGTGAATGTTTCTATATTGGTGAGAACATAATCCTCTCTCCGTACTGGTGATGGTGAGGCAATATTAAAGGTCATGATATCTGTATTAGTGCGTTTGATTTTCAGTCTAATTCGCTGGTTGAATGCATTGAGGTGAGTCATTTTTTCTTGTATATGGTGTTGGGTATTTGCTGGAGAGCAACATCATCTGCGAAGTCCAGGTCTTCAAGGGATGAGAAGAGTATCCATTTAATGCCTCTTGGCATGTCTTCTATTGTACGCCGTATTACCCAGTCAATGGTAATGTTGAAGAGGATTGCAGACATGACACACCCCTGACATACTCCTGTTTTGACTTCAAAACTGAGCTCACTGTGATCAGCACTGCATGTAAAGTTGAAATAGAAGCTTTGATGACATTGATTATACGGAAAGGAATTCTATATGCCTGCAGAATGCGCCATAGGCTGGTCCTGTGAATGCTATCAAAAACCTTCTCAAAGTCTATGAAATGTATGTAGAGTTGCCATTGCCATTCTAAGCACTGCTCTATTATGTTTCATAGAGTGAAGATCTGGTCTGTGCATTCACGCCCTTTCTGAAAACCAGCTTGCTCTTTTCTGAGAACACTATCAACTGCCTCTGATATACACTGAACTATGAGCTTACACAATACTTTGCTTGGCACAGATAAAAGTGTGATACCATGCCAGTTATTACAATCACTGAGAGTTTCTTTCTTTGGAATGTTCACTATAATCCCATTGGTCCACTCATCTGGCACTTTTTCCCTTTCCCAGACTGATGTAAATAGAGGGGCCAGGATAGATGCCGCTAATTTAGGATTTACCTTGAACAATTCTGCATTCATGTTATCCTTGCCAGGAGCTTTCCCATTTTTTAAGGATTTGATGCCTTGAATGATCTCTTCCATAGTTGGGGTGTCTGTGTTGATATCAACATCTTATTCTACCTCCTGGATGTTTGCTTCCTCTTTAGGTAGCTCCCTGTTCAGCAATTCTTGGGAGAGCTGGGTTAATTTCCCAGCTCTGCCACTGCCTGCCTGTGTGACTCTGGGCAAGTCATTTAATTTTTTCTGTGCCAAAATTTCCCATGGGGATGATACTATTTCATAATAAAGCTGCTTCCTTTCTCCTACTCTTTGCCTATGTTGTGGGCAAGGACTGTCTCTCACTATGTGTTTTACAGTACGTCACACAATGGGGCCCTGTTCTCTATTGGGGCCTCTGGAAGTATTAGAAGACAAATTAGTAATAATTAACTTGACTGAAATATTTGTCAGGGTATTGGGATTATTTTTTGCAGTGTGGCCCATACAGTACTAGTGAGACACCCTCAGTAATGTGTATTCTATTATCATTTTAGCACATCATTTCTCAGCCCCTACCCTAGTTTCCATCTCTCTCCCCCATGGCAGATGGAAAGGCAACCGCTCTCGTCACTGGAGAGTGTAGACCAGGAGCTCAATCCACCGTGCATCCTGTTTGCATTCCACAGTTTATCTAATAAATAAACCAGCTCTCCCCAGGGTCTAGATCAGGCGTTCTTAGCCCGCAGCCCACAAGCCACTTGCAGCCCAATCAGCACACAGTTGCAGCCCATGTGACATCCTCAGGACCATACATATGTATATTGTGTGGATGCAGCCTGTATAACACATAGAGAGCTATATGTGTGTCCCTCAGGGGTAAATAGGTTGAGAACTACTGGCCTAGATCTTGTAAGGTGCTGAGGGTATGTCTTCACTACCAAAGTTTAAGCACTGCTGCAGCAGCACATTAACATGGCTGTATAGTCACGGCACCCGCGCTGGGATAGAGCTCTTCCAGCGCTGTAAAAATACCACCTCCATGAGGGGAGTAGCTACCAGCACTGGGAGCACAACTCCCAGCACTGGTGCAGTGTAGACAAGGCCTGAGTGTTCTTCACTCCCAATGGGGGAGGAGGGCACTCAGTGTTTCTGAGGTGGCATTCAGCACCATGCTGGTTCAGTCCCCTTACAATTAGTGGAAGGTGTAAAGCTGGCTTGAAAATGTGGGTCTCTACCACCCTGGTGCTTCTTCATTCAGTACTTTGCAAGTGAGTTGTAAAAATTTGCCCTGGAGATAAGGAAATGCAAATATAAATTAAATGGAGAGATAATAGTAAAACATTATGGAACAATGCAAACCACTTTGGGCCTCCCATGGAGAAGTAATCCATGCATTCCTTTCTGAATCATCTTTATGGAAATTTCTATAAACTTGCCATTATTAAAAGTGAGTAGCAATTATTTCTTACTTTGGTTCATCGGTTGCGAAAAAAAAATGTTTTCTTCCCTTTTCTCTTTTACTTTTTTCTTCCTTATGCTCATCAGATAGCTATCGTGCAACAGGAACTGACAGAACTGCAGCCTGTTGGATAGAATAGCATTGGGGAGACAGGAGAACTGGTGAATATCATTGCCAATGAGACTCTGGAGGTGGAAGTAGTTAAGGGAGTAGTAGAAGCAGAAGAGGCCACAGTTAACAAGGCTGCTCAGGAAGCCAAAGCTATTAAGGTATGTTGACATAACATTTGCAAGCTTCACAGGGGCCATCGTTGTAAATTAGATTTAATATTGATCAGGCAGTTCACCATCAGGGCCAGAGGAAAATTGGACACACCGTTCTTTGTAAAATTGGCACTTACGATTCTGCTTTCTAATTAACATAGAAGAACAGAAAACCTAGATCTGCTTACTGACCTCACATGGCATGACTGCTGGCCTATTCCCATGGGCAGTTAAGAAGTAACAGTAATTTCTATTCTGTATCATTTTTTCAAAGCTGCCGCAGTAGTCATAACATGGACATTAAAAATATGCCTCCAAGATAAAAATTAAATTCAACACAAGTCTGCAAATGCTAGGAACTCCTTGTTAATGAGATCTGCTGAAGACTTTGCGGGTACTGGCATATCATGTAGAAATTAAAAGCCAGTAGCTGTCTATTACACTGTGTTCCTTCAGGGGTTCTGGTGATTGGCTACACAGTGAAAATGAATCTTGAAGAATTTATACAGTCATTAGATTCCACTCCCTCCCGTGGGATTATAGCCTACAATTCCAACTATCCCCGCATCTTCTGGAAGCCTCCTTTTCACTACCAGAAAAGTCCATGTCTCCCTCTCCATTGTCTTCCCTTTCACTGCTGGAGTAGCATTTTCTTACAACTTTGATGGTTCTCCAGTCAATGCCACAAGTGCAGATGACACTCATTGGTTAACTCTTGCCATTCCCGTATGTGACATAAAATAAAGGGGTTGGGCTGCGGGAACATTAGCCTAGGCAGTCTGAACATCTGTGGGCTCTGGGTAATGCTCACAGTCCTGTTGGATGTGCTGATTCAAGCAGATTTACTGTTGAATTTTCCATACAGCCCGCTCATCTTCCTTCTTCAACCGAACACTGCTGCCTCTATCCAAAAAAAAATCCATGTTTTGAGAAGCGCCTTGCTCACTTACAGTACTATATAAATGTTTGTTCATAAATAACAAAGAATGGTCTTTGGGAGCTGGAAAGAGATGCCCTTAAAGAAGGAAAAATCTTAGACACATTGTCAACTTTAAATGAATATTAGGTGATAAATAGTAACCTCCCTTTCCACTGACAGCTAGAGAGGGATGAAGTGGAAGGGGCAGTAACATCCCATTAGTCTTAGCACAGGCTACTAGGGAGCTTAGTGGGTCACTACTGCACCTTCCACCTATTCTGGTAGTGGTTCTCCATCTCCCATTGCCTATCAGAGAGAATGTCCCATCATTTCTCAAGTCCCTCCCCAAATCCAAAAGATCTTGTTAAACTCAAGGGAACAGTGGCCCTACCTGATACCATCCAACCCAGAATAAGGAAGATTAGAGAACACCCCCAGAAGACGATAACACAGATATATCAGGGATGTTCCTGGAATCAAGTGAATGAGAGTAAATTAAACCAGTGAAACCAACAGGGACTATCCCCTTGCTAATCCCTGCAGATTCTGGTTTATGTGACTATGACATTCCAGCATGCAATCCAGACCAGGGAGGGGTTATGTCACCACCTGCCCTGCAAGCTTGGGTGCCTCACAATCCTTTGCTGCTGTAGCTCCCACCTGGGCCACTCACAAACAGCCAAACAGCATGTAGGTCACACCCTGAGTGTCTGTGTATAGCCACAGGCCTGGTCCAGCA